>NC_067144.1:42010873-42616356 GCF_903995435.1 Acomys russatus | reverse complement strand
AGGAAAAGACAATCTATTTTAAAATTAATTTATGAAGTATGAAATTGGAGGCATAGTTTTCATTATAGTGTAGTTGCCTTTCAATGATTTTTTTCCTTTTTTTTTTTTGAAAGTAGATTTTCTTTCACACAATATACTTTGGTTACAATTTCTCTCTCCCACACCTCTCCTCCAAGATATTTCCCAATTTGCTACCCATCTAAATCCACACCTTTTGTTTCTCATAAGAAAACAAACAGAATTGAGACCATTGATGTTGAGAGATATTAATGACCAGTGACTGTTAAGACTTATTTTTGATATTGGTTCCAGTAGAGTATTTGTGTGGTTGTGTTTTTGCAATGGTGTAGTTATCTATTTCTGGTGTAGTTTTGGTGGTAGCTTGTCCCTTTTGGGTGGAGTTTTCCTTCCAGGACCTTCTGTAAATCTGGATTTGTGAATAGGTACTGTTTGAATTTGGTTTTGTCATGGAATATTTTGTTTTCTTCATCAATGGAGAAATAGAAGGATCCAGAGGGTCCTAGAAACCTACAAGAAGAACATTATGATGGGCCCAGGGGTCCGGCTCAAACTATGGCACCAGCCAAGGACAATACATGCAGTAAACTTTGAACCCCTATCCAGATCTAGCCAATGGACAGAACATTCTCCACAGTTCAGTGGAGGGTGGGGACTGACTTTCACACAAACTCTGGAGCCCCATATTTGACCACGTCCCCTGGATGGGGAGGCCTGGTGGCACTCAGAGGAAGGATAACAGGCTACCAAGAAGAGACTTGATACCCTATGAGCATATACAGGGAGAGGAGGTCTCCCTCATTCACAGTCATAATGGAGGGGAGTAAGGGGAAAATGGGAGGGAGGGGGAATGGGAGGATACAATGGATGGGATAACAACTTAGATGTAATATGAATAAATTAATAAAATATATTTTTAAAAGATGAAAACAAACAGCCATCAAAGTGTGATAATTAGTATAATAATGAAAACAACAATTAGTAATAATAATAATAGTAGCAATAGTAGTAGGAATTAAAATAAACTAACAAGCCAGTATAGATGAAAGCAAACAAATTACAAAGGAATCAATATAAAAACACATGAAGCGCTTATTGACACATATTCATCCATGCAATTACCCCATAATAACAAAATCCAACAAAAAATTTTGTAAGGTTGAAGATGAAATGCCCTGACTGAGCACTATAAAACAAAAAACTAAAATAAAAAAAAAAAATCCCTCCAAAAATACCATTCAGATTGTTTTGTGTTGACTACCAACTCCAGGGCTGTAATCCTGTTTTTAAGTGTAGTTTATATATACAGAGAGAATAAGTGATATCTCTCTAACAAATCTATTTTCTCTAGAACTCAGAGAACTTCCAGGTAGAAGAGACAGAAAAATTCTAAGACCTTATAGGTATGAAAGAAAAGTTCTAAGAGGCAATAGAGATGAAGGGCAGCATGGAAACAAGGCCTTCTAAGACAGGTCAGGTGCACTCTGAGACTAAGGCATTATGCACAGGACCTTCTCACACCTAGATTAGATGGGGTCTCAGTACTATGAAGGGAAGTAGATAAAAGTCCCCATCCCTAAACCAAAAGCTATCTATAATTGATGATGCCTTGCAAAGGCAAAATTAGTTTATGGAAAGACACTTTTTTCAAAGGTTGAATTCATATCAAGGTTTCAAGATAGAAAAGGTAATTATTATGTAAGAATTAAACTAGCATCAAAAAATATAACTGGAGTCCTTCTATACAGATAGTCTTTTAGATTGTAATCATTCTCAGAAAAATGTATGTTTTAAGTCACAAAGTTAGAGGCATAGTTTGTGTTGCAGATTTATGCACTAATGTATGGATGTTTAGTCATACTTTACTTCATGGACTTTACCATTCCATGGGAAACATTCCTTTATAAGACATAACTATTTAAAGAAAGAATGATAGTGTCTATGTGATTGTTTACTTTCCTAGTCAAGAATCACAGTTAAAAGATGTTAAGCAACAAAAATTAGATGAGTAGCAATAAAGTATCATGGTTGATTTTTGTATTTAATGTCCCTTGTAAGAGGTGAGCCATTACAGCCAGAAGAACACAATCCTTTATTCTTATTAAGTAGATGGGCCCTGATGCTGAGCCATCACACAGCAGTAGCCACTATGATCTGAATACTGTAGCAAATGAGTGGCAAGTATTGAGTTTCTTATTTATTGGCTTGAAGGTATTACTATCAATATTAAATTTGCTGCTACCACAGTCTGGGAAATGCTTTTATATGTAAAGTTAATGAGAGAGAAAATGAAATAAATTATTTTCTTCTAATGTATTATTCTTCTTTTGCTATCATAATATATAACTAAAGACATCTCAAGGAAGAAAGAGTTAATTTTGGCTTATGATTCTAGAGGGATAATAGTTTTTATAGTCAAAGAATCTTTAAAATAATAAAAACATCTTTAAATGCCATATTCTGTTGGTCTTTGAAGTATTTGAAGACCTTTTCTATTTTAACTTACATATTTGTAGAATCATATCTATCTGTTAAACCTAGTATGTATATTCTTGTGATAAAAGTCAACTAGTAATTGGCATAACCATTATTTGATCAACTAACAATTAACTTGTATTACTTAATTATCCTAAGCAGTTTGAAATAACACTTTCAAAGTATTGATTTACATTCAGAATTTTTGGCACTCCAAGTTAGGAAAGCTGTCTTTCAAGGCTGCCAAATACAAATAGCCAAACACTATGAATGTAACATTTATATAATTCCTGATTGCTCTGTGAGTCTTCTTGATGTAGATAGTTTATTCTGTATATATGCAATAATGTAAATGTATATGTAAAAAATAATAAAAGAGAAAATCTATTTGGCACAGTACAATACAGTACAGTACAGTGCTTTTGTAGGCATAACCACAAGTGCAAGGCATAGCAGCAGGGAAAGGGAATTAAGAGATCATACCACAAATCATAAAAACAAAACAGAGGATATTAAGTAGAGGTGTGTAGAGACTTTAAGTACCCAAAGCCTGTCTCCAGTGAAGCCATTATTTTGTGAACCAAACCTAAATCTACCCCAAACACAGCCAACAACCTTGTGGGTAAGAAGCCTTCAAGTACTGACAACCACCACATTTTATTCACTAGCATCTGTAGCATTATAACGCCAAATACATTTAGTTCAGCCTCAAAATACACCCACAATCAGTCACAGTCTCAACACTATTTAACACTTTAAATTGGGATCTGACCCACAGGTGGGACCCAAATCTTATGAAACCAGATCCCAAACCCTATTCAAGACTCATGTGGAGGCAGTGTTCCTCTAATCTTTCTCTTCAGCCACCACATTCACTAGGTGATTTAGGACTGCTTGGAGTTCAAGCAAGGAGTTCCAACCAGAGCTTTGGGCAAGTAATCTTAGCGCCAGTTAATTAGCAACCACTCTCTGACCAAACACTGTTATCCATCTTGTTCACCACCTACCGTGGGCTTAAGAGAAGCAGTCTCCAAACTCTATTTAAGAGATATATAACTTCTCACTTTGATTGCATGGGGAAGGAGAAATGTATCTTGGAGGGGAATTACTATGATGAAATATATTGTATGAAAAACTAAAAATATAAATGATAGATATGTCTAGCACTGGCACATGCATGTGGAGCAGTGACATAAGTCACTGTAACTATGCTCCATGGCACAGTACTTGCCAACTTTATATACTTATAGTTGCTTCTCTTGATCTGTCTTCCAGTCTCAGCCAGGCCCACACATCCTCTGCTCTGGGTCATCATGATGAGTCTGCCTGACCCTATGTTGTGTCTAACCTATCTGACAAACAGGGCCGTCATCTAGCCTGATCATATACATATGTGCCTTTGCAAACTTCCAGATTCAAATATATTGACACATCTACAGACACATAAACAGTCAATCACACCCAGGTCTCATCATAAGAACAGTATTAACAATCTAGACTATTCCTGGCCCCATCTACCTGTCCTGTGGAAGACATTTTGTCCAAAGACAATTATGTAAATGCACCACAGGACACAGAATTTAAAAGAATAATAACCTTATTAAATAATTTAAGGACATTAGTGAAAACACAAACCAATAGCTCAATGAACTTAAAGAACGTAAATGATTCTCAATAAAGCACCAATATAAAGCTGAAGCTGAATAAAATGACATGCTTCAGGACATGATAACTCAAACCAACTAGTAATCAAATAGAAATATTAAAAAGCACTAAGCTGAAATAAGTATGATTGAAAATTGTATAACAAATAGAAAACTAAGAGGAAAGCCTCATAAGTAGAATAGAATAGAGTACAACATCAGGACTCAAAGGCAAACTAGAAGAATTACTTTATTCAAGCAAAAGAACTAGTGCAAAAAGAAAAAAATACAAGGAACCCTATCATAATAATGGTTGATTTCTCAATGTAAACTTTGAAAACCAGAAGAACCTGGAATAATGTACTCAAATTCATAGAGACCATAGAAGCCAACTAGAATGTTATACTCAGAAAACTTTCTGACATAGTTGAAGAAGAATGCATTTCAATGATACAAACCAGGTAAAAAGGTTCATGTACACCAATCCACCCTTAATGAGAACACTATTAGCAATAAATAAAACAAATGAAATTATAATTAATGGAACACAAAGTTCAACCAATAAGATAAACAGCAAACTATGAACTCCACATTCACAAATCAATGGTAATTTTAAATATTACAGGCCACACCCAACATCTCTGGCTGAATTTTTATTTAGCTACCTATAGAACAAACTTTATCTTTTTCATTTCATGTAACTGGAGGGCCTTTATCTGACTTCTACTGTGCAAAAACTATATTGTCTCCAGTTGTGTGTCGGACCTAAACTTTGGATACCTCTTATTTTTATTATTAGTCTATGATTGACTTCTACCACTGAGCACCTAATGTAACTTAATTGCTTTCCACACTCAACTGCCATTGTGGTCATTGTAATGTGTTATACTAGACTTTTCTGGAAACACAAATTATTGATGTGTTCTTATATCTTCTTTTTTTAAATTTTGTTCTTTTTTTCCTTTTTTATTATTAATTTATTCAAATTACATCTCAGTTGTTAGCCCATCCCTTGTATTCTCCCATTCCTCCCTCCCTCCCACTTCCACCCCCATTCCCTTCCTCTATGTCTGTGACTGAGGGAGACCTCCTCCCCCTGTATATGCTCATAGGGTATCAAGTCTCTTCTTGATGACCTATTATCCTTCCTCTGAGTGCCACCAGGCCTCTCCATCCAAGGGACATGGTCAAATATGGGGCACCAGAGTTTGTGTGAAAATCAGATCTCCTTCTCCACTTAACGGTGGAGACTGTCCTGTCCATCGGCTAGTCTGGGTAGGGGTTTGAAGTTTACTGTCTATATTTTCCTTGACTGGTGTCATAGTTTGAGGAGGACGCCAGGGCCCAGACCTGCCTGTAGTTTTCCAGGACCCTCTGGATCCTTCTATTTCCTCATTCCCCCAGGCTTCTCATACCTAAAGTCTCAATAGGATGTCCTCCCCTCTGACCCACTTTCCTGGTAGGTAAAGTTTTCCATGGGGACATACCCCTTGGCCTAGTGTCTCGATATAAGTGAGTATATACCATTTGTCTGTTTTTGCTTCTGGGTGAAATCACTCATTATGATAATTTCTAGTTCAATCCATTTTTCCACAAATTTCGGAAATTCCTTGTTTTTAATAGCTGAGTAGTATTTCATAGTGTAAATGTACCACAGTTTCTTTATCCATTCTTCTACTGAGGGACACTTAGGCTGTTTGCATGTTCTGGCTATTATGAATAAGGCAGCTATGAACATGGTTGAGCATATGTCCCTGTTGTGTGGTAGGGCATTTTCTGGGTATATTCCAAGAAGTGGAATAGCTGGGTCTTGAGGAAGCCCTATTCCCATTTTTCTGAGAAAGTGCCAGAGAGATTTCCAAAGTGGTTGTACTAGTTTGCATTCCCACCAGCAATGAAGGAGTGTTCCTCTTTCTCCACATCCTCGCCAGCATGTGGTGTCAATTGAGTTATTGATCTTAGCCATTCTGATAGGTGTAAGATGGAATCTCAGTGTCGTTTTGATTTGCATTTCTCTGATGACTAATGAGGTGTAGCATTTCTTTAAGTGTTTCTCAGCCATTTGATATTCCTCTGTTGAGAATTCTCTGTTTAGTTCTGAGCCCCATTTCTCTATTGGGTTATTTGGTTTGGTGGTGCTTAATTTCTTGAGTTCTTTATATATTTTGGATATTAGACCTTTGTCAGATGAAGGGTTGATGAAGATCTTTTCCCAGTCTGTAGGCTGTCGCTTTGTTCTCTTGACAGTGTCAACTGCCTTACAGAAGCTTCTCAGCGTCATGAGGTCCCATTTATTAATTGTTGACGTTAAGGCCTGGGCTGTTGATGTTCTGTTCAGGAAGTTGTCTCCTGTGCCTATGTGTTCCAGAGTTTTCCCCACTTTTTCCTCTAACTGGATTAATGTCTCTGGCTTTAGGTTGAGGTCTTTAATCCACTTGGACTTGAGTTTTGTGCATGGTGACAAATAGGGGTCTAATTGTATTTTTCTACATGTAGACATCCAGTTAGACCAGCACCATTTTTTGAAGATGCTGTCGTTTTTCCATTGAATGGATTTGCCTTCTTTGTCAAAAATCAAGTGACCAAAAGTGTGTGGATTCATCTCTGGGTCTTCAGTTCGATTCCGTTGATCCACTAGCCTATTGCTGTGCCAGTACCATGCTGTTTTAATTACTGTTGCTCTATAGTACAGCTTGAGATCAGGTATGGAGATTTCTCCCGAAGATCTTTTATTGTATAGGATTGTTTTGCTATTCTGGGCTTTTTTTTCTCTATATGAAGTTGAGAATTGTTCTTTCAATATCTTCAAAATATTTTGTAAGTATTCTGATAGGGATTGCATTGAATCTATAAATTGCTTTTGGTAAGATGGGCATTTTTACTATGTTAATTCTCCCAATCCACTAACAAGGTAGATCCCACCATCTTCTGATGTCATTTTCAATCTCTTTCTTCAGAGATTTAAAGTTTTTTTCAAATAGGTCTTTCACTTGCTTGGTTAGGGTTATTCCTAGATATTTTATATTGCTTGTGGCTATCATGAAGGGAGTAATTTTCCTAATTTCTTTCTCTGCCTGTTTGTCATTTGTATATAGGAAAGCTACTGACTTTTTTGAGTTTATTTTGTATCCTGCTAATTTGCTGAAGGTGTTTATCAGCTGTAGGAGTTCTCTGGTAGAATTTTGGGGGTCACTTATATACACTATCATATCATCTGCAAATAAGGATAATTTGACTTCTTTCCCATTTGGATCCCCTTGATCTCCTTTTGATGTCTTATTGCTCTGGCTAGAACTTCAAGAACTATATTGAAGAGATATGGGGAAAGTGTGCAGCCTTGTCTGGTCCCCGATTTTAGAGGGATTTCCTTGAGTATCTCTCCATTTAATTTAATGTTGGCTATTGGTTTGCTGTATATAGCCTTTATTATTTTTATATAAGTGCCTTGTATTCCTGCTCTCTCCAGAACTTTAAACGTAAATGGGTGTTGGATTTTGTCAAATGCTTTTTCTGCATCTAAAGAGATGATCATGTGTTTTTTCTCTTTCAGTTTGTTTATACAGTGGATTACATTGATGGATTTCCGTATGTTAAACCATCCCTGCATGCCTGGAATGAATCCTACCTGCTCATGGTGAATGATGTCTTTGATGTGCTATTGTATTCACTTTGCGAGTATTTTGTTGAGTATTTTTGCATCATTGTTCATAAGAGAAATTGGTCTGAAATTCTCTTTTTTTGTTGGGTCTTTGTGGGGTTTAGGTATCAATGTGACTGTGGCCTCATAGAATGAATTTGATAATATTCCATCCATTTCTATCTTTTGGAATAGCTTGAATAGTATCGGTATTAGCTCCTCTTTGAAGGGCTGGTAGAATTCTGCGGTGAAACCATCGGGCCCTGGGCTTTTTTTTTTTTTTTTTTTTTTTTGGTTGGGAGACCATCGATGATTGCTTCTATTTCTATAGGCGAAATAGGGCGATTTAATTTGTTTATCTGGTCTTGATTCAATATTGGCAAATGAAATTGTTTGAGGAAATTGTCCATTTCACTTAGATTTTCAAATTTTGTGGCATAAATGCCTTTAAAGTAGGTTCTTATGATTCTTTGTATTTCTTCGGTGTCTGTTGTTATGTCTCCCTTTTCATTTCTGATTTTGCTTATTTGGCTAATGTTTCTCTGTCTTTTAGTTACATTGGCTAACGGTTTGTCTATCTTGTTAATTTTCTCAAAGAACCAGCTCTTGGTTTTGTTGATTCTTTGGATTGTTCTCTTTGTTTCTAATTTATTGATTTCAGCCCTGAGTTTGATTATTTCTAGGCGTCTACTCCTCTTGGGTGTTTCTGCTTCTTTTTTTTCTAAAGCTTCCAGATGTGTTGTTAAGTTGTTTATGTGGGATGTTTCCATTTTCTTTTTGAAGGCATTTAGTGCTATGAATTTTCCTCTTAGCACTGCTTTCAATGTGTCCCACAAATTTGGGTATGTTGTTCCATCATTTTCATTGAATTTCAGGAAGTCTTTTATTTCTTCCCTTATTTCTTCCATGACCCATGTGTCATTAAATAAAAAGTTGTTTCATTTCCATGTGTTAGTATTGTTCTTATATCTTCATTTCTAGGTTAGTGCATTTACTTCCTCCACTCAGTTTTACAAAGATATTCTGAAACTTTGCTTCATTAAATGTTGGCCATTTCAATGTTATTTTTCAGGTATTATTACACGTTCCTGTCAGAATACATTCTGAGGGGCTTCCCAGAGTATGAAATTCTAATTATATGAAAATGTTCAAATGCTGCCAAAATATGTTATTCAGTATTGAAATTCAGATGCATAGACAGATGAACAAGCATGTGTATAAACACACCTAGCTGACTCGAAATATTTACATTTTGACACACTTCCTATGCTCCTGCCAGTAGGCAGGTATACATTTAATATGCTCTGTATCTCCTCCATTCAAAATTTTCTTCCATTAGAAAATTACACACTTGTTTTACATATTGATTCATGGCCACATGTGTGACATGAGGAATAAAAGATGAGATAAATCCTAAATCAAGAAAACACCATCCTTACTATACATTTATATTAATTATAGTATCTCATGACATTTAAACAAAGGTTTGCTACATATTTGTGATTGGAACACAAAAAATGGAGTCATGTGAGAATTCTGAAATGCTTGTGAGAGATGTCCAAGAAGAGAGACATAAAACTTGTGCCTTTACTTTCTCCAAAAACATGAAATTGTTCTCATAATGTGTTTTTGTGCCCTTTCCAGGTGTGGCAGATAGGAGTGAGTTGAGTTTAGTTTATTCATTACAAGTGGCTATTGTCATTTATGTGCCTGTGTGGGAAACACATGTTTCACCAAGTATGATTTGTTTATCTTGTGTAGCTTGTACAAATAATTGGACATTGTCCTCCTATCACTCTTCTTAACCCTTAAAGTAAGAGTTTTCAGATACTCTGAATAAAATTGATTATTCTGTAAGGCTTCAGTCTGTCCCATTTATTGGCTCCATTCTACCAAGTCCCAAAGCCTCTAGATAAGTACACACTTCTCGTTTATGTATTTCAAGGTATTTACAATTGGTGTTTGTTTTTAATCTAGCATTATATACCCATATTGAAAAACTCATGTCTCATTTCTTTTACTAATATTCCAGTGACTGCAGATTAGCAGTTTTTCTTCAGGTTTTTTTCCATGTCTACTCTGTTCTACTATGTTCGCTTCTTGATGTCTAAGTCTTAAACTACAAATTGCAGGATATAGTGTTCTTGAAAAAAGATGGCAAGGAATTGTCTCAATTTTCCTAAAGTGCTTTCAATTGTCATTGATAGATCTGAGCCTCTCATTCTCTCAGTCCATTAATTCTCTGCACACATTAATGGTGTTAAGTTTTATTCTTATTTATGAGTGCGTTCACTCCTGTTTCTCTGAGTCACTGTGGAAAGTGCATGGCTAGTACAACCTCTCCTTTATTTATCCCATTCAGGTCCATCATAGTTGAAGCTTTTGCAATTACTTTGGAATATAACTGTCAACATTGTACTTCAAATCAGTGATTCAATCTTACCACTCAGGAATCCCATCCCTAGGGACATTTTCCTAAGATGCCTATTGGTAGGCATTGCCTTAGACCAAGTAGTCTGTGATAGGATCTTGACAGCATTTTCAGGAAAAAGGAAAAAAAGATAAAACACTATAGGTCAAGAGAAAATTTGGAAACAATAATAGCATGTTAGGTAGAGATTAGTTGTGGCCTGATCCCTTGTTGAAGCTATAGTGCAAAAATTGCTAACTTTCAGCATATTACTTTGAACCTTATGAGGGTCAGTCACCAGAGAAAGTCAACCATTGAACATATAATTTTCTACTGATGTGGATAAAAAATGGATGAGGACAGTACTTTGAAAAGCAGGCAGATATCAGGTATGTATTTAAAGCACAAGTCTCATAGTAGCTGTACCATATATGTACCAGCTGAATAGAGTTAAAAATACTAATTTCCACAACTTTTGTCATGCAAAAGTAAGTAGGTAACTTAATGAATTTTGACTTTTGGTGAGGAAATGTCATATACATTTACAAGAAAGAAAATGGCTCGTTTTTGAAATCTACATTGAGTTTTAGTAAAGCTGGGATGAATTTACAGACAGAAGAAAAGGAAGGACACGCAGAGACCATGCATAATAATTTCAATGCCACTATTAATTCTCAACATCTTATTTGTGAGTTTCATATTTCTTCCTAGAAAGCAAATGCATCATATGACACACGCAGGGATATATTCTCTGAAGCTATATCTGTGAATCTAACTAAATGATTATTATTCAGTGATCCTCTTTTACCTTCAAGATTGTAAGATATTGTAATGGGTATAATATCATAACATTTCGAAACTGGTAGTCTTAGATTTATTATGTACATTCCTTTTTCAAAAAGTCCATTGCTATATTAATGCCTTGCATCTGCACAATGGGAGAAATCTAATTAAAAGATTGTTGTTGGGGGTAAGCTCAGAACAAGCTTACATCACCTCAAGGCTGCTACAGGGTTTTGTTATGGATAATAGAAAAATATCTTTCTTGAAACAGGTCTACTTTGATCAAATTAGTGGTTTGTAGGATTGCTCAATGAGATGCTGGACTACCCCGAGGTAAAATGACTCAAGAAGACGGAATATTTTACCACTGACATGTTCAAAGAAAATCTCATTCTTTAGACTAAATATAGGGAAAATCACATTTCTATCAAAGATAGAATATCTGAGATTTATCCTGAGGATTCACAACAGTTTTATATATCTCTAATTTTTCTTCAACTATTGGCTACTAAGTAAGGAATTTGAAATTTCTTTTAGTGAATTGACCTCTATGAAAGCAAATCACATCTAGTAGACTCTTGGGTGAATGGATGAAAGGACAGGAAATTTTATGTATAGCCATATGACAAGGTTTGTTTTTCTTTCTTCTAAAATGTCATTGTATTAGTCATATGTGGAAGATAAGTAAGATAAGAAGATGATACAGCAAAGTTCACCAAGTACTAAATTACTACGTGTTTACAAGTATAAATTATAAATATTCATTTGGAATGATAAAAGAAAAAATAAAGAGGAATCATTAAATTTAGTTTGTGTAATGGCTTAGTAATACATCCCATTCACTGCGCAGAATGGTATTGTCACAAGAACAATGACAAAAATAAATAATCTTAAAGCAAGAATTTTTAGAAATGTTCACCAGTCACCTACTACTGAGGCACACTGTAGAAAAAGGGTCACTTTTCAAATATTTCTGATAAAACAAAATAATATGTATGCACCTTAATTATGAAGTATATTAGTAATATCTAGAGAGAAGTGTCCCAAGTAAATGGTCAGCAATTCTACAATATAGTTTAGTTGAATTTTCGAATTGTTATATTTGTAGATCACTAAGGAAAACAGAGAAATTGTTCTGAACTAAAGGAAATAAATAAACATGGAAACTACTTTCAATGTGCTATACTAGATTTGAGTCTCAACAAAACATAAAAAACATTTTCATAAAAACAGACAATATTAGATAGAGTCATTTGGTTTAGATAGAGTCATTGCACTATTGATGTTGGGGCTTCTGGGACTTTGGGAAATATAGCATGGTACATGATTCTGCTTGGTTTTAGAAACAATTTTTTAATGGAAAAATTATCTTTATAGAACAAACTATTCTTATTTATTATGATTAAAAGGCAGGCATATATAATAACCACAATCTCTTACTTTCTTAGTAATGTTCATTGCTTAAAGCACTTTTGTGGCAATTGCACAATAGTATTACAAATGAGTAAAGAAAGCTCTTCAAATCTCTGAAACACCAGGTGAGCCAAGTTTGTCCACTAAACTACTGGATTACTAGCAGACATGATTCTTGAATCAGATTTGAATTGCATGGACAGTGATCAGAGATGTAGGTGCAGTTTTAGGAGGCAGGGTTAAAATTTTCTGCACTAGCAGAATTAACTAGAAGTAATGGGATATGATTGGTAAATTTAAACATCATTTTAACTAATATGTGAGAAGAATAAGAAAGAAATAAAAATTTCCATGTTGTAAGTTTTCATTATAAAAATAAAATAATAGAACATTAGGCAAATATAGAAGATTATTCCATATAAAAGTTTTCCATATAATTTTTCAGGGTAACAAAAAAGAAATGTGAGCTAACTCTTCCTCCTACAATGATGGTTGGTTTTAAAACCGACAACATGTGTTTGATATAAATTTGTTCCTTCATTCATATATTTCGCTCTCTCTCTATTTTTTGTGCACTATAAGAAATCATACTAGCAATATTTACATTTGAAAACTAAATAGGTACACTTTAATAAAAATACATAACTAAAATGCAAAGAAAAACAGAATTTATTTTTATTGGTCATGAAAAATCCTTTTACTATAGTCTGTCTGAATTTATTTGATGGAGAAAATTATACTATTGTATAATTTTTTTCAGTGATTTTTCTATGACAATATAATAGAGCTGATTAAACAAATGCTTTAGAATACTGGAAAACAAATTGGTAGTGAATTTTAAAAGGCCAATTATGTTATAGTATTTCATAATTATACCAAATATCTTCTAAAATTTGAATTGTTACACAGTGAAGATTGTACCAGATGATGTTTACAAACATTATCTTTTCACAATAAATGACAATATCAATGCAATGTATTTTCTCTGGGAAAATGTCTTGCTTACTAACAATTAACTAACACTAATTATTTGGAAATATATTAGTTTCCCATTTAAGTCATCTGAACCTAAACATCTTATTATATGTACTCTCCAATTATTTTATTATTATTACTTTATTATAGTGAATATTTTTTTATTATATTTGTTTGATTTTTTCCCCAAATCTAGGTCTACTGTTCTGTTTTCTTTTCTTTTCTTTCTTTCTTTCTTTCTTTCTTTCTTTCTTTCTTTCTTTCTTCTTTTCTTTCTTTTGAAAAATTTAAGAGCCAAAAGGGATGGATGAAAGCCAGAAAACAGTGTCTTCCAGATACAAGAGTTTTAACATACATATGAACTCATAGAGTCTGTGGCAGTATGCACAAGTTCAAGCCAGACTCCCTACCATAGCTGAGAGGGGAAGCTGGACAAGGGATCCTATCCCGAAACAGGAAGCTGCTTTTACTTGACAATTGCTTGCAAAGAAATGAATCAGTTTTCTCTAATGGAGTGTTCCTGGGTAACACTAAATTTAAAGGTAGGCCCCCATGCCCAGTTATAGATGTCAAGACAAAATGAACTCAATGGTATTGTGGTAAATATTTTTGACATGTGTTGATTTGTATGAGCAGTTTTAATTCTTCTAGTAGTTTGTTTGCTTATTATGATTTCCAATTTTGTATTTAACGTGGTGTGTATGTGTGTGTGTGTGTGTGTGTGTGTATGTGTGTGTGTGTGAGAGAGAGTATATCTGTCTCTGTGTATGTGTATCTGTGATTCTTGTGATTTTTCTCAATGACTATGTTATTTGTTTTTTTTTAATTCTGCTTTGTTTTATTTTTCCATTTGCCTGTGTTTTCTAAATAAAGAGAAAAAGTCCTTTTAAGTGAGTAGGTTAGTAGGTAGGGAGGATCTGAAAGAAGATAAAGGAGGGAAATAATAATGAGAATATGTTGGCTGCTCTTTAAAAAAAGAGCAGACATAGATGGTCTCAAAGTTTTTATTGTATAGTTTCTTATTGATTGAATATTGCCATTTATTATTATGAAACAGATCCATGGATTTTAAGCTGAAATAGACTTAATAGAAGATGACCTTGAGTATCCTAAGTTACTTCGAATAGAATGATTGAAATAATCACTTGCATTCAGCAGTAAATCAAACCATTTATTTGAGCTGCACTTGTTTTCATTATAAGGAATATTTTAAGTCATAAAAATCTTGCCCACCAAAGAGCAAAGAACTATCTCAAAATAAATTAGACCCCTAAAATAAAGAAACTGCCACTAACAATTTGTATAATCCCCTATAGTGGTTAAAATTTTTCTCTTAATTCATCCATAAAGACATAAGAAAGATAGGGCACTGGAGAGATGGCTCAGTGGTTAAGAGCATCCCCTGCTCTTCCAGAGGTCCTGAGTTCAATTCCCAGCAACCACATGGTGACTCACAACCATCTATAATGTAATCTGATACCCTCTTCTGCAGATAAAGCACTCATATGCAATAAATAAAATAAATAAATTTTTTTAAAAAATAAGAAAGATAATATTTTAACAGCAATTCCCTTAAAAACATGTAAAATTTTTCTGAAAGTCCCATGTATTTCTATGCAACTGATTAATTTTTTTTCTATTAAAATTTCATTTTATTTTGCATCCAAAGCAGAGAGGAGAATTTTGGCTCTTAGATGCTCCCATGCTTGGGTACCAGAATGTGTCTAGTTTTTCTTCTCTCCTTTTTTGGAACTTATAGCACATGTACAATATTACTTGTATATGGAATAGAATAGCTAGCTGCTGGGAAATATAGTTTCCTGTATGTAGAAATAAACAGTAATTTCCTTATGACTTGTTCTGCTTTGTGTTTTGTTCTTTGTTTTACAAACTGAAATTTTGTACTTCTTGTCTGACAATTTCTCCAGGATAGACTTTTCTAGAATGTAGAACAAATGAGATGTGATTTTTGTTTTTTTACTGAGCCATCTGACAGAAGGAAGATGAAAAATAGGCTTTCCTGTCATCTCAATTTTATGTCAAATTTTGAGGTAAGTTATCCCATATTAAGCAGAGTTAGTTCAAAGCAGGGAGAATATAAAAGATGCTCAGCATATCCAAAGTTACTCATGGTATTTCTTCTTGTGCTGCTGGCAAAGACGCTAAGATATGATAAGAGGATTGCATATGATGTGAAGCCAGGCAGAGTAGCAGCAGTCCAGGGGGAATCTGTTCAGTTTCTGGCTCAAAGTGGCCTAGAGACTGGCAACTGTAAAGAGAAACAAGTATGTGTTTCACATAACGCTGGCAAGGGCCAACATGGCCAGCACCAATCCTGGCAGTGTATACCAAGTTTAAAAGTGGCATATGCTGATGTCCATTGGCCAGCTCACACATGACAGATGTCTTTTAACCAGGTCAGGAAAACTCAGCCTCAGAGAACAATCTGACTTGCTGATATAAGAGTTTGTTTTAGTCAATGCGAAGCACAATTCCTTCCTATAGGTGACCTTATATTTACACACTTTCTTCATGCATGCATATTGTTGGTATTATTATTATTTTAACAACTTTGTTTTAAATACTGTAGCACTTATGTGTAGCTTGTTTTAATAACTACTTTTCTATAGCAATGGGTAAAAACTATGACTAAAGCAACTTATAGAAGAAAAGGCTTATTTGGACTTAAGTTTCCAGGAGAATATTAATCCATCATTGTGGGAAGCATTGGCAGCAAGCAGCAGGCATGGTGGCAGAAACAGAAAGCTGGGTGCTCAATTGTGAACCATAAGCATAAAGCTCAGAAAGAGCTAGAAATGGGGGTTATTCCTTAAGTTCTGACAGCCTGCCTCTGAGTCATTCTTCCTCCAACAATGCCACCAGCTGGGGTCAAATGTTCAGATAAAAGACTCTATTAGAGGCACATTCAAATTCCTATACTCTTCAAAGTAATTTTATATTTCGGTACTGTGAACCCATCTATTTAGTACTGCTTTGGGTATGTAATTTAGACTTCCCTGAGTTGTTTCTTAAACTTACTATATTTCCTTTGTGTGTGTGTGTGTGTGTGTGTGTGTGTGTGTGTGTGTGTGTGTGTGTGTGTGTGTTTTACGGAGTGTTTTCTTTTTTTTACATATACACTTATATTATTAACACATATGCAGTAGATTACCAATAGCAAGAAGAAGCATAACACAATCAAGAATTATATACATGCTGTGTTTTTAGTATTTTGGCTATTTGTATTTGACAGCCTTGAAAAAAATCTTAGCTATTTTGGTGAGTCTAAAATTCTGAATATAAATCAATGTCGAACACATCTTGTCATTATCAACTTAAAACATCTATCTAGACCTAAAAACATTGTAACACCTAAAAAACTAAGCTTCATTGTAAAATTAAACTGTCTGGTCTCCATCAGAGACTTGAGAAGGAAATAAATTTGATTAGCTTACTATGCAAGTAATGCATCTTAGTAGCTTTCCAAAGGTGATGACAGAGACAGTTTGCTGCCAGAACAGTCACCCACATTTCTGTGTAACATTGAAGCATCTTCTTCAGCCTTCTGGCCCAATATTTCTGACAGACATATTGGTGAGTTAGGAACTATTGAGGACTTGCTTACCCTGTCTCAGCAAAGTTTGGCTGTCCACTCTGCCCGCATCCAAGCTTGCCCTTTATTAGGTAGAATTCTGTCTGTGGTAGAAATGAGGACATTTTGCCCAGTGGCTTGTTTGCCATATTTGAAGCCATCTCCATAAGGAGGTTCTTTGATGCTTATCATCCTCTTTGAGGTTGGCTGAATGTTGCCAGGTGCTAACCTGTCTCATTGTCGGTGAATCTTTAAAATAACCAGAAGATTTTTAAATTCCATATTCTACATGTCTCTGAGGTTTTTGAAGACCTTATCCAGTTATCCTACCTTATCTTTTTATAGAATCATATCTATCTGCCACATCTAAGATGTATACTCTTGTGATAAAAGTAGACTAGTGATTGACATGACCATCGTTTGATCAACTAACAGTTAACTTGTGGAACTTATCATAAACAGCCTGCAATAGCACTTTTAAAGTATTGGAAGTAAACCTTGTATTATAATTAAGTTATATGGGTACAGTATATCATATCAGAGTAGAAATATTACATATAATATATGTGAAAAATAATTATACATACGTATAATTTCTAGAATTAAACTTACTTTGCATTTATATACAAAATTCCATACCAGTGAATTAAAAATAACCTTGTGGGTGACAATTGAGGCATTAAGTTGAGGAATAGATTCACTAATCTTCTTTTTGTTCTCCCTTGCCTATATATTTCTATATTCCCTCTTCTTTCTTTTCAAACCCTACCTCCAAACCTTAGAATGTAAGATAAAGGAAGAGAGAGACGTCACTGAGTCTAACCTTGTTTTCTCTCTAGATAAGCCCAATAATAACTTGTAACCAACTCCCATTGATAATAACCCTCTATAGCCCAAGAAAGCAACTAAAAACCTACCTGATCCCCCATAAAGGAAATGGAACATAGTTCTCTTAAGATTTTTTCAGGCTGATTTGGGATGAATAATACCTTTGTAGGGACCCTAATAAATTTGGGGAAATGGTTAAACAACTTGGGAATAGCATTTGCGGTCCAGTTTCTAAATGTCAAGAAATTTGAGCCTTAATTAGAATCCTGTATGGGACAGTCTGAAATGCTGTTGGGATTGGAAGCTTTCTTTGAAAGTGCTGGGAGCTCTTTTATTCTGATGAGGAACAGCAATTGGAGCACTTGGTGCTGGAAGATGAAGGATACAGGATGTCAGTATCCAGCATGCTGAGAGGAATGCATCCTGTCAGGACCAATCTGATGTCAGTGTCTGTTTATTTTGTTCTGAAAGCATATTATTTTTCACAAGCATTATTCAGTCATAAAATTATAAGTGTATAAACTGTGCATGATGCACAGAACAATTAAGGATGGTTTTCTGCTCTTTAACTTACTTTTTGTTCTGACTTGGCTCATTGTTTTTTCAAAAGCAGGATTATTATTTTCCATGTATTTGTATATTATGTGTTTGTGTGTGTATGATTATGTATGTGTGTCTAGTTTTGATGCATTGCTGTAAGAAGTGGTACTTCATAAGGTGTTCTATTCTGTTCGCTTGTTTGTTTGTTTTTTAAAAAGCTTTGGGAATCATCTGCTTTTATATTATGGTGTATAATGGCTCATGTGTAAATTATATGGATTATATTCTGAAGCTTGGATGCAATGTCTCCAGACATGTCTGTTAGGTATATTTGGTTTATTGTTCAACTGAGAAATGCTCTTCAGTATTGATTCTCTGTGTGGATGAATAGTCCATTGTTGAGGCCGTAGTGATAGCATTATTTACACTTACTGTATTAGTATTAGTGTTCATCTCTGCTTTTCTGTTTGTTAATAGTTTATTTATTTTGTTGGTTCAATATTACATACAAATTTGTTAACAATATTTTTCTTTTGCTGGCTACATGACTTTATCAATACATATTAACCTAACTCATTTTTACTGTGTTCATATAAAATATGTACATACCTTTTCTCATATAAAATGATAGCTCCTGTTTTCTAGTTCTATCCACCTACAGTAGCTTAACCCCTTGTTCCATCTTAATTGCAAACATGTCCTTAGCTGTGAGATGAGTTTTCTTATAAACAAAGTTTTCTCTTGCTATATTGCTTATTTGCTTATCTATTACCTGTAGTGTCATATATTTCCACTTATACTCAAGGCTCTTATCCAGAGATAAAATCTTTCTACAGTTCTTTGTAACCTGTATTTCAAATAAGTAAGACATATGTCATGCATACCACATGATAAGATGTAAATAATACTTTATATTTCACCCAAGAATATGGCTCATTTTGGACAGTTCACCTCTACCACTGCAATAGTACACATTGTATTATTACTACTTATATTAATTATGGGACAAGTAAAAATTACATTATATTGTCATGCAAATAGTATATTTTCCTTGCTGATTATTATAAGTTAGCCATGAATATCACTAATCTTTTGAAGGTAAGTCTCCAGATAATGAGTCGATGATGTAGAGATGATAAAGTCAAGGAATTTTTATTCTGATTAATGGGATATTTCAATGATAGCTTAATAAATCCACACAATATCAGAAAATTTGAAAGTTTAGGCATGAGACATTATTGAAGAGTATAAGTCACCAGGCATGTAAGGGCATTATTCATAGAGAAGAAAAGCTATACCATGTGGTGAGTGAGATACATGACCACCAAAATCTACATAAATGTGAATGTTAGAAGATGATGTTAAACCTTTAAATATTGTAGAACTCAGGAGAGAAATGGTATCCCTAAGGCAAGATGACCTACTTGGTGAGATGAATATTTGAGGTCTGGATTATGACACCAACCTCATCTCAATATATAAAGCAGAAATCAATGGATTGAGACTCTTGATGTCAACTTCCAGCATTAACATATACAACCATCATTGTACCCTTGCACACATGTGCATAACACTCATGTAAAAACACAAATATGATCACAGCACACACATGTACATATGTAAATCATATTTTTTAAGTTCTGGAGCCCCAGAGCTCATGTTTCCTCTTTTATGCCTTTCTTTCAAGATGTTCCAGGTCACTGCAGCCTAAAACCTTCAGAGCAGATGTCCATAGGCTGAGATTCTGAGACTGCGGTTTGAAATATCTTTCCTTCTTTCAAATGTGTTTGTCAGGAATTTTTCAAAGAGACAAAACAGAACAAAAAAAATCCTACCACAATGACTAGTTAAGAAAAGTTACTGCCATATATTGTTCCACTAATAATGGAACTACTGAACAGTAGTATTAGAAAGATATTACCCACAAACATTCCATAATTCATGATGCTAAGCTAATAAAGTCATTATGAATAAAACATTAAAGACAAATACATAAGTCCATGATATTGTCTATATGTGTATGTGTGTGTGCAAATGTTCGCATTTTACAACTGAGCTGCAGTGACAATAAAGTATACAGTAGGACAGAAATTCTCTTATCTCTTGGCTAGCTATTGAACTTAATTCTATGTTAAAAGGTCCTAATGTCATAAAACTAATAATGATTTTATTGTGTAAACAAGATAACTTTTTCAATAATCTAACCAAAAAATATCAAAATGTTATTAGTTTAAAGGACATTTAAAGTACTAAATTTTACTCTACTGGAAATGCATTGAGAAAATACTAATCATTAAAATATGCTCCTGAAAATGACATTTAATTATCATGAATTATTTATTAAGTGTTAGAAATTCCTGATAACATTTACTGACAAAGAGTAAAGAAAATATTTGTTTTGGGACACCAAAGTTAATAATTTAACTTTACTTTATCATAATAATACCTTGATTTTTTGTTTGTATACAAAAATACCAATTTCATAAATTTCTGTTATTTATTTAAGTCATCAAACTTTTCAAGATATTGCTTCAAAAATAAAAGGGAAAATAAAAGGTTTTTAGTCAATGGTGATACATTCTTATTTATGAAATATGACATTTTGGAAGTGTGTCATTATCTAAATTTAGCATCTCCAAAAAATTGTGCTTCAACTTTCGTTTACACATTATTAAAAATAATGATAATTAATATTTTCATAATTCACTGGTAAATGCCTCAAACAAACTTCATACCTCCTCTTAAGTTTAATTAATGATTGTTACATCTTTAGCATTTGTGAGAAAGTTGTGTGAGCATGGTGATACTGGGGATCCTGTGGAATTTTAGTAAGATAAATATTTAACATCAAATATATTTTTATCAAGTGGTTCATAAATAAAAGTTGTTCACCAATAGCCAATACAGACAATGATCATTCCATTTTTCTCTAATATAAAAACTATACAGTGTGAAACATTTGAATGAAACTATTTTTAGTATACTCATTATGGGATTCCATACGTTCAAATACACAAATGATTATCATTTTTTAGTACTATGGTCATCATTCTGTACATAATATGCTCTGAATACTTACAGCTCAAGGACAATAAGCTATAGTGTTAAGGTGAAATAAACCTTTTTTCCTTAGTTGTTTGGTTGAGATTTCTGGGACACAACAATGAGGAAAGTGACTATTAAAGAAAATTGTTTTGACGTAACTGTGGTGAAGGTAGGGGTATTTAGAAAGATGAGCTATTTTGAGAAAGAGATTGAAACTTGAAAGGAACTTAGGTTAGTGAGCCAGATGAAGTATGGAAAACAAATGCTTTCTGAGAAATCCCATAGTAACATGTGGCAGGGCAACCAGTGCAGCTATAACAGAACTCCCAGGTTCAAGAGAGAGGAGCCTGTGTAGAGAAGATTAAGTTCAGTGAATCTTCACCAAATATTTAGCAGAGGAGCATGGGAACTTTGCAGTGATAAAACCAATCATGTGGTTATCTGGTCCTCAAAACTGGTTTGCAGGAAATGAGGAAGAATGTTTAACTTTTGTCTAGTAACATTCTGTATCTCGTAAACAGATCTTAATGGATCATTATAATTGGAGTTGGAAAGTTCAAAATGGTTACAGAAATCCAGACAATGAAGCCCAGTTTATGCTGCTTCAAGAAAAAACAGTGGTTCTAGAAGCAAACTAGAGGCAGAATACAGTACATTCTGACAAATATTCTAGCTTCATACTACTTCGTCTAGAGAACATTTTTTGGCTATGAATTAAAACTGTGATGGACTAAATATTTAGTGGAGGAAATTTCCATGTGGAATGACTTTCAGACTTTTTCATGATTACTTCTCATATGCCTAAACTAGAAAAGCAGAACAAGTGAGACAGAAATATGAGGGAGTTCTGACAACTTTTCTCCTCTTGGAATGGGCATAAATTGTGTCACAAAAGAGAGCACCATTGTATAGAAAAAAAATAGTAATTTGCTTCCATGAAAAATAGAAAATATGGACTGTGGGATGGGTCAGTGGTTAAGAGCACTGTCTGCTCTTCTAGAGATCCTGAGTTCAGTTCCCATTAACCACATGCTGGCTCACAAACATCTATACTGGAATCTGATGACTCTTACGACATGCAGGTGTACACGCATAAAATAAAAATAAATAAATCTTCAAAACAGTCTTAAAAACTGAAAATATGAAGAAAATGATAAACATTGACGACTCACTAATATCAGTATCAAATTCAAAAGAGAAATGAAGAATTCCTGTCTTCTAGTGTCATGTTGTGATGTATAGGGTGGTGAGGAGCCTGTGCAAAACCTCCTGTCTCCAAACGGGTGGCACAGAAGATCTGTGAATCTACATCATGAATTGTAAGTTTTAGCTATACTCCTTGGACATAACTACTAGTACAGTACGGCTAAGAGTAGGAATTTGCATATGCTTGTTTTAAATCTTTTTGTTTTTGTGTTAGTGCTTTGAGTATACTGTTTACTTTTTCTTTTTCTAAGTTTTTGAGAGAGAGGGGGGAGGGATCATAATGTTGGGTAGGTAGGATGTTGGACAAACAAGTCAGTTAATTCAGTTTCAGTGTTTCTTCCTGCTATGCCAAAATGTAATGCTCAACAATTAGATAGGTAATTATGCATATATTTGTAGTGCTTTGAATATTGGATCACAACATGTTCAAAGAAGCAGCACATCGGTTAATACATTCTGGATGCTATTGATACATAGGGCAAAGGATGATACGGCGTGTAAATTCACAATATCTACCCTTAATCTCAATTACAAACTTTTCCACCATGGCATCTTTATTTTTTTAATAACTCATACTAAAATCTTCTAGGTTTTACTGAAACAACCCAATAAACTATATTGATTCTAAAAAACTACACCTACTGCCTAAAATTCCATTTTCTATGAAAGAAGTATTATTTGTAATATAACCTCAGATCATGTGGTGCACATGTGTTAAAAACTCCTATGCTATTCTCCCATGCTTCTCTCATTTAGAGTCCCAATTGGGACTCTAAATGAGAGAAGCATGGGAGAATAGCAAAGTAGAAGGATCCAGAGGGTCTTAGAAACCTACAAGTAGAACATTATGATAGGCAGATTTGGGCCCAGGGGTCCCACTCAAACTAAGGCACCAGCCAAGGACAATACAGGTGGCAAACTTTAAACCCCTACCCAGATCTAGCCAATGGTCAGAACATTCTTCACACTTGAGTGAAGAGTGGGATATGACTTTCACACGTACTCTGGTGCCTCACATTTGACCATGTCCCCTGGAGGGGGAGATATGGTGACACTCAGAGGAAGGATAGCAGGTTGCCAAGAAGAGACTTGATACCCTATGAGCATATACAGGGGGAGGTAATCCCCCTCAGGAACAGTCATAGGTGGGGAGGAATAAGGGGAAAATGGGAGGGAGGGAAGAATGGGAGGATACAAGGGATGGGATAAACATTGAATGTAACAAGAATAAATTAATAAAATAAAATAAAAAACTCCTATGCCAGATTGATATATTCACACAGTTTTCCTTGTCTACCAGCCTGGTTTTTGAAAAAAGGTGAGGCTTCCCAGTTTTCTGAGCATCATTTATTTCTTTCTGACCTGTGCTGGTTTTAGTCCATTCTCTTAAGTAAGTTTCCTTTCTGCTTCTCATATGCCAGTTCTGCTCATTATTTAGAGTCCCTACAGATACCTTTCTCTCATTCATGCTTTTATTTTTCTTTCTCATTGTATTATTTTTTCTTTCTATAAAGCAATTAACCACTAAAATTTAACTTTATCCCTTATCCCAAGCGTTATCTTAACCAGACAATCTAAAGATGACTCCCATCTTTATTTATTTAGTTGTGTTATAAACACTTATGGGTTAAATCATTTATTTGTCTTTTTATGTCACATATTTTAGACAAAAGGGTACTTGTCATTAACTATTTTCCTATATCTCAAACCTAAGTTCAGAGGACTGTTGTCATTATTAACTATATAAGTTTCTCTAGGTAACATACCATCTGACATGATGTAAGTGCTTATTGTGAAATTACAAAATAAATAGAATTGCAATAGATTATGCAAGAGGTGTTTTCCAGAAATTAAATTAAAGTATTGTCATTACAGTCTGAAAAACACATAGACTTAAATAAATGGAATGGATAAAGAATTAACATAAATTTCCTTAATTAAAAACACCAAAATGATTAATAGCTTTTCTATAATTTTATTATATTGCTTGCTAGTGAAGTATGCTCTCATTTTTTATTAACAAGATGAATTTGTCTAGCATTTCGAAAATACCTACAGTTTTTCAAGCACATAAAATTGATGCATTAGCAAAAGGAAAATTCAAACCATTTTGGGAATGAGTAACATAAGAACTTTTCTATAGATTATAACTTGTAATTTTTTCTTATATGGGAAATGAAATATGGATGAGGAAGAATAGAGGATGTAATGCAGAAGTCTCCACCAGAAGGTGTGCAAGCCAAACAAGTACATTTAAATTTCCTAGTCTATTTACAGTGTTATCAGAGATTCATGAACTTACTTTTAAGGCATTTTGTTGATACAAAACATTCAATAAACAATTGAAATTCATATTTTGTGATTGTAACATTTTCATTCTGATGAGACACATTTCAACATCTCAATAGACACATAAGACTAGTGGCATTCTGAGATTCAAGTCTAGATAGATGAGAGGATGGATGATAGAGACCTCTCAGTCTTTTACTCACACAATAAATGATTTTGTCACCCATTGAGGTCTTTACAATTTGTAGTAGATATATAGCTTCTCTCTAAGATGTTAATCAACTAGAGGTAAAGGGAAAAACAAAAAAAATGGATAAAGGAAAGTAAGAGAAAGAATTATCAATATTATCAAGAGATATATTGCAATATCTACACAAAAAATGTGTAAGTTAAAACTGACATGGGAGTTTAATACAAAGAAAATTGTTTAAGGTAAATTAGAAAGAAAATGTATGAATGTATGTTTATATTTACAGGAGAAAGTTAGAAAGAGATAGAGAATTTATGAAGCAATGCCTACATAGTTGGGAGCACAAATCCAACATCTTTAGTTCAGACAGAAGGCTATGAAAGCATCTCTACCTCTGATAAGGAAGATAAGATATAGAAAACCATTAAATCCACCTCAGTAACAGGTTTACCAGAATAAAGCACAAGAAAGAAACACTCAAATGTGTGCACTTCAGACCTCTGATACATTACAGTGTCTACAATTCACTTTAATTTAATTCTTGTAGACTATTATGTACATTCACAATAATCAAAAAAGTTTCCATATATCACCATGTGTATGAAATGTTTACTAAATGTTAGTATTTTTTTTTTATTCTAGGATCTGTCTATCATTAGTGATATATTTTAAAAGTATGTTCTATTTACTACATTTCTGAAAGATTATAAAAGACCTCTTTTAGTAACACAAAAAATTAGATTACCTATCTTTCATAAGTCTACATTAAATTTCTCAAAAAGCACTGTCCGAATTTATGTTCCACTCGGTAATTTTAAACTAGTTTTATTAATAAAACTGTATGGATTTATTCTGTAAAATGAGCATGAAACTGGTAATGATTAATTTCCTTCTAAAATTTAAACCATATTAACAAATTGCTACCTTGAGAAATGTATGTGCTAACAAAGCCTGAAAACATTAGCAGTACAAAGAGCACATTAAAAATACATGTTTAAAACTTAAATTTAAAAATAACACATGTAACAACAGTGCTTTCTGTTGAAATTGTTAACAAAATTTAAATTTATGCACAATTTACAGAAACAATGGAACAATCCCTCATTCTTTATTAACTACACCCTGGGATTAACTTAAGCACTTCTAGAAAGTGTATTAATATTTTAGGCCTCTAGGGGACCATTTTATAAATTACTGTTTTAGTACATTAAAAGGTACCTAAATCATTATAGTACAGACTTGCCTCTTACATCAACCCTGACTTCTCAACTATTAAAGATAAATACAGCCTAGGGTATTTTCAGCTGCAGTTTCAAGCAATAAGCTAATAATTGGCAGTTTGATGGATCCTTGGGAGTTGTGCAGACTTCTTTTCTCCAACAACTGAAAGAGGAGTTGTTGTAAAGTCTCTACGGATATGACGAGAAACTTTTTCCTCAGTGTTTCATAGAAAAATTTCTTTCTCTACATTTCCTGCCCTACTATTTCTCTATGAAAATTTACAATAAATATATAGCCTAGGCTTCATATATTTATTTTCCTTTCCTTGAAATGTATTCATTTTTTATGTATATGTGTAATATCAGCAATTGCTACAGGTATACCAATTCCCATGTTGTCTAGACTAAGCCAGCACATGACCAGAAACTGGAGAGAATCATCTGATACAGGTGCTGAGGACCAGAGGAGAGGCAGGGAGGGAGTTGACCAAAGTCCATTGCATACCTGAGAGCAGCTCCACCAACCTGCCATGCGCATTGCTGCACAGATGAGAAGCAGGGAAGAGCTGGAATGGTCACACAGTGTCTGATCTGCAGTGAAGAGAGCACAGAAACTACTAGGAGCAAATGACCACTGTGAGAGCTGGAGATTACTGGGTAAGAGAGATTTGCACAGTACAGACCATGGGCACATGGGTGGTTCTGACTTCTTGCCATCCAGAGGCACACAGAGGAGGGCAGATTAGTCCTCACAGTCTGGACCAGAGCCTCCTGAGAGCTGAGAATTGTGGCCTTGCTCAGCAGCATAAATTCAGTAAATGGGCCTGAAATCATCTTAGCAGTGAAGCATTAGAGCTCTTAGCCTTGGGAAATATCAGGAAACAGGTGGATCTCCCCTCTGATCTCCTACAACGACCACATACCAGTCCACAGAAAGCCTAGGTGCTACACAGGGCACAGAAGGCTGTGGTCACTGTGACCAGACTCTGAGCATGGTCTGAGACCCGAGACACTACCAGGAGCCACTGGCCAGGGGACCAGGGGAATCACTGTCTGAGAGAGACCCTTGTGTGGGTCTGACCACCTGCCAGTCAGAGGCACACAGAGGAAGGCAAACAAGTCCCCGGAGCCTGGTCAAGAGCCTGCCTGCGGCCTGTGAACTGGCATTGCTTGGCAGCTTGAACTTGGTTAATGGGTTTGAAATCATCCTGGCAGTGAAGTGTCAGAATGACTGGCCTAGGAAAATCTTGGGGAAACTGATAGATCTGCCCTTGGACTCCCTCCATCAGACACCAGAAGCTACCTTCCAACATCAGAGACTGCAAAATGACTAAAAGCCAGCATAAAACCATAAACAACAAAAACCAAAACAATATGACGTCTCCAGATCCTAGCTACTGCAGAGAAAACACCCTGGAACTGAAACACAATTGTAATACAAGAAAATGACCTCAGATGCTTTGTAATGAAGATAATAATGGAAGAAAAGAATAAAATCCATAATCAAATGTAGAAAGACACTGCCAAACAGGTGGAAGACATAGAAGAGGTCTATAGAGAGGCACTGGAAAAAAATTCAAGGGAATACAAATAACCAGATGAAGGTAATCAATAAATAGGTCAGGACCTGAAGATGAAAATGGAAACAGTGATAAAATCACAGTCAGAATAAAAACAGGAACAAGAGACCTTAGAGAAGAAAGTAAACAACACAGAGGTAAGCTCCACTAAGAGAATCCACTAAATTGAGGAACAAATCTATAGACTTGAAGATACAATTGTAGAACTCAAAGCAACAATCAAAGAAAATGCAAAATCTGAAAAATCCCTGACACAAAATATGTAAGAAATCAAGGATGCCATGAAAAAATGAAACCTGAGATTAATAGACATTGAGGAAAGAGAAGACACCCAACTCTAAAGCACAGAAAATATGTTCAGCAATATCATAAGAGAAAATTTCCCCAATTTAAAGAAGGAGATGCTTATAAACATACAAGAGGCCTACAGAACACCAAATAGAATAGACCAGAGAAGAAAATCTTCCTGACACATAATAATAAAAATACAAAATATACGAACAAAGAAAAGTATTAAAAGCAGCAAGAGAAAAAGGCAAAGTAATATAGAAGAGTAAACTGACCACATTTACTCCCTATTTCTCAGCAGAGGACATAAAATCCAGAAAGGTCTGCACAGAAGTCTTGCAAACCCAAAGACACCACAGTTGCCAAACCAGACTACTATACACAGAGAAACTATAAATAACCATTGACAGAGAACACAAAATGTTCCATGACAAAAACAAATTCAAACAGTTTCTTTCCACAAAACCGGCTTTACAGAAGATACTAGAAGGAAAACTCCACCCCAAAGGGACAAGCCACAACCAAAACTACACAGGAAATAGAAAACTACACCATCACAAAAACACAACCACACAAACTCTCTACCGTAACCAACATCAAAAATTAAGGAACTTAACAGTCACTTGTCATTAATATCTCTCAATATCAATGGTCTCAATTCTCCAATATAAAGGCACAGACTAACTGAATGGATGCATAAACAAGATCCAACATTCTTCATTCAAGAAACACATCTCACCCACAAGGGAAAAAGGCTGGAAAAAATATTCCAAGAACGGTCACAAGAAGCAAGCTGGTATAGATATATTAATATCTAATAAAATAGACTTTTAACCAAAATTAATCAAAAGGGATGAGGAAGGACACTGCATATTTGTCAAAGGTAAAATTAGCCAGGTGACATTACAATTCTGAACATCTATGCTCCAAATACAAGGGCACCCACATTTGTAACAAAAGTATTAACCAAGCTTAAACCACACATCGATCCCTACACATTAATAGTGGGAGACTTCAACCCTCCACATTCCCTGAGGGATAGGTCATTAAAACAGAAACTAAGCCGAGAAATAACATCATTAACTAATTTCATGAATCAAATGAATCTAATAGATATTTACAGAACTTTTCACCCAAACACAAAGGATTACACCTTCTTCTCAGCACCCCATGGAGCCTTCTCCAAAATTGATCACATAATTGGTCACAAAGCAAGCCTCAACAGATACAAAAAGATTGAAATAATACCTTGTATACTATCAGATCATCATAGGCTAAAGCTGGACTTCAACAAGAGAAATAACAAAAAGCCTACACACACATGGAAACGAAACAACTCTCTACTTAATGACACCTGGGTCAGGGAAGAAATAAAGAAAGAAATTAAGAACTTCCTGAAATTCAATGAAAATGAAGGAATAGCATACCAAATTTGTGGGACAAAGTGAAACCAGTGCTAAGAGGAAAATTCATAGCACTGAGTGCCTTTAAAAAGAAATGGAAACATCCCACATAAGCAACTTAATGACACATCTGGAAGCCCTAGAAGAAAAAAGAAAGAAGCAGAAACACCCAAGAGGAGTAGATTTATGGAAATAATCAAAGTTAGGGCTGAAATCAATAAATTAGAAACAAAGAGAACAATTCAAAGAATCAACAAAACCAAAATTTAAAGAAAGTCATCAAGATAGACAAACTGTTAGACAAACTAACTAAAAGGCAGAGAGACACTATCTAAATCAACAAAATCAGAAATGAAAAGGGAGACATAACAACTGACACTGAAGAAATACAAAGAGTCATAAAATCCTACTTTAAAGGCATATATGCCACAAAATATGAAAATCCAAGGGAAATGGACAATTTTCTTGATCGATTCCACTTGCCCAAACTGAGTCAAGATCAGATAAACAAACTAAATAGTCCTATTTCTCCTATAAAAGTAGAAGCAATCGTTGATAGTCTCCCAACAACAACAACAACAAAAGCACAGGACCAGATGGTTTCAGTGCAGAATTCTACCAAACAATCAAAGAAGAGCTAATACCAATAATATTCAAGCTACTCCAAAAGACAGAAATGGATGGAACATTACCAAATTCATTCTATGAGGCCACAGTCACATTGATATCCAAACCCCACAAAAACCTAACAAAGAAAGAGAATTTCAGGCCAATTTCTCTTATGAACATTGATGCAAAAATACTCAATAAAATACTCACAAAACAAGAACACATCAAAGTAGGTTTCATTCCAGGCATGCAGGGATGGTTTAATATATGGAAATCCCTCAATGTAATCCACCATATAAACAAACTGAAAGAAAAAACCCACATGATCATCTCCTTAGATGCAGAAAAAGCATTTGACAAAATCCAATACCCATTCATGTTTAAAGTTTTGGAGAGATCTGGAATACAAGGCACATACCTAAATATAATAAATGGTATATATAGCAAGCCAATAGCCAACATCAAATTAAATGGAGAAATACTCAAAGAAATCCCTCTAAAATCAGGGACCAGACAAGGCTGCCCACTTTCTCCATATCTCTTCAATATAATTCTTGAAGTTCTATCCAGAGCGATAAGATATCAAAAGGAGATCAAGGGTATCCAAATGGAAAAGGAATTTAAATTATCCCTGTTTGCAGATGATAAGCTATTGTACATGAGTGACCACCAAAATTCCACCAGAGAACTACTGCAGCTGACAAACACCTTCAGCATAATGACTGGATACAAAATTAACACAAAAAAGTCAGTAGCCTTCTATATACAAAGGACAATCATGCAGAGGAATAAAGTTTTAAAAACTACACCCTTCACCATAGCCACAAGCAATATAAAATACCTAGGAGTAACTCTAACCAAGCAAGTGAAGGACTTGTTTGAAAAAAACTTCAATTTTCTGAAGAAAGAGATTGAGAATCACAACAGAAGGTGGAAGGATCTCCCTTGTTTGTGAATCATGCGAAGTAACATAGTAAAAATGGCCATCTTACAAAAAGCAATTTGCAGATTCAATGCAATCCCTCTCAACATACCTACATAGAAATTTAAAGACATTGAAAAAATCAATACTCAACTTCATATGGAAAAACAAAAACCTAGAATATCTAAAACATCCTATACAATAAAAGATCGGCCATAGGATTCCCATACCTGATCTCAAGCTATACTATAGTGTAACAGCAATTATAACTGCATGTTACTGGCACAGCAATAGGCTGGTGGATCAATGGATTTGAATTGAAGACTCAGAAATGAATCCACACACATATGGTCACTTTATTTTTAACAATGAAGCTAAATCTATTCAATGGAAAAATGATAGCATCTTTAACAAATGGCTGGTCTAGCTGGATATCTACATGTAGAAAAATACAATTTGACCCATATTTGTCATGATGCACAAAACTCAAGTCCTAGTGGATTAAAGACCTCAACATAAAACAAGAGACAATAAATTGGTTAGAAGAAAAAGTGTGGAAGAGCCTGGAACACATTGACACAAGAGACAACTTCCTGAACAGAACACCAACAGCCTAGGCCTTAATGTCAACAATTAATAAACGGGACCTCATGAGGCTGAGAAGCTTCTGTAAGGCAAGAGACACTGTCAAGAGAACAAAGCAACAGCCTACAGACTGGGAAAAGACCTTCACCAACCCTACATCTGACAAAGGTCTAATATCCAAAATATATAAAGAACTCAAGAAATTAAATACCACTAAACCAAATAACCCAATTGAGAAATGGGGCTCAGAATTAAACAGAGAATTTTCAACAAAGGAATATCGAATGGCTGAGAAACACTTAAAGAAAGGTTCAATGTCTTTAGTCATCAGAGAAATGCAAATTAAAACAACTCTGAGATTCAATCTTACACCCATCAGAATGGTTAAGATCAAAAATTCAAGTGACACCACATGCTGGCAAGGATGTGGAGAAAGAAGAACACTATTTAATTGCTGGTAGAAATGCAAATTTGTACAACAATTTTTGAAGTCTATTGGGCACTTTTCAGAAAACTGGAAATAGAGCTTCCTCAAGACCCAGCTATTCCATTTCTTGGAATGTACTCAGAAAATGCTCCTCCACACAACAAGGACATATGCTCGACCATGTTCATAGCAGCCTTATTCATAATAGCCAGAACCTGGAAACAGCCTACATGTCCTTCAGTTGAAGAATGGACAAAGAAACTGTGGTACATTAATACTATGGAATACTACTCAGCTACTGAAAACAAAGAAATCCTGAAATTTGTGGACGAATGCATTGAACTAGAAATGATCATATTGAGTGAGTTAAACCAGAAGCAGAAAGACTCACAAGGTATATACTCACCTCTGATTGGGCACTAGCCCAAAAAGCTTGTCTCGTGAAAGTCTTCACTTACCATGAGATTGGGATAGATGTGAAGACATCCTACTGAAACTCCAGTTAAGAGAAATATAGGAGATGGGGAAATAGAAGGATCCAGAGATCCTAGAAGCCTACAAGAAAAACATTGTGATGGGTGGATCAGGGTCCAGGGTTGTCTGCTCAAACTATTAAAATAACCAAGGCAGTACATGTAGTTAATATCTAACCCCCACTCTGATCTAGCCTATGAACAGGACATTCTCCACAGTTATGTGGAGATGGGGACTGACTCTGACATGAACACTGGTGCTCCTATTGGACCACCTCCCCTAGGTAGGAATTCCTGGTGGCACTCAAAGAACGAATAAACAGGCTACCAAGATGAGACTTGATAGCCTATAACCATATAGTGGGGGAGGAGGTTCCCCTCGGCCATAGACCTAAGTGATGGGAATAGGGTGAAAGAGGGAGGGAAGGAGGAATGGGAGGATACAAGTGATGGGATAACAATTGAGTTGTAATCTGAATAAATTAATTAAATTAAAATTAATGTTAAAAAAGAAAAATTGTATATGACCAAATCATTTTAATGATGCATGATTAATGACTTATGGAATATATAGATATATTTGATTATTTATGAAATATACATTTCTAGTTTACTTATTTTGAAGTTGTAAAGGAATATGTGTTCATAGCTGGATCTATTTTATCACATTTAAAAAGAATAAATCATTCATATAAGTGCATATAGAGATATAATTATATAAAATATTTATTGTATAATATTGAACATTTCTGTATACACAGGGAGGTTTTGTTTTCTTAGTCAGTAACACTATTTTCTACTCTGATATAAAATATTAGTTTAAGTAATAATTGTTATGAAGTCAATCTTTCCTTTTCTACTTTCTGTAAGTACATATTTTGATTTTCACAAACCCAACATCTGACAAATGGCTAATATCCCAAATATATAGAGAACTCAATAAATTAAACCCTACTGAGCCAAATTATCCAATTAAAAATGGGTTACAGAGCTAATCAGAGTATTCTCAACAAAAGAATATCAAGTGGCTGAGGAATACTTAAAGAAATACTCAATGTTTTTAGTCACCAGGGAAATGACTGTGAGATTACACATTAAACATATCAGAATGGTTAAAATAAAAAGAGACATGTTATAGCACATATTGCCAAGAATGTGGAGAAAGCAGATTACTCTTCCATTGCTGATGAAAGTACAAACTTGTACAACCACTTTAGAAATCAATCGAGCACTTTCTCAGATTTTTGGGAATAGTGCTACCTCAGGACCTAGCTATACCACTCATGGGCATATACCTGAAAGATGATACATCATAAATCAAGGGCATATGATCAACTATGCTCATAGAAACTTTCTTCATAAGAGCCAGGATATGGAAACAACCTAGATGTTCCTCAACTAAAGAATGGATAAAGAAACTGTGGTACATTTATACAATAGGATACTATTCAGCTATCAAAAACAAGGAATTCTTGAAATTTGCAGCCAAATGGTTGGAACTAGTAAAGGTCATCCTGAATGATGTAGCCCAAACCCAAAAAGACATGCATGATATATACTCACTTAGAAGAGGATATTAGCCCAACATAGTTGTCCTCTGAGAAATTCCACCCAGTGGTAGTTCAGGACAAAAAAATGAGACTTTTAGTTGAACCTTGGGCAGAGAGCTGAGAATTGTACAGAAGAGTGAGGGGTGGGGATGGAAGGACCAGGAGGGGTCAGGATCTCTACAGGGAGACAACCAAGGCCAATGGCTCTGGACTCGGGGAGGGGGCTGCATAAACTGATGCACCAACAAAGGACAATGCATGCGGAGTGCCAACACCTGGTTTACAGATGTAGTTGATGGACAGCTCATTCTCCATTTGTGTGGGGAGAAGTGAGAGATGTGACTGCCTCTGACATGAACTCTGGTACCTGTGATTTGATCATGGCTTCTTGGTGGGGCCTCCTTGAGGGCACACAGAGGAAGGGGAAGAAGTCTACTCTGTTGAGACCTCATAGACTATGATCAGGAGGTTCAGGAAGAGGCCCCTCGCAAGGGGTCTAGGCAAGGGGAATAGGGTGGAAGATGGAGGGACGGTGAATAAATTATAATAAATAGATCAAAATAAAATTAAGTAAAAAAAATAAAATAACTTTAATTGTTATCATAGTTAAACTTACTCATACTAATTTCCAACATGTTAAAACAAATACTAATTTGAAGTGAAGCAGAAATTTTAAAATATCTGTCAAGTACCAATTAGTTAAACATTTATCTAGGGTTCTGAGCACTAATATGGAATGGGTATCAGGTGAGATTCAGTATCAGTTAACATTGAACTTTATACTATCGTTGCCATGTTAAAGATAAACATATATCTGGGTGTTGAGGTGGTTGTTTGACAGCCTTGATGTGATGGTGCACCTAGTCTTATTGTACCTTGTTACTCCTTGTTTCGTTAATGTCCCTGAGAGGCCTGATTTTTTTTCTGAGAAGAGGCATGGGACTCTGGAGAATAGGGTATTAGTAGGTAGAGACTGGGGTATGGGAAGGAGAGGAAAGTGTGGTCAGGACATAATATATGAGAGAATTAAAAAAATAACATTCATCTAAAAAAGACATAAATATGTATTACCCAAATGATTCAATAGTTTATCTTTTAGCTTCTTATCTAAATTTTCCTATGTAATAATATGACCTCAAATATTAAAGAAGGCTTCATTATTAGTATATAAGCAAAATATTACAATAGCTCTAACTTAAACAATCATCACTGTGTTAAGTCTTGTTAAGATCAAAATGGAGCAGTTTGTATAAAATCTTTGTTGTTGTTGTTTTAGTTTGTGATTTTCTAAAGCAGAGAGTTACTCATATAAGGCTAGTAGTATACAAACTATTAGAAAGCAGTGTGTTACATCCATCACCAACTTACATGAAGTACCCCACAGATTTGTAGAGAAAATACTTCTATCAAGACACATCCCTATATATATACTTGAATCAGTGGTTTTTGTTTCAAAAATTGTACCTTTATTTCCCTATATGGGATGCATTGTCTAGTCAGTGGAAGAGGGTGCTACTTGATGTGGCAAGGTGGGTGGATACCCATGGGGAGAGCAACATGGGGTCGATTGAGGGTGGGAATGGGAAGAGAGGACGGAGGGGCTGTGATAAGGCTGTAAAGTGATTGAATAAATAAATTAATAAAAAACATATTAATGTGAAGTAAGATAGTTGAATTCTAAGAAAATATTGAACTAATGTAAACGCCCCTAGATTAAAGGGGTTAAGGTGTTAAGGTGTAAGAAGTTTGTCTATTTTGTTGCATTACACTAATCCTAATTTGGAAAAATTATTAATGCAGTTGCCCTGAAACTCACCCCCTAAATTGTTTGTGTGTGTGTGTGTGTGTGTGTGTGTGTGTGTGTGTGTGTGTGTGTGTAAAGAAAGAGACAGATTGAAAAGAAGGAAACATATTTGAATTAATAAATAATATATATGCCTATTTGCAAAGTTTGGAGAAAAGAAACTTAAGTACTGACATAAACAAAATAATGAATCTAAAATAAAGTATGAATTAAATTGTAGTTATATAAGTAAATTCAATGAAAGTTATCAGCAACAATACAAACAGTCTCTAACCTGAGGTGTCAGTTCATGATAGGTAATTTAAAAGGCTATAGAGACAAGGAAAGATAGAAATAATCTACATTAATTTTGTAGAAATTTTCCTTCAGAAGATATATGAAAATTTTTATCACTATGCCTAAATTCATTCAGTGTTATTTTTAATAAGTTGACTTGATTTTAACGATATACTGAGGAAAAATCCTGCTGTGGTTGGCTTTCAAAAAAAGAGAGACTTAAACCTAGTTTTAAATAAGTGTAAGAAATACGACCTTTCAAAATTAGATAAAATTCTATACTGAAAAATAAAGGTTTATAAATATTTATGAAATATTTCTAAATAATATTGAATAAACTATTAAGAGATTTTTCATTACAAATATAAATTACACACTGAATACAACATGTAACTCTTGCTACACAATGTATATACATGTATATTATCAAAGGAGGCTACTTGCCATTTCCCTTGATGTGTTCTAGTATTTTATACAGGTTCAGAAATTCATTTGGGGGATAACACAAACAAACAAACAAACACACAGAAACACACACACACACACATTTCTCACTTTTACTTGTTTATCTCTGGTTAGAACAATTGCACGTACTCAATCATACTTGATAGTGGATCATGTACAATAAATCTTTTTATTGGGCAAGTGGATCACCCATAATAAATCGATTGTAGGTCAGTGAAACAATTTGGATCACACAGCTCTATAAAAGTGGCTCATTTGTCATATATCAGCTAGATAAGAGCTTCAGGCTTGATTTACTACCACTAACCTTAGCTACGATATAGCTTTACTTAAGATGTACCAGAATTTTGCCAACAACATAACTTAGCTATCAGGTTTTGTCCTACAAGTCTATTTTCCATGGGAACAAAGATTTATGAATAAAATAAAAGTAAAACTAAGTGATGTTCACTTAAACTACATAGCCCTATGGTATTAAAGAAAAAATCTAATTGGTGAAAAATTCAATGCTATGAAATCACACTGGTGATTAATAGAAACATGGGTGCTGTCACACACACACACACACACACACACACACACACATATCATCAAAGGAGGCTACTTGCCATTTTCCTTGATTATATATATATATATATATATATATATATATATATATATATATATATAGAGAGAGAGAGAGAGAGAGAGAGAGAGAGAGAGAGAGAGAGAGAGAGAGAAAGAGGAGATTCCACTGAGAGATTATAGAAAAAGACAAATAATGAGACATGAATTTCAGATACTCTTCAAAAGCTATTTTTATTTGTAATCCACACAAATTATTATCCTGTAAATAACACATTGGATGAATTTTGTTAAGGTCTTTTTATGCTAGAGTTAACACACTACAGAATTTTTTAGAATTAAACAACCCTGCTTTTTACCCACTGTAAATATGATATGAATGCAAAGAATAATAATGGTATTATAATCATTTTCACTACTACTGGTAGGTTTGTTTTGCTTTACAAAGAATCATACCAACACATCATAAAGGTCAAATAATTTTGCATAATATATCTCATCCACAATAATGTGTATAAATTGATGTGTAATTTTACTATTGAATTCACCATGCATTACTATCTTTGAAATAAGCTTTCAGCATTTTGAGCACCAGCATTAACCTAGTTAATATTCTGATTTTCGTGTCCTCACATTTTTAAAATTATCTTTTTAAAGTCATTTAGGAGCTCATTATATTCTTAGTTTCTAAACATATATTAGTCTGAGACAGATAATTTAACATCAATTTTCTTTAAGAGAAGCAATAGTGTTTGATTTTACCATCCAGCTTAAAGAGTTTTGACTAGTATTATATAGAAAAATATTTTATTTTTTCTTGATATATGTGTGACCATTCCAGAATATATGTTTTAAATTGGGGTCATTGGTTTTGTGTTTATTCTGATACCAAAGAATGATTGCTATATTATCAGAATTACCATGACTATAATCTCTGTTCAAATACTAATAGACAACAAATGATGTATTCTACTTGTTTTTACTGTATGACCTAAATATATTCTAGTAAAATGTTTTCTAGAAACTTAATTTTGTTTGTGATATAAAAGAAAAACCAAGAATTCTCTCTCTCTCTCTCTCTCTCTCTCTCTCTCTCTCTCTCTCTCTCTCTCTCTCTCTCTCTCTCTCTCTCTCTCCCCACTGTGGTGTGTGTGTGTGTGTGTGTGTGTGTGTGTGTGCGCGCGCACGCGCACATCCATGTGTGCTTTATGAACATACTTGTTACAAGTAAATTGAAGTAATAAGAGATTTATACCAAGATGTGGAGAAAATGCTCCTCTGAAACATGTATCTAATAACAGACGTGCGAGATTTATGATCCTGTTGCTGGGATGTACCCTAACAAAGAAGCCTAATATAAAAATGGCTTACTTTTGATTATTGTTTGAGAGTGCAGCCCAAAATGGCAGAGGAGCCACAGTGGCATAACCAAAAACTACCTGGCCACACTTTATTCAAATTCAGGAGTGATGAGCAACAATTTTGCTCTGTTCACTTTTTCTGGGCTTTGCAGTTGAAGACTCAAGGCCAAGGAGTGCTTCTAATCACCACTACAGTGGGTCTCCCTGTGGCATTCAACTTAATGATGATAATCCCTCCAGAAATCTCCAAATGAGATCCTAACATGTATATTCCATCAGAATTGTGCCTACAGGATTCACCACTAGATTATCCGTGTGGAATTGGCAATTAGCTGTATGTATTACAAAGCATTAGACAATACCAACTTGATTTTTAAAATGCAAACAAATGGCTACCCTAAGTTATCTCTTTTTCAAAGTTAAAATATTTTAATTGTATGGGGAAAGATAGCTTCATCAACTCCTCACTCTACAGAGTGAAATGAGAATACATGTGAAATTCTTTCAGACAGACTTGAAGCATCAAAGAAAGAGGCAATGTGAATATGACTCCAACAATACTCTATTGATTTTGTCTAAACATGCTTATATGGAGTGTTTCCTGATTTGTCAGTATTAGCTTATATTTGTTGAGGACAATTGGATAAAAGATATTTAACTTCCAAAATTGTGTTTCTTACAATTTGTTATTAAATATTTATTACTTATACACTTATATTATTACACATATACAATATATATATATATATATATATATATATATATATATATATATAATTTAAAGACGTTTAAAGATGTTTTTATTTTTTCAAAGATACAATGAGACAGGTTAACTCCTGGCAACACCCAGCCTACCTCAAAGAAGATGATGGGCATCAAAGAACCTCCTAATGGAGATGGATTCAAATGTGACAAACAAGCGACTGGACAAAATGTCATTGTTTTTAAAATAATTAGTTTTTTTTTTTTTAGAGAATGTTGAAGCTGTTAGCCCACACCCACACAAAGATGTATTTCATAGTCTCTAATTTTCATATTTATCTATGTGTGATTTAAACAGTCTTCATTGTATAAATCTCTAAATATGTATGGTCTTCAATGATACTCAGTCATAAGTAATTACTTCTACCTACCATTTTAACAGTGTTCAGATAAAAGATCAATTTATACAAATTTTCTTTAAAATTAATTGCTAAAAATAAAAGAAATTTAATTCATATAAATGAAGTTATTTCATATAAGTTAATTTTATAATTTGTAGAACAATATGAACTACAATTCCTAGTATAATAATGTATATAAAGCCCTCATACAACAGTATGTATTAATTGATTTTGCCTATGAACTTCTAAATTTCTGAAGCCCTACCTGTGGAAAACAGGTTTTTCTCATGTTTGGTTGAGCCTACATCATGTTTCATGATCTAAATTTTAGTATAAGGTAGAAAGTATTCTCAAGTGTGTGTGTGACTTCATTGGAATGGGAGCAAAGGAGAAATATATTTATGTTGTCAAAGGTAGTTCTGTCATTCCGCTGCTTACTGCCCTCTAAAATATATGATCCTTAGTTATAGAGAATGAATTGCATGCCCCTAAATGTCAAGACTTTTACTCATGAACATAGTTTATTGCGAATGAACAATATCTCTATAACTCATCCTTCTAGGTGGAAAATTCTTCAGCTTAGTATTCTTTGTGTTAAAAGACTACTTTGTATGATATACATTTGTTTACAGTCTGATGCTAACCATCAAATCATTTATTATACTTTTCACATTTAAGCCAGAATTTTAATGATCTAATTCAGCATTGAAAACATTGTCTTGTAACTTTTAGGATACATTTTTGAAAATGTTTTCTTGTGTATATATAGCTTTTACAATATTCTAGACTCAGAATTAGAAAAAACAAAACCTTATTTTAACATCTCTCTCCTGCCTCCCATGTTAATGACAAACTGATGATCCATGTTCAGTATTGCACTTTCATTATCACATGTATTTGAAAACTAAACAAGGGCTTTACCCCGGCCCTTCGTGTGGTTAAATCCTTGAGTAGTTTTCTTCACTTACATGACCTGCCCCTATCCTTGAACTTGTTGTTAAGCTATTTCCCTTTTTGAGTTTACCGGAGAAGTTTTATGGCGCAATCTGACCAGCCCTCCTATATTTCTTTTATTTTCTTTTCCTTCTGTCAACACTGCAGTCCCACCTGCAAATAACAAGTAGATTAACTTTCATCATGCCTTAGTCTTTTCATTTCTTGTAAAGTCAGCTCAGCTAGTATTTCTGAGACTGCATTTTAAGTGACTTCTCTTGTGAGTTTTACTCTGATATCTGTCCCATAATGGAAGGTCTTGAATTCTAAATATTTTTATTTTACACATTGCCTTTCATATACATAATAAAATGATTCCAAATATGATTATGTCAGACACATTGATTCCATATAAAAAAGGAACCAACAATAACTACCTTTTAGCTTTACATAAATTTTTTTCAGTCTTTTTTTAACATAAAACTAACAAAAGAATATCATCTTATTAAACTATCTATTTAAGCTAGATGTGGTGGCACATGCTTTTAATCCCAGCACTCAGAGAGGAAAGGCAGGTAGATCTCTGTAAGTTCAGAATCACCCTGATATATAAAGCAAGTCTAAGATAGTCAAGGCTACACAGAAGCCTGTATTGAAAACAAACAAACAGACAATAAATATCTATTTTAAAATATTCTATTTTTCTTCAAAGATACTTCATATCAGAAAAATACATTTTAAAAGAATTTTTAAAAAATATTCTGATAACCATTGAGATGTAACAAGAATAAATTAATCAAACATATTCCGCTGCACAAACTCTGAGATAATTTGTCAGTCATTCAGTCATGATAGTTTCTGAGAAGATCACATGTAGAATATTTAATTTTCTCGACAGCATGTAGACAGAATTTGCATTCATTTCTTTATTTATTTGATCATTGTGTGTGTGCACAAACTCACACATGTTTGCACATGTGTTTATGCATGTAGTTTATAGCTTATGTGTATACATAAAAGAGCAACTCCTAGGAGTTGGCTTTCTCAATCTATCCCATGGGTATGGAGACCTGGGCTGGGGTCATAAGTCTTGGCTCCTTGAGCCATGTGGCCTTCAGTGAGCCCCTCTTGTTACTAGCTCTTTAGGTCTCTGGATTTGGTATGGTTATCCTGTAGTCTTTAGATAATATCCTCTTATATACCTTAACTCATATGCTTTGCCTCTGAAGTAAGAAAGTATAATTTCATTGTTTTGTTGTTTCTGTGATATTTATAAAATTTGAGTACTGTTCTTTCACTACTATGATATTTTTCCTCTTTCCTTTCTCCCCACACACCTCTTCCATTTGGAAAATTAGTGCGTTTAGAGCTCTATCAATAAAATGGTTCATATTTAAAGAATCAGCTGACTGGATTATTTTCAATGAAATATATTCTGATTTTATTTAACACTTTTATTTTCTAATAGTTCTTTACCATTTACTCCTTAAATAAATTATCCCCTTTTTCTAAATATTTTTCTATTTTTATTTATACATTTACATTATTACACATATATACAATGAGCTACCTACAGCAAGAAGAACCATGAAACAAAGAGGAATTATGTAAATGTTAAATTCTTAGTGTTTTGGCTATTTGAACTTGGCAGGATTGAAGAAAACATCTTTCCTATCTTGGTGCATCTAAAATTCTGAATGTAAATCAATAATTATCATATCTCATCATTATCAACTTGAAACATCTATCTAGACTTAAAAACATCGTAACCCCTAAACAACTAAGCCTCATTGTAAAATTAAACAATCTAGTCCCCAATCCCACCAGATACTTGTGAAGGAATAAAATTTAGTTGCCTGAGTACACAGGGAGTGCAGGTTAGCAGCTTCCCAAATGAGAAAATGACAGAGACAGTTTGTTACCTGAGCAGTCACCCGAAACTCTCTATAACATTGGAGCATCGTCTTCAGCCTTCTGACCCAGTATATCTGACAGACATATTTGTGAGGCAGGAACTATTGAAACTTGCTTATTCTAACTTGGCAGTGTCAACTCTGCCTGCATCCAAGCTTGCCCATTTTCAGCCAGAATTCTGTCTGTGTTAGAAAGGACAACATTTTGCACAGTGGCTTGTTTGCCACACTTGAAACCATCTCCATATGGAGGTTCTTTGATTCTCATCAAGATAAAATAGTTAAGTAAGGTCTTTAAAAACCTCAGAGACATATAGAATATGGCCGTTAAAATGTTTTTTGCTATTTTAAAGATTCATTGGCAATGAGACAAGTTAACTCCTGGCAACACCCAGCCTACCAAAGAGAATGGTGAGGATCGTTAAATAAATTTAAGGAATTATCTTTTTTATTCTCTCTCTCTCTCTCTCTCTCTCTCTCTCTCTCTCTCTCTATATATATATATATATATATATATATATATATATATATATATATATATATATATATATATATATATATATAATTTGTGTCCTTGTTTTGATTTGGATTGATTTTTGGTTTTGGAGAGTGTTCCTTTGTGTAGCCCTTGCTGTTCTGGACTCACTTTGTAGACCAGAATGGCCCTAAACTCATAGAGATTCACCTGCCGCTGCCTCTACCTCCCAAGTTCTGGCATTAAAGATGTACACAATCACAGCTTAGCCCTTGTTTTGTTTTTATAGGTGGAAGTTAAAGGTATAGATAATGGACTTTAGGTCTGCCATGGTGTTGTACACTTTTAGTCATAGTCCTCTGGAGGAATTATGGTATATTTGCATTTTCAATGTATTTTGGATAATTTTCAGGTAACATTATTATTAGTATATTTATGATTATTCATTCCTCCCTTCTAGTTTGCTTAATTTTATATAACAATCTTCATTAATATTTTATAGTTTTGTTACCTCCATCTATTTTAAGATGTATCTTTTATTCAATTTTATTGCAAGGAAAACCCCTCTTTTCAGCTACATTCCTAGTCCAATAATGACTCTTATGCACTGAATAATTCCAAAGAAAATCAATAGGTTTTTAAAAGCCCTACATTGACTCTTCTATATTTGTATTCTCTCAATAATTCTTTGATTATGGCCTGAATATAATTATGATGCTTTCACTCTAAGCACTTAATATTTTCCAGCAATCATCCTGCTACAAGCTTAACCTCAGTGTGCCATAATAACATCTTTGGTAAGATTTCTCTTCTGTGTATGACTTCGGGGTGTTTTATGCTCCACAGTGTGGTTTGTCTTAGTAAATACTCTATGTTAGCCTGAAAAGAATGTGTGTTCCGCTGCTGCTGGATGAAGGAGTCTATAAATGTCAATTAGATCACATAGATTAATGATGCTTCTCACTTCAAGTATATCCTTATTGATTTCCTGCCTGATGGCCCTATCAATTTTTGTAGGAGAATTATTGAAGTCCCCAGTTGTAAAGGCAGAATTGTGGTTTTCTTTTTTTTTTTTTTTTTTTTTTTTCTCCTGGAAGACCTATCAGTTTTTGCCTCAGATGTCTGGCCATGGTTAGGTACATATACCCTAAGGAATGTTGTGTTGTGATGGGCAGTTGACCTGTTTGTCTTTTTGATAAGATATCTTTTATCTTAAAGACAAAACCCCCTTGTTCCAATGCCTATTTCAGCTTTCTGCTAATATGGACCCCATCAATTACTTCAATGTTTACGTCATATGTATAAATATATCATCTATTATGCATGCCATACTATATTTTATATATTATCCTATATTATATACACAGTTTAAATGTGAGTTTATATACAAAATGGGAATAATTCTTTTAGTTTTTCAAAAAAACGTTCCTCTGTGCAACTCTGACTGTCCTGGAATTCTCTGTGTAGAACACACTGGACTAGAAGTTGGAGATCTACCTGCCTCTGCCACACCAGTACTGGTGTTAAAGACATGTGCTACCACTGCCAAGTTAAGGGAGTCATTCTTGAAATAATATTTTTACTCAGTTCTTGCAATCTGTCTCCTTTCATAAGTGTTATAATAGAATTCATATTTAAAGTCATTTTAAGTATTGTTGTTTGTAATTAGATTAATACTTTCTTTGTCCTTTTCATTTTCTGTTCATTGTTTAATAGTCCATTTTATGTTTTTGCACATTAGTTACAGGTATGTATATATATTTTTATTTAGGGAATCAAGGAGCTATTTCTCTGTGTAGGGGTGCTTGCTGTGAAAAAGATAACCTGTTTTCAAATCCCTAGAACCTATAGAGGTGTCAGATATTGTCATGTGTGCTTATAAACTCAACGGTGGGTGTTGAGTTAGACAGATCCCAATGGACTGCTGATAATCCAGTTTAGCCTCAAGAGGAGCTTCAGCTGAAAGAACCAAACAAACTCCATTTTGTGTTAAACCTGGCCAAGGCATAACCCAGATTCCAGAAAAACCACAAACTAATCTAAACAGAAAAATATTCCCTAGCAACACAATCAGCTCACCTTCAGAAAGTCCAAATATGGTCTCTGGTGGGTGAGCCGACCAGCAGATGGCTGGCACATAGCAACAGAAGCAATAGCTAATTAGGAGAAACCAGACCAAAGTTCCTAATGCTTCCCCTCCCAAATACATTTTTAGCATGCTTCAACCAATGTCTTCAATAGGCTAACTTGACCCTACACCTATTATCCAACCATAAAAGACCAAGGCTAATTATTCCCTGCTTGCAGTTTTTCTGCCCAAATGTCATCCAGTCATATCCTGGAAACCCATTTCTTTGTCTAAAACCTATAAAAGCCCCTCTCAATAAACACCTGAAACTGCTTCCCTGTGTGTGCTGTGTCAGTGCATTGGAGGATGGCCCAGGTTCGAACCTGCATTAAAGAGTTCCTTGCCATTGCATTTTAACTCAGCTCTTTGGTGGTCTTTTTGGGGAGTCTCTTGAAATTTTGGTCATAGCACAGAAGTGACATGCATTTTTTAAATATAATATGTATAAGTATGTAAATTTGGGTATTTATACACTTAACCTCCTCTTCCTAATTTTGGAAGGTTTTCTTACTTTTGTTTTGAAACTTCACCAACTGCCTTAAATCCTTCTTGCTCTCCTTTTTTTTTCATTGTTCTCCAGTCACCCATTTATAAATTGTTTTATTGAACATAAGTATTCTGGTTTCAATTTCTCCATTCTTTTTCCTTCCCAGATTTCACTGTTGTAAACCTCAGTGGACCTATCATCAGGGTCTCTGATTCTCTTCACAGTCTGTTACATCCAAGATGATTCTGGACCACTGAAGACATGTTCATTTTGTTTACAGAGTTATAATATGCAGCTTTTCCTTTTGATTTCTCCATAGAGAAAACATACCATTCTAAAATTCCCCATCTGTTCCTATAAGATATCTATTTTTACTGGCTATCATAAAAAACTGTGATTGTTTATATTGCTGTTCTTGTTTTATATTTCAAAATTTGCATTGTATTTGAGTTTATTTTAATAATTACACAAATGCTTTCAGAATACGTTTTCCCCTTACATATAAATGCTCTGTGATTATTGTTGGAAGTTGAGTATGTTGCAGTGTCAATTGCAAAACAGTTAATAACTTTTTCTTTGTGGGACGTGTCCATCTGATAGTACAATTACTTAGGAGATTGTTTAGTATTTGGATACATGCCTGAGGTTTTATTTTTAAGGGTCCTAATTCAGTATTTTCTTTTGTTTTTAGACCCTTTTAAATGTCTTCAAAAATAAAGGGCTTAAATTCCAAGAGGAAGAGACTGTATGAGGTTAAGGCTGGGAGGACATCAAAAGAAGGCAAGCAAGTGCTTGCCAGACAGACAGAGAACAAGAAGGTCCAGATGCACAGCACATACCTATCTCCCTACAACGACATAAAGTCATGCATCAGTGTTAAATCAAAGATTTGCTTTCCATAGTACGGGATTATATGTTTGCAATAGATTTAAAATAGATTTTAGAATGTCAATATGAACATATTGCCCAATATATTAAATGAAATTTTGCCAAGGACTTGAAATTTTCCTTAACCCTTGCTTCTTCCTGCTTCCAATTATTTATTTTGCTTATGATCCATAAGTATTTATGCATATATTAGAAATATTTTTCTATTTTCATGTGTATTTTGTTTATGCAATGTTTAGTAAATTTTAAATTAAAAAACAAACCAGGCCATTTTTATCTTTTCAGTATTTTGTTGGTGATATATTTCCCTATTTTTTCTTTGAAGATCTCTTTTAGTGATTATCTCTGCTAATTAGTAGACCATTATGCACATGAGTATTTATACAATGATGGTATACTCTTTTGTAAAATAATAGAACTTAATCAACTTTTCTGTCTTGGGATTATCTATTGAAAGGGACTTACACTTATCAGCAGTGCGGGAATGAATGCTATTGCTCATATTCTTGCTATATTGTTGATTTTTCTGAAGAACAGGCCTGGAAAGATGAGACATGATTGTGAATACAACTTTACATTTCACAATTTTTTCTTAAACATGTGTAGAAAATTTAAACTTTCAGCATTGAACATAACACACTATTGATTTTATATTCTCCATAGTCAAAAAATTGAAGACCGCTTAAGTTTTAATATTGGGTACACTATGGTACCCTACTGTGAACTCAATTTTCTTATTTTGGAAATTAATGAGATTACAGCATGCCTTGTGTATTTCTCTCTCAGGAGACCATCATCAACATCATTTATGATCCTTATTCTTACGCCTTTAAAATATTTTATCAGTGTGTTACATGATGAATATTTTTCCAAATTTTCTTTTCTGGTACATTCAATGTGCTGATTACTTTTGATTGTCAATATCGCTGTATCTGGAATTAATTAGCCACAGGCCTACAGCAATTCCACTAAAAGATTTGCTTGATTAGGTTAGTTGAAGTGGAGAAACCTACTTTAAAATAGAGACTGTTAAAATCTGGGTTGTGACTCCTTCAGATTTGTATGACCCATTCACAGGGGTTTTCTAAAACCATCAGAAATACATAGATATCATATTATAATTCATAAGAATAGCAAAATTACAATTGTGACATAGCAACAAATATATCTATATGGTTGGAAGAAGTCACCAAAACATACAAAACTGTATCAAGAGGTTACAGCTTTAGGAAAGTTGAGAAATTGAACTAAATTTTGAAAGTCTACACAAAAGGTCTGAGGGAAAAGCATTTGTCCGTTGGCTATTTGCATTCATATCTAGTTGGTTAGTTCATCTACCCTGTTCTTTTTTGTTTTTTGTTTTGGCTTGTTTGTTTTTTGGAGTGCGTCTAGTCAAGGGTTCTACTCCACTGCTGAGTTCTTTGCTGATATTAAAAAATAGCTTCCATACAAGTAATATGCAGGTTGAATGAGTTATATTAAGTGATATCACATGCATGTATGCATTCAATAACAATGAAAAAAAGAGACAATGAATGTGAAAGAGAGCATGTAGAGGTGTATGGATGGTTGAAGTAAGGAAAAGAAAGGGAGAGGTGATGTAATTATATTATAATCTAAAAACTAATTTAAAAATTCCAGCCTTCCCATATGGACTGAATAACATGGTTTAAACTTTGTAAATGTCAAGAAAAAGAGAATTAGGAGATCAAAGGCATACACAGTCAAATAAAGAAGCCAGAAACTCTTTTTTTCTATTGCGGAGATTTTAAAGTTTATTTTTTCATAATTGTATAACTGTTTAAAAACAAATTTAGTTTTAACAAGTGTCTGAAGTTACAATCAATATGCTGCCTTAAATTCTGACTATAGAACACAAATAAGTATTTTAGACTATTCCCTTATTTGTAATAATATATCTAAGGCTCTAGGAGAAGCAAGTGTGTAGTGTTAACATTTTATGGAAAATATTCTTAAGTTGTCTAATATGCAAAATGTATTTGTCCTTTCACTTTAAATTACTCACAAGAATCTAATTTTTATCACTAGATTTATATGTTGTAATATATCAAACATTACATTCAACTTCTAACACAATTTTTGTACTTTAATATATTCTTAAAGTCATTAGTGCAATTACTAAATGGGCCATTTGAGTGCTCTTTTATGTACAGAATGATAAAACAGAATTCCATGAAAGTACATCCCATTTTTACTATTTTATAGTTCATAGCCTTTCAATTAAAAAAAGATTAAAGTTAAATGAGTTTCACAATTATAAAAATTTTATACTTTACTAAAATAGTTTATTTGGAAATGAAATGGTGTTATAAAAGTGATGTTCCCACAAATGGGACGGAGAACACCATGAAACCAAGGCCCTCTAAGTAACAGGGTCTATGCACATATGAACTCAAAGAGACTGAGATAGTACACACAAGGCCTACACAGGACTGCACCAGATGGGATTCTAGAGTTCAAAGAAGTGGACACGAACCTCTATCCTTAACCCAGAATATATCTTCAATTGATAACTACTTTCAATTGAAAGTGTAGTTTTCTCCAAAGGATTCTCATTGGAGAAACAAACTGCTCTCAAGGGTAGGCTTCCCAAGAAACTGAATTATGTCATTAAGGTTTTCCGTACATCAAAAAACATTAACACATATTTCAAATAGTATATTATAAAATAAATGCTTAATATCAAATCACTAATTAGTTAAATTTTTGTTAAAAGTAATAAAGGTATGAATATGCTAAAATGACTGAAATTACAATATTTCTTTAAGCAGTGTCATACAGAGTTACATAAGACTCAGAAAAATAATTAAATTTATATCTCTTGGGGAAATACATATCAAAATATAAAGAACAACAGATAGTCTCATGAACTAAATGCATTTCATTAACATGAACAACATGATTTTCACTCACATAATTATGAAAAATTTCAACATGTGACACATTTAATCATGATATGTTATGAGGAAATATCTTATTGAAACAGTTAAGAGTTGCACATATCTACCTGCTATCTTATAGTAAATTTACAAAATTTTATCAATTTCATGACATCAAGTGCTTACAAGAAAGAAAATGTAATTTTACTTTCTTGCTAATTTAATCAATGCCAGATTAATAGATATCCTTAATAAAATTAAAATTGTTCTCAAATGCTTACACAATCTTAAATAAGTATTTTACTTATATAAAAAAAATCAACAATAGTGATCATTAAGTTTCATAAACTTAAATAAATAGTCAAAAATCAAAAATGATTTTATTTCACTATGCATTAGAAGTACAAATTAATCACAGAATGTGCTGTATGGCTGTGGACGTTCTAATACTAGGAGGTACGGGTGGATTTAGTTAATGCCTCGAAATGCTGACACTTAATGTCTTTATTCTAATATTCTACATTCTGTGTTTTGTATTGTTTCTGATACTCACTAAGTTTATCTCAATCCCTTTATAAATTCTATTTTATTGAAATTAAAAAAGAAATATAGTAACAAGAAAAATTCAATGTGGTGACTCATGGACCTCCCTGTGAAAGAGAAATCAAATAGATTTTGTGAGTGGACTGGGTCTGGGTGGGGATTGGAGAACGATGGATCAGGCTTAGGGGCAATGGAAGGAGAGAGTATGGGAAGAGACAAAAAACATAACCGTTCTTTATATATAAAGTTTCAAGTTAAATGTATAAGAACTAGGAAAATGATAAGAAGCATTGTCCTTAGGTAAGATTAACTTTAAGATAGTTAAGTGAAATTCTTACCAGTAAAGGAAGGTAAAAATTAGTATAAAAGCAAAGGAAAATAAAACAGCTAAGGATATGAGGAAATAAGACTTACAGAAATGTATACTGAGAGATTTTGGTGTAACTAGAATATTTATGGAACAAGGTAAAGTAATTCAGCAATTTGGCTGAAGTGTTTCATGTTCTCTGGAGCCCTCTAAGCATTACCCGACTCCCTGAACTCAGGTGTTTTGTCTGTCTGTTTGTTTGTTTGTTTATTTGTTTGTTTTTAGCTAATCGCTTATAGGAAAAATATTATATAACCTGGAATAGTATTTCTCTTCAAACTCACTTTTAAGTATATGCTTAATTGATTTACAAGTTGGTACTTTTTTACATTCTTCATTTTGTTTCACCTCCCTGCTCTGTGTTTCTAGGTTTCTGAAGGTTATACCATAATTGAACAGAAATTCAATCAGAGAAAGATATACATTTTATTAAGAACACTAATAACTAATTAATAATAACTAGTAACTAATATTGAATTTGGTAGCTTCAAAAGTAAAATAGGATGTGATTAGGATCAGTTGAGAGAGACACAAGAGTGACTAGTGACAAGTGACATTTTGAATGCTGAAGCAGCTCATAAAGAAGATGATTTTAGATAACTTTTAGGTTTATTCTTACCTCATAAGCTACTTCAGTGACTTGCTTACCCAACACAACATACACTGGAATTGGTAGCATGTAACACAACTCACCATTTGCTGGTGCATATAACTGCACATGGGTGGTTGTGATAAAAAAAGCATAAGGGCTAACTTAGGATATTCTAAAAAAGATGTTTTTCAATTTTCTTGAACTATGTCCTGGAAACATTATGTACTAATATTGTTTGAAGCATCACCAGAGGCATCGTGCAAGGCAAACCCTGGAAAGTTGTAGAGTGACTCAACAGAGAACATTTTTTCTCCTAACACAATTAGGCAACCATGAAGTATAATTTTGTTATTTAGGAGAAATGATTTTTCAATTACAAAACTTCCTTTGTTTCAAGAATATAATGAAAATGCCTCCATTGAAATTTAAAGCATGTTTTCATGATTCTAAGAAAAGTGTCCTGAAAATTGCATTCAAATACTAACCGTGGGCTTTTCAGATCATCTGAAATAGATCTTTTTGCCTATTAAATATGATCAAGGGAAAGCACATCCCATTACTGTATTCATTTTGAATAAAAATCCCTACAAAATCACAAAGAAAAAAATGTAGTTGTTATAAACACTTTATAGAAATTAATTATATGCACATTCTATTATGTATAATCTTAAGAATAAAATCAAAGCAACTTACTCTTCGGTGGAAAAAAATGTTTGCTCATTAAGGAGAATAAATATGTTCACTAAAATAAATACTATTATAATTAATATTTGAACTATTCAATTGCTATGATTAGAAAGAAACTAAAGCAAAATGAAAGAACTAGAATTTTCTAATTTGTCTTTTAATGTATTTTCTTTTCTTTTTAGACCCAATTTTAAATAAATCTTTATTACCTTATTATATTAACAAGCAATTTATTTGTTAATTTTTGAATGATTTTCCAAAAATCCTTCTTAAAAGTATGACATTTTGGTGATTTTAAACATACCATCTTAGAATATTTTATTATGAAATTCTTGAAATAATACAATAAGGAAAGTTTGAGTTTCTATGAAGATATAGCTGGATCTTAGAGTAGACATAACCGTAGCTCCCAGAGGAACTTCTCTGCTTATTTTCATAGTTTAACTATACAAGTGTGTATTTTCACCAGTAATGAGTGAGTGTTCCCTGTACTACACATCTTTACCAGCATAAGTTATCATTTATGTACTGATGTTGGCCATTCTTCTGGGTTAAGGTGAAATCACAAAGTAGTTTTGATATTCATTGCCCTGATGGCTGAGGATGTTTGACATCTCTGTAGTGTTTCTCAGCCATTTACATCTCCTCTCTTGAGAATGCTCTGTTTAGATCTATAACCTATTTTCAAATTGGGTTATTTGCTTTCTTTTTATGTCCGGGGATTCTGAGAGTTTTATATATTTTAAGTATTTGCCCTCTATCAGATTTATAGTTAGTAAGAAGCTTTTCACACACTTTGTCCAAATAATGGTGTCCTTTGTCATGAAAAGGTTTCTTGGTTTCATGAGGTCCTATTTTTGAATTGATGATCTTAGGGCCTGTGATATTCATGTTCAATTAAGAATGTCTTTTCCTGTATCAATAATGAGCTAAAACCAGTCCCCATTTTTCTTCCATCATGTTCAGTGTATCTGGCCTTATGTCTATGTCTTTTATACATAAGGAGTCAAATTTTGTGCAGGAATAAGTCAATTAATATCACTCATCTACTTGGATTCTTCTCTATTCTTTATGCAGTATCACTTCTGAGTGTCTAGGTCTTTGATTTGTTTGTAGTTGAATTTGGTATTGAATGATTAGTCAATAGTTACTACCTTTCTGTTTGTGTATCTTGTCTATTTTGATTCATCTTTAATAATGTCACTTTTCCAGTGTGTATTTTGGCAACCTGATTAATAATAAGGTACCTACAGGTGTGTGGATTTATGTCTGCATCTTTAATTCAGTACTATTGAGCAAAGGGTTTGTTTTTATGTCAATGCCATGGTATTTTCTTATTGCTATCCTACTGCAGAGACATTGGCTTCACAGTGTTCAATGCTACTTTATTTCTAATGGCCAGAAATTGGAAAGAGCCTAGATGTGTAGCAACACATGTATAGATAAAGAAAGTGTAGTATATTTACCCAGTGGAATACAACTCACCTATTAAAAATAAAGACATCACACAATTTGCAGGTAAGTAGATGGAGACAGAAAGAAATTATCCTCAGTGAAGTAACGCAGACTGAAGAGAAACAAGGGAGCTGAGGCAATGGGCTTAGGATTTGCATGGCCCACAAATATGACAGAGTGACCTCCTGGGACAACCTCAGAGAGACAGCTCAACTTTATTTGGGGTTAACAAAGGCTATATACTCCTTGGGGAGTGGATGTAAATAAAATTGAAATTTTACTTCCTCAATTGTATAAGTTACATTTTAAATGTTTCCATCCTATATTTTACAAGGAACTTTAAGATAAAATGATAAAGAAATAGATAAAATGATCATAGAAACACCATTCAACAGTGTTCACTAAGGGGAAAATTTTTCTTCCCACGTGGTATTCATGCATATCAACAACATTTTTGCCTTATTTTTTCTAACTGTTTTCATTTGAGATTTTTCTTAGTGCCTATTAGGTAGGAAATATTAGGAAGACATAATCTGAGATACATATACAATGAGGTGTTCTTTACATGATGTGTTACATTATGACTAATTGCTGCTTTTAGTCATCTTGACTATTTATAAATTAATCAAGATCAATAACATTTTTTTATAATTTACAAATTGTTTCAAGTTTAAATTTAAAGGTAGAAAAATGTGTACATTTATTTATTTTATTTTTTATTATTTAATTAATTTATTCAGATTGCATCTCAATTGTTTTCCCCTCACTTGTATCCACCTGTTCTTCCCTCTTTCTTGCTTTCACGCTATTTCCCTCCTTTAGGTCTGTGAATGAGAAGGACCTCCTCCCCCACTATATGGTCATAGGCTATCTATCAAGTCTCATCAGGCATCCCCATCATGGGGAAGTGGTCTAATTGTATTTATTCTTTGGTAAAATCCTCCATGGCATTTCACAAATTAAGATAGTTGTATTTGACAATAAGTGGGTGATTTGATTTTTATCAAAATTAACATTATTATCTCAGTGCAGAAAAATAGTCTTGTGAGGTATAATTACATAATGCTCTTGGGACTATAGATATAATTTGCTATAAGAAACCTTATAGTAATAACAAGTATTTTCAATTATTATCAGAAAAACCTACAAAGATGGTGCCAAATGACCCTTATTACTTGGAGATTTGGTCTGGGATACAGAAATTTTCTTTGTGAATATTTTAACAAGGTCATAATTTTATTTGTTTTAAGTAAAACCAGTAGAATTTAACATTTGAAGCGAGGCCATGTCTTATTTCAGTCAAATTTTATAAATTTCAGCAAGGCAAACTTATTAAAAATGTTGGATAAGGAACACAGATTTGAACATGTGTAGTCACAAGTGACTTCCTGGATGACACTATCAGTGTTGTTCCATACACACTTGGGAAAGCTTTCATGTGAAATATATTTAGTTTGTTGTGTATTAATTTTGCTTCTTTAGAAATCAGTGAAATGCTTCCTGATTTTTGTTTTATGTTTTTCCCTAACCATTGTAGGAAATTAAATTGTCAAATACAAGGAATTTATAAACTCAAGGCTCTTTCTTTCTCTTATCAATGCTGTACTTTCCTCAGTGTTGAGATTATGGTGAGTCTCATCACTGACTCTTCTTTCCCCCAAAGTAATAACCACAACATCAATAATAACAATCTTTCCCTTCTGAGTCATGTTTCATGGAAACCATGTGAACACTAGTACTCCCATAGTCTGATTTCTTTCTGCAATATACTTCATTTAGTTCTACATATAATTTTCATGACAGACACAGCTTGTTCTCACAATTCTCATATAGGCTAATGTGGATCCAAGATACATAAATATGAAAGGGTAATATCAAAACAGGGTCAGAAGTGGTAGAATGCATATGCATTCATAAGCAAAGGACTAGGATAGATATGTACAACTTTAAGTTAAGTTGTGGTGCTGAGATTTTCCATTCAATGAGTAAAGAAAACATTCTATTTTATATTCTAACCAGATTTTGCAAACACTGAATTTTAAAAATCTTCCTATTTAGACTGATGCAGATTTTTTTTCTTGCATCAATTCAAAACTGATACATTTTGGATGAAAATTAACCACAAATAAGTCTTTGAAATCTCAATTTTTTTAAAGTTATTTACTTCAAACTCTTTAATGATTAATTTTCTATATTTCAGAAGAGTTTTGGATGCTGTATTATGTCAATAAACATTAGTAATATTATGTGTAGTTTACAGAACCTCTTTCATGTAAAATAATGCAAATTTGCAAAAGCATTAATATGTATTTTTCATGGTTCTCCAACAGAACAGACTGGGTAAGATGATAAAAGGTAATGCTAAACATGTACTAATTAGACTGTTGCAGAGGTTGTTTCTGACAATAGCTGTCTGAAGACAGAAGGCATAGAGTCCACAAAGATAGTGGTCTGTACAATCCAAATCTGGAACTAGAATACCGAGGATTCATGGATTGTGACTGCTTTTCAGTTTGCACTGGGATCTTGAAGAAGTTGAATAATACTATCTGTAGCAACAGGAAAGATGAAGTTGGGGACAAACAGAAAAAAATTTTTTTTTTCTTTTTCCACATTATTTTATATAAGATACCACCAGAAATCATTTCTTTCTTTTCCAAATAATCTAATAAAGAAAATATCTTACAAGTGTGTACATCAGCTTATATTTTAGTTAAATCTAGATGTACTCAAGTTACCAGTCAAGATGAGCCATCACATAACACTAAACATTCACAGCAGAATGTTAAACAGAGACTATGCATCTCAGAGGTTGATTTTTGAGTAAACTTAGAGAGACAGATCTCCAGCTAGATGGAGAGTGAAGCAGGCTGCTAAGTGACTGATTGATGTCTGTGCCAAAACCAATTCAACATCCAGTCTTTGTGTTGCAGGTTCATTTTTTGTGCAGCTATACCACTTGCTTCCCTAAGGACTACTGGTCGACCTCACAGAATTAACTTGTGTCTGACAACAGCATATTGCAGTCACACCTGTTTTTCAGTGAAAGCACTCTTTCTTCCTAACTGAAAACAGATTGACAAAATTGAAGAGGCCCAGAAATCAGCTCAGACAGTCAGGCACTTCACAGACTCTGCTTCCTTCATGGCTTTTGTGGGTATCTGAGTACAATGTGTGGATTGTAGAACAATGAGTTTCTGTGACCAAAGGGCACATGCTCAACCATGACATAGATTCTGGAACTAATACTAAAGATATAATCATATGTTACTTGGAGACAGAAAAAGAAGTATATATACTCTCAGGGAAAATGTTGACATTTTGATTTGTCTATGTATGCTAATATTTTAAGCAAAGACAAAAATTAATTTAAAATTCTAAAGCCAAAGCATTGATACAATGAACAATCCAATAGAAAAAAAAAACAAACAAACAAGCAAATATACAAAGTTATCCCGCTTTAGATAAAGTTTTTAATTAATATTAAATTTATTTTGTCAGGTTTTATTGACACTAGGTTATCTTGCATTTATTTCCTGAACACAGATATGTGGTCTGAGACCTATACCTCAGAATAAAGTGCCTCTTGACTCTGGAATCTGCTGGAGACCCCATGATACATAAGTAATATTTTTACAAGTACGCTGAACCGTTATTTTCTGTATTGGATTTTAAGCTTGTGACCTCCACTTAAGTCTTCCATCAGATGCAATTTACTTTACTTTATTATTGACTTGAAAATATAGATTATTTTAAAACCAGGATATACGTTCTTCAAAAATTCTATGAATCTTATCTGTGTTGATGTTTTTGAAACTTGGTAGAAAAAATAACTCAATAATTTTGAAAGAAAATACCTTACCTAACAGAACACAAGAAACAGTTGAACGTTAGTGGCCTGTTCAATTACTGGTTGATGCTTAAACACTTTTGTTTATATTAATACATTTCCTGAAAACTGACATTTTCTATGACTTAACATACGGCAATTGTTCTTTCCTTTGCCTTATAATGATTTGCTTTGAAATGTTGTTAAAAATAGCTTTGCTTTCCCTCTGTAACATTTTAGGGATAAAAGTCTAATAAGTCAAAGTCAACTTTGTCCTTTAGAGACATACTAGAAATTCCATTATCCCTATAGTGCCATACTATGTCATTGGTCCACAACTATCTAGCACCAAAATCTTTGCAGAGATGAACAAATAGGGCAGGAGACACACATGGGAGGATACTTTGTTTTTAAAATGTCATGTAGAAAACTAAAAAATAATATAATATTAAGTAATTACATTAAAATATCATGGCTTTAAAATGCACAATATTAAAGTAAATGCTTATGTACAAAAAAAAAAAAATACTTCCAAATCACCTTGAATGTAAGCTGCTGAGGAGATGTGTATCAATCTTTATCATAAGGAGAGAAGTAAATAAGTAATTTCCTTGTTTAAATATTAAATTAAAACATTTTCTTTATAAATACAGATTAAATGCATAGAAAAAGGGAACATTTTTTTGATGATCTTTAGAACTTGTGTATTATATCAAGATTTTTCATATACAGGTTTGTTCTGAGATAGCCTTAAATGTAATGTGCACATATGTTTAGGTCAAATTTATTTGTTTTTAGTCACACATATGATAATTTATTCACTCATCTGTATGCAAATGTAGGAGACTAATAATAATGTCTTAGATGGCTATGAAGAGACACAAAGATCATGGGACCTCCTATAAAGGAAAAACATTTAATTAGAGCTAATTTATATGTAGAGAAATTTTAATCCAGCAACAAGCCACTTTGGCAAGAGATCACATCCAAAGTCCTAGGTCCATGTGATGTGACTAGAATGCAGACACAGCTTTACTATCCACTTTTAATCACAAAAAATGACGTCTAATTGAGGGGCAGAAAAAGTGATGAATCAGAGAAAGATTATGTCCAACTGTCATGAGGAGGCTACTTATGAAAGAGAGTAACAGCCCTGCAGGGAGAGAAAGTGGGAGTTAAGTTTGGTGAAGTTCGTTTGAATACAGTTGAGTTCAGATGAAAACCTGCAGTTCCATTTAGTTCTATCCAGTTCACACAGTCAGTGTAGTTAAGTTTGAAGAGGTCAGAGGCAGTTTTTCCAAGCAGAGCAATCCATTCAAAAGATGAAAGAAGGCAGATTAAATGAGTCAGCTTGGAAAGGAGTTTGAACCTGAACAGCTGAATTGAACCAGCCAACCAAAGTTCATAAAGAGCTAGAAAGGGTGAGTTTATTCAGCAGTAAATCTTGTAGGCTGAATAAATTGTATGCCTAGGTTAGCAGACAGAGGCTGGATGCTAAGCCTTCAAGATCCAGGCATACTGAAGAATAGATTGTAATGAGGACAGATGCTTGCAGACCTAGGTTTAAGGATAGATAGAGCAGAGACAGAAATACTTCTGACTCTGCCAAATTCATGTATTTGTAAAGCTTGGGTACCACATTAAGTGACTGGAGAAGAAGAAATCCTACTAACATGAAGAAAGCAGAGCATCAAAGATAGATTACAAAACACATGAAATATCTGAGAGAAAGCTGAAGAGGAGAAATTCACCTGTGATCATCTTGAGAGAAAGTATTGGTTCTTTGAGTTCAGCTGGAAGCCCAAAGAAATTCAGGAGACTACAGAGCCACAGGGTTCTCTGACATAGTAAATCACATTAAGCCACCACCACATATAATATCAGTTATGTAGAAAGACTTTTCCTTCATTAAAAACTGGTAATCTCCATTTCAGATCCATTAAAACCAAGGGTAGGCATGAAGGAAGAGAAAAGTTACATGAAAAAGCAACCACGGTACTTAGTGCAACTATGACCACTGGATTAAACACCTCCCTACTTTCAATTGCAATCTGTATATATTTTATCTGAAAAAGTAGAATTATTAGTTGTATAACAAAAATATTAGCTATTATAATACATAGACTTGAGAGAAAAGAGACAAAGAAAGTAAGAGAACAGGAAGTGCTTAGTTATGAACCTATGGTACCTAATGAAATCAAAGATCAAGAATGACAACCCTTTGAACCTACTGTGGACCCTCTTAATGAAACTGAGGAAAGCAACCACACCCATTAGCTTTCTCAGCTATCTGAAAACAAATATCAAAAAATGGTGAAAATCTACAAAATGAGCAATCAGCTTAGAATCCTGTTAGATTACAAAATCTTAAATATCTTAAGCAAAACAATCAATAGCAACTAATGGAATGTACTTACCATATATGAAACAGATGTTAAATACCTGCATTACCCAAAACAGGATTATACCAAAAGTCTGGAAAGATTTATTGGCAGCAGTCCTGGAAGCTGGTTCTCAATTACAATGGCTGACATGGTGACAAGAAGAAGCTACAATTATAGAAAATATTAGTAGGCCTAAAGGTGTTAAAATTGTGAAAGAACAATTGATAGTTAAATGCCATTATGCTGATTTATAAAAGGAGAAGCAATTTGATGGCTTTATTATTGTACAATGTACTTTAGTGCCTTTAAGAGGCAGGGATAAGGCAGAAGAGCAAGATAAAGATCTATGTTAGTCACAAAGGTTATGCAAAGCCCCAGAGAGACTTTCACTATTTGCTTACATAGATTAATGTCCACTGTGAACATGGCGATAACAGACCCTGTCATGACACAGGTATTAATTGAAACTTTAGCTTTCAAAAATGCAAGTGTAAAAATGTTCTTACAGCTCTAAAAGCTTGACTAGCACCTATAGACAACTGGATTAAAATGATTGCTTATTTTGGCCTTAATAACTATGTAATTGGAAAAATAGTAGCCTATAATTCTATTACAAAAATGTATGCTGTTTTACTCTGGAAAGCCAGCCTGTATAGATAGGAATTGCAGATAAGATCATCCCAGAGTCTTCTCTAGTATACCCGAGACTTCTGGGACTTGTAGCATGTGTGGTAAATTTAGGGATTGGAATAATTAATGCATTTAAGCAAGAGATATTGGGGTAATTCTTTTAATAATTAGGAAAATCCCTATGTTATAATCCTGTAAATAAAAGAAACTCCGTAAGGGGCTCAACTCATATCAGGAGAACGAACAACTACATTCAGTATTGGAGACCTAAGGCCTGCCACAGAATGCAACTCTATTCCGGGCATAGGCACAAGCTGCCCATCAATCAAGGGCAGAGCAGCTTCACTAGATACAACTTGAAATTATGGAGGTATTGAGAAACCAATATTCCTACTTTTAAAATGGTTAAAGGACAAGCTTATGTATATAGAGCAATGGCTTTTAAATAAAGAAAACTTACAGACAATTGAGAAGCTGGTAAAGGAGCAGATGGTAGCTCAACATATAGTACAGTCAGGAATTCCCTTTATTTGTCATGTAAAAGAATATGGAGGGTGCTGATGAATCTAAGGGCTATAAATAACATGATCCACCTTATGGTTCCATTACAGAATGGAATCCCCTTACCCTCTCTACTACCAAAAGGATGGTCTATAATAATAATTGACTTAAAATACTGCTTCCTTACTGTTACCCTACAAGATTAATATAGAGAAAAATGCTTCTAATCCTACCTATTTGTCACAACCCATAAAAAGATACTACCACCTAGAGTTCCAGTAGAAAGTCTTCCACTCTGTCCCACTTTCCTGGTAACTGAAGACTTTCATGGGACATGCCCCTTGGGCTAGTGTCCAAATATAAGTGAGTGTATACCAGTTGACTCTTTTTGTTTCTGGGTTAACTCACTCATTATGATTATTTCTAGTTCAATCCATTTGCCTACAAATTTCAGGAAATCCTTGTTTTTAATAGCGGAGTAGTATTCCATAGTGTAAATGTACCACAGTTTCTTTATCCATTCTTCAGCTGAGGAACACTTAGGCCATTTCCATGTTCTGGCTATTATGAATAAGGCTGCTATGAACATGGTTGAGCAAATATTCTTGTTGTGTGCTGGAGCATCTTCTGAGTATATTCCAGTGAGTGGAATAGCTGGGTCTTGAGGAAACCCTATTCCCAGTCTTCTAATATAGTGCCAGATAGATATCCAAAATGGCTGTACTAGTTTGCATTTCTACCAGCAATGAAGGAGTGTTCCTCTCTCTCCACATCCTTGCCAGTATGTGGTGTCACTTGAGTTTTTGATCTTAGCCATTCTGAACAGTGTAAGATGGAATCTCAGAGTTGTTTTGATTTGCAATTCCCTGATGACTAAGGAAGTTGAACATTTCTTTAGCGTTTCTCAGCCATTCAATAGAGAAGCAAGGGAGAATGGGTAAATAGAAAAATCCAGAGGGTCCTAGGAACCTACAAAAAGAACATTATAATGGGCAAATTTGGGCCCAGGGGTCCTGCTCAAACTATGGCACCAGCCAAAGACAATACATGCAGTAAACTTTGAACCCCTACTCAGATCTAGCCAATGGATAGGACATTCTCCACAGTTGAGTGGAGAGTGGGGACTGACTTTCACATGAACTCTGGTGCCCCATATTTGACCACGTCCCCTGGATGGGGAGGCCTGGTGGCACTCAGAGGAATATTAGCAGGCTACCAAGAAAAGACATGATACCCTATGAGCATATACAGGGGGACAGGTCCCCCTCAGTCACAGTCATAGGGAAAGGGAGTAAGGGGAAAATGGAAGGGAGGGAGTAATGGGAGGATACAAGGGATGAGATAACAATTGAGATGTAATATGAATAAATTAATAAAATATATTTAAAAAATAATACCACTAGAAAATTCTTCAAGTCCAATTCTATGTCAAGATTTTGTACAACAGCTGCTGTAAATAATTTGTACAGAATTTTCTCAATCCTTGATTTTCCATTTTATGGATGATATTTTGGCTGATTCTAATGCATATACCTTAAAAAGAATAAGCAAAAAGATTTTACCTACTTGAAGTTTACAGTTTTCTCCTGAAAAAAAAAAAAATAGAAAGAAGAAATTCTATCTATTGTCTAGGATTTAAATTAAATCAACAAAAATTAAGTCACAAAAGGTAAGATCAGAAGAGATCAGTAACAAACTCTTATTGACTTTCTTAAACTATGTGAATGTGTTAACTGCTTATGGGCTACTATTGGACTAACTACTCAAAATTTCATTAATTTTGGAGAAATTAACCATAAATTCCCCCAAAAGAAGCAGCTCTAGTTCATTAAAAAAAAACAACAAAAAAAAACAAACAATAATTGGATTCTTTCTCAGATAGTAAAAGCTCCAACATTTTATACCAATGCAAATAAATGAGAAAGGCAGGCTAAATGTCAGGAAATATAAGTAAAATAATTTAAAATCCATATGTTTTTGCTCAAAATCAGAGCTATATATAACTCTTATAGTTTTGTTAGATATTTATGAAACATCAACATTTCTGACTCACAGAAACTGCTGCACTTATTTCTGATAATTTCTGATAACTTTTAAACAACAGCATCAGACTCTTCAAAGAAGAGAATATCCATTAAATATCACCCATATTTGATCTTATATGGGGCTGCCTGTTGTTATAAAGAAGAAAATCCAAATAATTTGCTTTTACCAATAAAAACTTAGGAACCTGGTATTGGGATAAAAACCTACTAGCTTAGAGAGCCAGAGGAAGGGCACAGTTTATATTCCTATTCGGCTGACACTGCAGAATGAAAAAGCCTTTTTACTCAGCTTATATCCCAGAAGGGAAAGGCCAAAAGCCCTTTCTTCTTTTCCAGGATGTTTTAAATATCCTTCAACTCAGTGCCCCTCCTTTCTGCATACTCCCTGTCAGCTGCTTTCTTGCTATGCCACTTGACATAGAGTTAATTTAATTTCATTCACAGAAAGCTCTTCAATTAAATGTGTGTGCTAGGATGGAGCCACATCAAAAACCACCTGTTTACAATTATCAGAAAGTTCTTGTACTAAGGGTGTGTATTAGGGCTAAGCCATAAGCAACATGGAACAAGTTTTTACAATTCAGTCTCTGAGTTTACATTGGGATCAAATAATCCTCAATAATTGTCTAATACATTGACAGGAGCAAATGAAGAAATTGTCCAATTATTAATAAGAAATTACTGTGCACCACAGCTCCTCAGAACATATGGTAAGACTCACAGCTAAACATTGGCCTATGCATAGGGAACATTGCAGAAAAAGAAGGAGAAGAGGACCTGAAGGTGCCAAGAGACTCACAAGAAGACCAAAAGAACCAACTACCCAAGGCTCGGAGGGTCCTGCCAAGATTGAAGCCACAACCAAGAACTTGGCATGGACTAGACCTTGAGCCCCCTACAAAGATGTTGCTGAAGTCCACCTCAGGATTCATGTGTGTCCCCTAGTAAGGGAAGTGGGGGCACTCCCTTATGTGGACTTTCTTGGCAGCTTTTCAATAACTTCTCCCTGGCAAGACTTTCTTGTCAGGCCACAGGAAAAGAGGACATACTCAGTAGCGATAGTACTTGAGCAGTGAGGTGCAATGGAAAGGTTCTTCCCTTGTCTGAAGAATAGGGAAGGGGGATGTGGGAGACAGAGGAAGGGTAGGCCTGAGAGATGAGGGATTGGGCTATGTATGGCCAGGATGTAAAGTCAATAAATAAATGAGTTTAAAAGAAAAGAGAAGAAATGGGCTAGTAGCCTCAGAATATAAAACATGTCTTGTTCTAAAGAGAAATTTTTCCATAAGCTGTCAACAAGCCAAACAAACTGTACAAAAAAAAAATCCTTACTTGTTTTTTGTATAATCAAATTCCATTACCTGTTAAAAAGAACCCTAATGATATCCAAAGATATGAAATTTGGCAGATGGATGTGTTTTGTTTTGCAGAATTTTGGAAGTTAAATTTGTACATCATACCATTGATACATATTCAGGATTTCAGTGGGCTTCTGCTTTAAGTTCTGAAAACAGTTCATTCTGTAATTGCACATTGTAGGAGATGATAGTTGTCCTGGAGAAACCCTTACAAACTAAGATGGATAATGACCCTGTGTATGTTTCTACTAAATTAAAACAACATTTTGCATACTATAACATATACTATCTAGAGGTATAAAGGTTTACAGATGGAAGCTGGAGGCTGAAGCTGAAGCTTCCAAGGCCCATGTTTATAGAAGATTAGAATGTACAAAGGCTAGAAGCTTCCAGTCCTAGGCCTAGGGTTAAGTAGAACAGAGATATAAACACTCTGGGATCAGTGCAATCTATGTTTTCACAAAGTTTTGGTACTGCTCTCATCTCTTCCTCTCATCTGAGGGAAAAAAATGGCACTTGCATTATAGTTCAGAAGTTTAGTCCAATATCATCATGGTGGGAGACATGGCAGCGTGAAGGTAGACATGGTTCTGGAGAAGAAGCTAAGAATTCTACATTTTGTTTATAGGCCCCAGGAGTTACTGCTACACTAAGGCTTGCTTGCAGATCTCAAAGCCTGCCTCCCAAGTTAAGTACTTCCTCCACCAAGGCCTCACCTCCTAATAGTGCCACCCCCTAGGGACCAAGCATTCAAACACACAAGTGTGAGAGCCATTCCTATTCAAACCACCACAGTGTCTGATATATTGCTATGCACATCCAGCTGGACTTCATGGAACATGTTTGTGATCTGTGCATTTGGAATAAGAATGCTGAAGAATTTTGATCTTAGCCATTCTGATGGGTGTAAGATGGAATCTCAGTGTCGTTTTGATTTGCATTTCTCTGATGACTAATGAGGACGAGCATTTCTTTAAGTGTTTCTCGGCCATTTGATACTCCTCTGTTGAGAATTCTCTGTTAAGTTCCAAGCCCCATTTCGCAACTGGGTTGTTTGGTTTTGTAGTGTTTAATTTCTTGAGTTCTTTATATATTTTGGATATTAAACCTTTGTCAGATGAAGGGTTGGTAAAGATCTTTTCCCATTCTGTAGGCTGTCGCTTTGTTCTCTTGACAGTGTCTCCTGCCTTACAGAAGCTTCTCAGCCTCATGAGGTCCCATTTATTAATTGTCGGAAAAGAGACAAACGGTATATACTCACTTACATCAAAACACTAGTCCAAGGGATACGTACCATGAAAATCTTTACTTACCAAGAAAGTGGGTCAGAGGAGAGGATATCCGATTGAGACTTTAGGCAAGAGTAGCATGGAAGAAAAAGGAAATAGTAGGACCCAGAGGGTCCTGGAAACCTACAAGAAGAACTTTATGACAGGCAGATCTGGATCCTGGGGTCCTCCTCAAACTAAGGCACCAGTCAAGGAGAATATAGGCAGTAGGCTTCGAACCCCTACCAAGACCTAGCCGACGAACATGATACTCTCCACCGTTGAGTGGAGAGTGAGATCTGACTCTCACACGAACTCTGGTGCCCGTTTTCTGACCATGTCCCCCAGATGGGGAGACCTGGTGGCACTCAGAGGAAGGATAGAGACTTGATATTCTGAGAGCATATATAGGGGGAGGAGGTCTCCCTCGGTCACGGAAATAGGGGAGGGGAGAAGGGGAGAAATGGGAGGGAGGGAAGAATGGGAGGAAACAGGGGAAGGGCTAACAATCGAGATGTAATATGAATAAATTAATTTAAAAAAAAAGAATGCTGAAGAATTTGAAGTTCAAATGTACGCAGCTTCACAGATAGCATGAGGACAACACGGACCAAATTAATTTCCGTCTCAACAAAATACTAATATGTTCAATCACGTGGTGCTGCTGAATGAATGTCCTATAATCTGAGTATTACACGATTTTGTCTTTGAGGAATAGGGGTGTGTTGATTAGGATATACAAGAAAATATGAACACAGGATTCTTTTACATCCACTTTCCCAATATTCTTTCTACCTTAGAAAATAATTTTGCATTTGTATACCATATGCACATCATTTCTATCCCTCTCTCCCTCGAGGTCCTTTTATGTCCTACCTATCCCTTCTTAAAGTTACGACCCATTAAATTATTATATAGACAGTTATTGTACTTACAGACACACACACACACACAAATCTGCTGAATTTATTTCATATTGACTTTATGTATCTATGCTTAACGTTGACTCTTGGAGGTTAGAAAACTGTCTGGGTCTCTTCTTTGGAAAAGTCTTATTCTCTCTTCTGGTACCATTAGCTGCCACAGAAAATATGTAAGATATATAAATAGTGAATATACTACACAGTGAAGTAAGTAAATATTATGTAAAATACACTATCTCAAAGCAGAAAACATGCTCTCCTAGGTTAAAATTTTTATGGCACCATATTCTATGTTGTTTTTCTGACCTTTAGGGGTAGTAGTTGGGTTATAGACATATCCGTTTGGGTATTAAATGGTCTGCTGCTGTCTTCATTTAATGAATTGTGTATTTCTTTTTTCTGTTCTTTTTTTTTACTTAAGTAACTTATTCAGATTTCATCTTATTTGTTATCCCCTCATTTGTGTCTTCCCATTCCCTGTCCCCCCTCTTTTATCCTATTCCCCTTCCCAAGGTCTGTGACAGAAGGGGACCTTTTCCCCCAGTATAAGGTCAGTTTATCAAGTCTCTTCCTGTTTGCCTGCTTACTCTTCTCTGAGTGTTACCAGGTCTCTCCATCAAGGGGAAGTGGTCTAATTGGCAGCACCAGAGTTAATGTCTGAGTCAGTCTCTGCTATCTACATAGTTGTGGAGAATGTGGGGTCCATTGGCTAGATATGGATAGGTTCTAGGTTTGCTGTATGTATTGTACTTGGTTGGTATCATAGTTTGAGCTGATCTGCCTGGGTCCAGATTTGTCAACCTTAATGGTCTTCTTGTAGGTTTCTAGGAACCTCTGGATTCTTCTATTTCCCCATTCTTCAATACCAGAGTCTCAAAAGAAGTACCAGTATCCATCTCAATCTCTGACTAAGTGAAGACTTTCATGGGATATTTCCGTTGGTCTAGTGTCCAATTATAAGTGAGTATATGCCAAGTTCCTCTTTTGGAGTATGTGTTAACTCACTCAGGATGATCATTTCTAGTTCCATCCACTTGCCTGCAAATTTCAAGATTTCCTTGTTTTTATAGGCTGAGTAGTATTCCATACTGTAAATGTTCCACTGTTTCTTTATCCATGCTTCGACTTAGGGACATCTAGGTTGTTTCCTGGTTCTTGCTACTACAAATAAGACTGCTATGAACATAGTTGAAGTCCAGAACTCTTTGTCTCTCAGTTGAAGAATGGATAAAGAGTTGTGGATTTCTGTAATAGTCTCCTTCTGGTTCAAAAGAGGCTTCTTTGATTTTTTTCAGTGTTATTGTTCAGAATTTTCCTGTTTATTAACCTATGTCTTTCCTTCAGATTCTAGACATTATAATCACCCATTGTGAGTCTCTTATCCTTTTAAGTTATCATGTCAATATTTATTGAGAAATATGGAAAAGGCCTATGGCTGAAAGTCTGTTAAGTGGATTCTGGACACTAGGCCCTCCACTTACCCCCTATAGGTCCCCTTTAGTTAACTCTTTACTTTTGATTTTAGAGACCAATAATTTTTCATTAAATTTTCTTACAGTTAGAGTTTATATTAGAATTTTTCTTGAAATTCTTAGCTTTAGAACAAAGCATCAGCTAACATTATGGAAAAAGAAGTAAAAATATTGTTCTTGGACACTAAACTCTTAAAGTTAATTAAACTGACCATTAAACATCCTTGTGGTAATCAACATGTATTTTGAATTTTTCTGAAAACAGGCTTGCTGAACTGCTTTTGACGCTGAAGGCCTAAGCTTCCTACTGGTATGGGAGTAAAGAGAAACAAATCAAAAACTGAGTAAAGTGGTGTTGATATTTGTATAGAGGAACAATAAACTACTTATTTTGTGTGTACAAAGAACTGCATTTCCTGGAAAGATATAACAATATCTTCTATGATGACATAGATAGTGACAGAAAAGAAGCTAACAGTTTTATCCCTCAGAGATAAAAGGCGAGGTCTAAGGCTTTGAATCCATCAAATGGATTCTGGTCCCTCAATCCTCCACTTATGCACTATGGGTCCTGTTTAGATATGGACCATGTGCTTCTCACCATTTCTCCTCACAAATCCTTCCAGGCAAAAAGAAGCCCCCATCCCAGAAAGCTGTTTCAAACCATCAACAAAATTGACACCTATATTGTGTGACAGAATCATTCAAATCCATTCAAATACAACGTTCAAAAGCACCAAACAATAGTTATGCCTTTCTGAGCAGAGCATCTTATAGATAACTGCCTTTTCCAAAAGTACATAAATTACTAAGTGTGTGGCTGGGATGTTCCCTTGCAAAAAGCACACATTCTAAACCTACTAAGAAATAGGTCAGGAAAGCTAAAAGTCTGTGCACATTAAAAGACCATATTTAGGAGGATCCAGAGGGTCCTAGAAACCTACAAGAAGAACATTATGATGGGCAAATCTGGGCCCAGGAGTCCTGCTCAAACTATGGCACCAGCCAAGGACTATATGTGCAGTAAACGTTGAACTCCTACCCAGATCTAGCCAATGGACAGGACATTCTCCACAGTTGAGTGGAGAGTGGGGACTGACTTTCACACAAACTCTGGTGCTCCACATTTGACCATGTCCTTTGGATGGGGAGGCCTGGTGGCACTCAGAGGAAGGATAGCAGGCTACCAAGAAGAGACTTGATACCCTATGAGCATATACAGGTGGAGGAGGTCCCCCTCAGGCACAGTCATAGGGGAGGGGAGAAAGAGGAAAATGGGAGGGAGGGAGGGAGGGATGGGAGGATATAATGGATGGGATAACAATTGAGATGTAATATGAATAAATTAATAAAATATATTTTTAAAAAAGAAAAAAAGGCCATATTTATAAGAAGTTTAATGAAGATTAACATTATGGTAAAAATACTTGGATTTTTAATTTTATTTTTAACAACAGAAAAGTATGCCTGTGTAACTTTATGTTTAGTTATAAATTTGTAAGTACTCCACATGATTATAATGATAAAAAACACTTACTATCATTTAGATAATATTCATTTAAAATGTGTAATTTCCAGGACTGTTCTACATACACTTCATGAGTACTGGATATATTGTTTCAAAGTTGACTTAACCAATTTATTGCAAAGTGTGTTCTAGCTTATATAAATGTCATTTTGCTTTAGTTTGCTCAAACATAATTTCAGTGCAAACTCCGAGAAATCAGAAAATGATTGAATATATCTTCCTTATGATTCAGTATTTTTTTGCAGAATTAATTTTGTAAGTGGTTATAATTAGATAAATAATAGACAACATACTCTGTAAAATCTCCAAGCAGGTTTTGTTACAGTTAGATTTTAAAATATTTTATCAAGCAAATAATACAGAGGAATATAAATTAATACTTTAGGTAAAAACAAATGTTGAGGACTATCAAGAGAATTAAGTTCCAAGCAAATTAAAATATTGTGAAATTGAAGAGATAGAAAAGTTGTTTTTCAACCCTGGCCACTCTGACTTGCTGTGATGGCCTCAGGGCTGTTCTATACTTTCCAAGAAAAACCACACCCTTATACCTGTCCCAAAAACCTGACAGCATGAGGTCCAAAGCTGAGCTCTTGCCCACTCAGGGATAAAATACTAGTAACAAATCATTTTAAAGGGCATTCTTCAGAACCTATTCCAGCAACTCTAATTAACCACCAATTCTGCTTCTGTAAGTTTATAAAAGACCCAAGTTTTGCTTATTCGGGGTCTCCCGCTCAACAGAACTTGGTAGACCCTGTCGTGACAGATCAATAAAGCATCCCCTGCTGTTTGCATTGGACTGGATTCTCGTGTCTCTTTGGGCTCTGGGAAGTAGGACCTAGGGTCTTACAAAATGCTTAACAAGCCTGGCGTGGTAGGACACGCCTTTAATCCCAGCACTCAGGAGGCAGAGGCAGGCAGATCTCTGTGAGTTTGAGGCCAGTCTGATCTACAAAGTGAGTCCAAGACAGCCAGGGCTACACAGAGTGAAGTGACTCTGTCCCCAAAACAAAACAAAACAAACAAACAAAAAACACTTAACTAATAACTGTACAACAAACCGTGAGTAGTTACACATTCCATAATAATATATGTATCAGTTCAGTCCTGTCACTGGCCATTAGAGTTTTGTAAAACAAAAAAACAAAAAAGTAAAATAAAATAAAAGAACTTGAGACATTTCTCAATTGTCTTCCATGATCAGTAGTATTAATCTAGTTCATATTTGAATTTTTAACTAGATAAACACAACTATATACATAAACATATACATATATACGTATTTATGGAAGAAATTATCATTTTTTAAATAATATATTAGACTTAATTATTGTTGATAGATCTTCACCAATCGTATGTCCAACACAGAGCAAATATCCAAAACATATAAAGAATTAAAAATATTAAATACCAACAAACAAAATAAACCAACTAAAAAAATGGAGAACAGAACTAAACAGAGAAGTCTCAATCCAGGTGTCTCAAATGGCCAAGAAGCACTTAAAGAAATGCTCATCTTCCTTATTCATCATGGAAATGTAAATCAAAACTACTCTGAAATTCCATCTTATACCTCTCATAATGCCTAAGATTAAAATCTCAAGTGACAGCACATGCTGGTAAGGATATGGAGAAAGGGGAACATTCTTCCATTGCTGGTGAAATTGCAAACTTGCACAACCACTTTAAGGAATCAGTCTGGTGCTTTTTCTGAAAAGTGGAAATAGTTTTATCTCAACATACAGCTACACCATTCCTGGGTATATACTCAAAAGACTCTCCACCATATAAGAAGAGTATTTGTTCACCTATGTTCCTAACAGCTTTATTTATGATAGCTAGAATCTGTAAACAACCTACATGCCCATCAACCAAAGAATGGATTTAGAAATTGTCATACATTTACCCAATGGAATATAATTCAGCTATTAAAAATCATGAATTTTGTAGGCAAATGGATGGAACTGAGTGAGTATCCAAGACCCAGAAAGACACATGTGGTATGTACTCACAGGTGGATTTTAGACATATAGTACAGGATAAACATATTACAATGCACAGACCCAAAGAAGACAAGTAACAAGGAGTATCCAAGGAAGAATGCTCAAATATCACTCACAAGGACAAATAAAAGAAACAGAGGTAGTGGTTGAAGAGAGAGAAGAAGATTGGAGAGGGAGCACAGAGAGATATGAGAGTAGAGAGGAGATCTATGTGGTAGGGGTGGTAGTGGTGGAGGGGGAAAGTTCTCAGAGAAAAGTGAACTGTGGGAATGAGATTCTCTGTGACAAGCTAGAGACCTAAGGAAAGATAAGCTCCTGGGAGGATATGAGGGGAAATCTATTAGAGATTCCTAGTAGCAGGGACCATGGATACCGTCTCTTAACTAGACAAGACTCCTAGTAGAGGGAGGAGAACACCAACCCTCCCACAAAATCTTCAACCCAAAACTACCCTGGCTACAGAATTTGCAATAACAAAGATAGAGAACATAGAGCAGCAATTTCAGAAAAACACCCAACTAATGTCTGGACTAAGCCAAGACCCAAGCCAGGAGAGAGAGCCAACCCCGAACACTATTAAAGACACTCTTGTATGCTTGCAAACAGGAGCCTCTCCGTGTTGTCCTCTGAGAGGCTCCACCCAGCAGCGGTACAAACAGATGCTGAGGCTCATAGCCAGACACTGGGCAGTGCATAGGGAATCATGTGGAAATGTGACAGACGGGGGAGAAAAGAACTTGGAGGTGAAAATAAAAACCAAACGACAAAATAAAGCATAATAAGACAAAACAAAAGCATCACACTGAAGGCCCACAAAGCAATCCCACAGATACAAAGATCCCCAAGAACAAGCGCAAGAATCAGAGATCCACTTGTTCACACACTCAGGATTTCCATAAAATAGTAAATCGAAGCTTCAATATTTACGCAGAAGACCTGATAGAGACTCGGGTAGGCTTTCTTTGGCAGCCTCAGTCTCTGTGAGCTTAACCAGGCCATGCTCAGTTGACTCAGAGGGCCTTGTCTCCGGGTTTCCGCTTTTCCCTCTGGCTCTAACACTCTTTCCACCTCCTCTTCTCCGGGCTGTTTATAAAGTATTTAAAATTAATAAAAACCTTTAACAGTTTATCAATAAAATATATAGCCTATGTTCAATTAAAACATGACATTGTTTTATGGATATTCTGTATTACAGGTAAAGAACATAGCTTTAATTCATTTTATAAAGCTTTGTTGCAGGAACTATTAATCTAGCCATTGAATCATAGAATAAATATTTACCTAATACAACATATTCTATTTTAATACTATTTGTAAGTTCAGAATTATATTCATATGCCAACTTTACATTATTAACCAATATCAATATCTAAGAAGAAAAATATAACACCGAAATCTTCATTATTTTAAAAATGTTTTGTTGTTAAGCTGCCTACCATGGTCTTATGTTCTTTTCCCAAAAATACCAAGTGTGAGAAGTTTAACTTTTCTGTGAGATTTCAATTTCTACAGAATAAGAAATTGTAGCAGATAATGTAAAATATACTAAAATGTCTATTATTCTTGGAAGCAATCATATATAGAAGTCCACAAAGAAGTTAGGTTTACATTAACCATTCACTACAAAATGACTGGACTTCATGAAGCATGCCAAATTTTTGAATATTTTTTCATCTACTAATATCATTGCTCAATTACCCTGTTCTTTATGCTACATTACTATAAGATATTGTCCTTACTAAAAGTTTATTTCAGAGTTATATTGATATGTCATAAAGCATTACAAGGTTTCTGCTAAAATTCATCAAATAGCTAGATATGTGGATATTTAATATGACTTTTACAGTACTCATGATAAAATATTCACTTAACAGGGAAACATTTCATAGGACTATTTGATAACAAATACAATATTGAGGAGATGGAGGAGATGAAGTAAAACTTCTTTTATAAAGTAAAACTACTTTTCTTCCCATTCCTGTGACCTGAGTTTGGACTACTAGAACTCACAGAAAAGCCAAATACAATACCATCAACATATGTAATCTCAGCATGCCTGTAGAAATGAGGGACAGAGACTTCTGATTCTCAAATACCTTCCAAGACAAGTACTGGACTAATAAAATCTAAAGATACTGTCTCACACAAGATGGAAGGGTGAAGACTGGCACATGAAAGTTGTTCATTTACACACTGATTACATCATTAACTGCATTTATGAAGAGAAGCCATGAAATGTACTATTGGCAATTTTATAAATCTTTATATATACTTCCAGGTGACTTACTTGTAAATCTTATATTGCAAGTAAAGTAATAGTTTTTCATTACGTAGTATTTTAAAATATATTTACTTTTTGGTATTTCAATATCGTTTTATGAATTTAAATGCTTTTGAATTTCATTGAATTGTATACTAATATATCCACTTTTTATTTTATCTTACTTATGAGATTTAGCAAACACAAGCAAGTGATTAAAATCATGATACAGAAATTTATTTGGCTATATAAATTAATTGTTTCTCCACTTTCATTTAATACCCATGCACATTTTTTTTTACCAAATCAAAATCTCATAGTCATAATAATCAGGTTTAGTTTTAGTCACAAAGCTAAAAAAGATTAGATACCTTTTTTGAGATATATAGACAAATAGACTCATATTCAATGATAATGCTGTGAGAGTTTACTGGCAATCTAAAAGATGGAACAGAAAAGAATCTTCTTACTATAGAATAATAGGGTTTACTTGTAGGGATAAACTGTTGGTACCACTGTGAAGAATATATTTTCTTTAATTTTTCAAATTCTTTTTTGAATTCTTTATTAATTTATTCAGATTACAGCTCGATTGTTATCCCTTTACTTGTCTCCTCCCATTCCTTCCTCCATCCCTCTTTCACTCTATCCCCTCCCCTAGGTCTGTGACAGAAGGAGACATCCTCCCCCACCATATGGTCACAGACTATCAAGTCTCATCCTGGTAGCCTGCTTATCCTCTCTCTGAGTGCCACCAGGCCTCCCCACCACAGGGAAGTGGTCAAATATGGAGAAACTAGAGTTCATGTCAGAGTCAGTCCCCACTCTCCACACAACTGTGGATAATTCCTGTCCATTGGCTACATCTGAGTGGGGTTCAATGTTTACTGCATTCATTGTCCTTGGTTAGTGCAGTAGTTTGAGCAGACCCCCTTGAGTCCAGATCCATCCATCATCATGTTCTTCTTGTAGGTTTCTAGGGCCCTCTGGATCCTTCTATTTCCCCATTCTCCCATACTTTTCTCACAAAGAGTCCCAATAGGAGGTCCTCACATCTATCTGAATCTCTTGGTCAGGGGAGACTTTCATGGGACATCCCTTTTGGCTAAGCATTTGATTATAAGTGAGTATATGCCATGTGAGTCTTTCTGAGTCTGGGTTAAATCACTCGGTATGATCATTTCTCGTTCCATTCATTTGACTGCAAATTTCATGATTTTCTTGTTTTTAATAGCTGAGTAGTTTTCCATCGTGTAAATGTACCACAGTTTCTTTATCCGTTCTTCGACTGAGGGACATTTAGTTTGTTTCCAGGTTCTGGCTATTACAAATAGGGCTGCTATGAACATGGTTGAGGATATGTCCTTGTTGTGTCGTGGAGCATCTTTTGGGTTTATTCCAAGGAGTGGAATAGCTGGGTCTTGAGGTAGCCCTATTCCCAGTTCTCTGAGAAAGTGCCAGATTACTTTCAAAAGTAGTTGTACAAGCTTGCACTCCCACCACAAATTAAGGAGTGTTCCCCTTTCTCCACATCCTCACCAGCATGTGCTATCACTTGAGTTTTTGATCTTAGTGATCTCTGATGGGTGTAAGATCAAATTCTTTATAATATTTTCCTTTATATTTGAAAATATTACACATGTGTACTGCTTAATATGATTGTATACACTCTTCATTTCAGTACTCCAGCTCAGTTCAGACCATATCCCACTTATTTATCTCTGAAGTTCATATTCATTTAGATGAGCCACTGTATACCTCTGGGCATTCTCCTTATATAGCATTGAAAGTTAGTCATGTGAGGAATTCTGCACAGAATGTAAAAAAACTTTCAGGGAAAAATAAATCATCAAAAATTTATGTGAATGAAGAGGACATTGCTTGTATTGCTGAGGCAGGGTCATCATTACTAGCCCGTCATACACCCAATGAAGAAGAATTAACATAATTACCTCTTATTCTAGAACTTTCATGTTCTAACAATTATTTTTAAATCACATCCCAGGTGTTGGGAACATCAGTCATATACACTTAAAAGAGACCATTTTCTGAAGATAATATTGAGAAAAAAACCCAAACAATCCTTTATAATAGAAGAAATCCACATATTTGTGTATATGATATATATCTCAGTTCTCAAGGAACCAACTATACTACAACCTAAGGATAGACCAAAACTTGCCAGAAGAAAAAAAATATGAAAGTACCATAAAAGTTGAAAAGAAAATAAATAAGTCCTAGACAGAAAAATGTCTACTTCTTCCAGGTTGTTACTCAATTTCATCATACATTCAAAATTTTTCCTGAGATCTAAGGACTTTTACTGTACAGGCCTGAGGGAAAGAATGAGCAAGAGGCACATGAAGAGATGAAATATCACAAACTCGCCCTTTGTGGAACAAGAAGTAAAACCAGAAACACATAATGCTAAAAAAGAAGACCATATACAAATTTTCTTCTTTACGATATATGAACATATTATCACTCAATAGTATTTCATGGAGTCCAGTGTGTGTGTGTGTGTGTGTGTGTGTGTGTGTGTGTGTGTGTGTGTGTGTGTGTAATATATTGGAAAAACAAAGTCATATCAACAACCAACCAATAAAAATATTCAGTGTACTGAAAGTAATGATGAAAAATGACATTTTTCACATACCTGGAGAAAACCTGGACACATGATGAGGTGGAGGTTTATAGAAGTTACAATGCTGACTTTCTTTATTCACTGTCACCTGTCATAAAACAAAAGCAATTTTTATTAACTCTTCATTACAATGAAATAACTACACAAAGCAAAAGAAGAAAGTTAGGGAATTTCAGATGTACCTATCCCAACTCATCAAATTGTAAGTATTGAATGTATATACTTAGATCTTAATAAATTTATTAATAAAGGGAAAACTGAATAAAAAGTTAGCAGACCTAAACACAGGAAATTAATTGGAATATTACACATTATAAATTAAGCATTTACTAGTTTTATTGTTTTTTGGTTGGTTGGTCTTGGTTTTTTGAAACAGGGTTTCTCTGTGTAACAGCCCTGGTTGTCCTGAAAGTTGCTCTGTGTAGAAACACATGTCAATAAAGCCACAATTACTAATGCTTCCTTTCTTTTTATGTTTAATGCGTGAGAATTTTTTATTTGCATATAATGTGTCATGATAAAATTTACTCCATTCAATCTCCTCCATTTTCATCTCCACACCTCACAACCTCTCTCCTTTCTGACTGTCATATGCATTTAAAAATTTATATATACATTTATATTATTACACACATATACAATGAACTATCTACAGCAAGAAGAACCATGACACCATTTAAGAATTACATAATTGTTATATTGTTAGTGTTTTGGCTATTTGTATTCGGCAGCCTTTAAGAAAACTTGCTTCCTATCTTGGTGCATCTAAAATTCTGAATGTAAATCAATATCTATCACATCTCATGATTATCAACTTAAAACATCTATCTAGACCTAAAAACATCTTAAGCACTAAACAACTAAGCTTAGTTGTAAAACTAAACTGTCTGGTCTTCAACTCCATCAGAGACTTGAGAAGGAATAAACTTGATTGCTTGAGTATACAGGGTGAGCAGGTTAGTAGCTTTCCAAAGGAGAAAATTATAGAGACATTTTGCTACCTGAATAGTCACCCAAAACTCTCTATAACATTGGAGCATCGTCTTCAGCCTTCTGGCCCAATATATCTGACAGACATATTTATGAGGTAGGAACTTTTTCAGACTTGCTTGGTAAAGGTTGGCCATCAACTCTGCTTATATCCAAGCTAGCCTTTTCAAAGGCAGAATTCTGTCTGTGGTAGAAGTGAGGACATTTTGCCTTTAAATGTAATATTATTCTTCACACACATTACATATATTTCTACTCTACTGTGAGGTGTTGTACTGATGCAACGCAACTATAATACAAGGTTTACTTTCAATACTTTGAAAATGCTATTGCAAGCTGTTTAGGAAAAATAAGTTGTAAAAGTTAATTGCTAGTTGAACAAATCATGGTCATATCAATTTCTAGTCTATTTTATGACAAGAATATATATATCTTAGGTACAACTCATAGATATGATTCTATAGAAAGATATGGTAAAATAGTCAGATAATGTCTTCAAAAACTTCATGTGCACTTTTTAACAGAACAAAATACCTTATAGAGTGTATTTATTGGTATCTGTACTACGTAGGGATATAAATATCTGCTGGGAAATGGATAGCTTCTCATGGCCACATAGCTGAAGAAGACTGACCTCCTATTTCTTACAAGCAATCAGTAGTCAATAGCTCTACGTAAGGGTGGGACTTCTTTAACCACTTCCCTGTCTATTCTGGAATTGTGGCTGGCTTGGTTTTGATCTGGTCTTGTGCCTGTAGTCATAGCAGTTAGCATTTCATATGTGCAATGAACATATCATGTCCACTAAGTCCTGTTTCATTGCGGGTGTCCTCTAACTTGGTGTCCTACAGTGTTTCTGCCCCATCTCCATGATGATCTCTGAGGCTTTAAGAAAGGCTATATAAAATAAATGCCCTATTTAGAGCTGGTCACTCCTCAGTCCCTTCCTATCTGAATGTCGACCATTGTGGGTTTGGAGTATTGATCCTTCACTGCAAGAAAAGCCTTCCAGCTGATGGATAAAAGAGGTGCAAATATATGGCTACAAAGACAAGAGCTTAGAGAGCAGTTAACATTACAATTATTCAGCAGAATAACAACATTAAGTTCTCAAGCATGGACTCTAACATATTTACTCAAGGGTTTTGTACCTAATAACAGCACCCTGAACTAATTCTGCATGGTGAAGTCAACAGAAATTGGCTGGTTCAATAGCTTTCATGGCACTATCAGGTCAGTCATAGTATCTTGATAGACCACCTGCTATTATTGCTTGCAGAGTTCATAGTTAGGTCATAAACACCATTAATTTTCCTCCTCCAAAGTATGAGTAGAACCTTCGAGAACCATGATAGGTAGCTGCCAGGATGAAGCTTCCAAGTCACTGTACCCTCATTTTCTTCATGTGTTTTATTAGTATACAAATGATATTAGGTTACATAAGCAAATTTTCAGATAAGTATATAATGTACTTTAACCATAGCTTTCCTTGCCTCTGCCATAGAACCAATGCTTTTTATTACCCAGGTAAAGCCAGTTTCAATGTCTCTGTGCAGAAGACCCACTCAGAGACACTATTGTGTGATATTTGATAAATGATGCATTGCTTCCCAATCTTCAGAAAGGATTAGAGATTTCTACATCAGTAAAAAGTTTGAAGTTCTGTTTTCGTCAGGGTAGGAAGAGGAACAGAAGTATATTTCCTTTGAGGTATACAGGTTACTGTGAGATTCTACCAGCATGCTAATGTGTTCCCTGTCCCCTCTCTCTCTTTGTGTGTATGTTGTCTTCCTTGTTAAAACATATATCATTGTAACTTCCATGGTAAAATCTATGGCAATTGTGAAAAAATTGCATTGTACTGTTCTGTCAATAACTTCAAGGATCAGATATGATCATGGCACTTTGGCTTGGAAAGCCAAATTTACCAATTAGCATTAATTACTATGAATCCTTCTGTTTCATCATCTTATGTCTAAATTACTGTTCTACTTACAAATGAAAGAACAACATTTCTCTATCTTTGGAAGTTTCAGTACACATATTAACTACTATATAGCCTTATAATAAATGAAGGCATTGGACCTCTTGCTGTCTGATAGTTAAAATGGCTATTTCTTACTTAGGTGGTTGTTTGTATCTTATGTAGACTTTGGTATCTAATAAGCAAAGTTAACATTAGCTGAGGACCTACCAATAGAAAAAAATCAAATTTTATAAGTTCCACAGAACTCACAATAAATAATCGATATCACCTTGGCCAGAATGTGAAAGTGTTAAGAAGCCCTGTAGGAAAGCAAAAAGATTACACAGAAAATAACAATAAGAGCAAGTGGGAAAATAGATAGCGTCAGACAGTTGATACAGTTTACATTAAGATTCTCTCTCCTAATTTCCTTTAGCATTTATCCTGTTATACCTCATTAACCTAAGGAGCATCACTTTTTTCTTACACATTGCCACTATACCTGAGGATTGCCACAAATAAGAGATCTTCACACTGGCTGTTGTTCTTTCATGCTTATATGAGGTGTATTATTTATAACCACCAAAAATAAGGGTTTTCTTCTCTAGGATTCCAGAATGAAAACTAGGCAACAACCTAAGTTAATTCCATTTTTTTTTTTTTTTTTAGATTGTAATCCTATCTTTTTCTCTGATACAAAAACTCATCACTAATTATATTCTATAGTTTCTATATTCTTATAACATAGAGAAAGCAGACATGAAGATGAGTTAGAGAAGCAATGGGAATGGAACTCTAAAGGATTAAAGGCAGCAGGTGAAAGGTATATAAGACTGAAATACACTTACTTTCTCAAAGAAAAATAATAGCATGGCAAAAGAATTAGTTGGTCCCTTTAGAAACACTGTGATTGTGGTCTACACTCCCTCTTTTTGACTATTTGTTATTGTCATCACATGACGGTTGGGTTACTACAAACAGAACTACTTGTCCCTTTTCTTGTCTTGCCTGCCTCACTTGATTCCTAGTAACCTCCTTGAGCCATTCTTGTAGATTAAAGAGTATAATACCCTGACCAGATCATATGGGTTTGTTTGTTTGTTTGTTTCAGCTCATTTATTGGTGAGTTATATGAACTTATTTTCAAACTTTGAAACATATTTGCATCTCTGGGATGAAGTTTTCTTAATTGTGATGGATGATCATTTTCATGAGTTCTTGGATTCAGCTTGCAAGTATTTTGTTGGTTATTTTTACATCTATGTTCATAAGAGAAATTAGTCAGTAATTCTCACCATCTTTTGAATTTTCATGTGTCTTGGGGTATGATGGTGACTGTAGCCTCATAAAATGAATTGGCCAATGTTTCTTCAGTTATTTTTTTGTAAAATAATTTGAGGAGTATTGTCAATAACTCTTTTTTGTTTTGTTGTGTGTTTTTATATGTTTAAAATTTTTATTATAGTTTATTCAGATTACATCCTGATTGTTATTCCCTCACTTGTATCTTCCAGTTCCCAACCAGTGTCACTTCTGCCCTATTCCCCTCCCCTAGACCTCTGACAAAAGCGGCTCTCCCCCATCACCACCATATGACCAGACCCTATCAGGTTCTCCCTTTTCTGTGTGGCACCAGGGTCTCCGCACTAAGGGAAAGTGATCAAATTGAGGTAGCAGAGCATGACTTCCTGATCTTCTCACAACCAGAGAGAATGAGCTGTCCTTTGGCTAGATCTGAATAGCGGGTCTAGGCTTACTGAATACATTGTCCTTGATTGGTGCAATAGTTTGTGAGGGCCCCCCTGGGTCCAGATGCACTAGCCTTGATGTTCTCCTTCCGGGTCTCCTGAACACTCTAGGTTGGTTTATTTCCTTTTCTTAAACACAACTTTCAGTGTTCCACACAGAGTACAGAAGCAAGTCACAACAACTGTCCCGATACCCCAGTGAGTGGCGTGTCTCAGAGAACTTGTCCATTGGTGATGGAAGGATTCTGAAATCTCCCACCATCAGTGTGTAACGGTCTATATGTGTTTCAAGACTTGAAATGTTTCTTTCACAAATATGGGTGCCCTTGTGTTGGGAGCTAATTGTTAAGAATTGTAGTTTCCTCTTAGTAGATTTATTTTCTTTGAAAAAAGGAAAATAATTTATTGGATGAAACAGAAATATGGAGTTTTAAAATCTATTAATTAATTTATTTATTTCAGTGTGCATTAATTTATTTCATTTATTTATTTATTTCATTTCAGTGTGTATGTGTGTGTGTGTATCCACCTGTATGTATATACTCACTAATGCTTGAGTGAAAGTGTCCACAGAAGACAGAAAACAAAATTAGAGTCCTTAGATGTGGAGTTATGTGTCATTGTAAGCTGCCTGACATGGATACTGAGAAACAAACTCATATTCTCAGCAAGAGCAGTGTACAATCTCAACTAATGAACTATTATTGTTCTAGCCTCTAAAGCTTCTTATTTCATATGAGTTATCATACTGGGTCATAAGCATAGGCTGAACTCCTGTCACAAACCTCCTCTCTAAGTACCTGTAGTTCTGATAGGGCAACAGAAGAGCATGCGAAAGCACTGTTGTAGAATCAGTTTTGTGGTAGTTCCTAGAAAGCACAGGTCACCATTTTACAAAGCAACAACATGGGACTATTTCCCCTTAGCCAGGTTACCGAGCAATTGCAGTGGAAGAAGTTATGTTTCCTCCCACTCTTCGTCATATATCAGGGGAATTTATTTTCTGCCTTTGCATTCTAAACTGAGAAGATTTAAAGGTCTTGATTCCCTGAGGAAGATCTCTGGTGCGAGTCAACAGAAGAGGAATTAAACTTTAAGCTATGGCCTCTACCCAAATATCTGGGCATTTTGCCAGGGACCAGCAGGAAGGGAAAGAAGACATCATCCTGGCAGGTTATTGACTCTGAGCATGAAGAGAAACTACAGCTGCTCTTCCACAGCAGGGCAGGGAGAAACATACTTTGAATGCTGACTATCAGGGCAATGGTGTGTTGATACCATATCACAAACCACCTCCCCCCTCCCACTCTCTCTCTCTCTCTCTCCACACACATACACACACACACACACACACACACACACTATGAACAACATTGTGTATACACATGTGTAACACACACATATATTGTACACACAGAACACATATTGTATACACATAGACACACGTATGTATGAATGTATGTATGTATGTATGTATGTATGTATGTATATGTAATTTTTCTTCCTTTTTACTCAGTCACTTGATATTTAAATAAATCTCCATTGCAGGATCTCACTATAAAAACCAAGAAATATTTTAAATACTTGCAGTTTTTTAAAATTGGTTTGTTTGTTTGATTTTTCAAATACATGAAAGAGGAAGCTGTTACAATGTAAAAGCACACCACTTGCTCAGTTTAGAACATTTTACTTTTTGATTGGTGAAGCTGAGATTCAAACCACAGTCTGGGACAGGGTTTGTGTCCATGATCTTTTACAATACTCACAGAGAGTGTGCAGTTTGATATGAAGAGACAGATAGAGTTACAGTTGGGATCTAGCGCCAACTAGTTAGAACAAACAATAGTTTTTTTCAACAGTAAACGCCTTTTGGTTTTCTTAGAAAAAGAGACACGCTAGCGTGTCTGGAAAGAGTTTTTTTCAAGAAAGTATTGATCATTTTTATAGAGTACAACTAGGTTCATGTAATACAGGGTAGTTGTAGTAAATGTCATTTATGGTCCATATGTGACAATTGAAGACATGGGGTGATCTATCTTTTTCCACTACTTTGTGAACAGGTCATAGAGTATGTATCATTCCCACTGGATACAGAGCTCCTGGAAAAATTGCTCCTGGTAAAAGATAGACACAGTTTTTGTCGTGGTTGTTGTTGTTTTATTGAGTAAACCAACTACTTTGTAGAGATGTTAAACAAATTTCACCATATCATAAATTTAAAATTTCCATTAATTCTACTGATTACTAAGATTGAATGTTGTACTGATTTATTTGGCATGGTGTACTTAATTGTCTTCATGAAAAGCCATTTTACAGTAAACTAGCATGTTTTAAGTATCAAGGTTTAGAATACAATTCTCTGATATAGTACCTTGACATGCTAAGTACTTTGAACTAAAGGAGACTGCAAAGGTCTCAGGAATAAAGTCCTTGATCTTCTTCTATCCTCCTTCCTTTTGTCCTCCCTAGTCCACCACTGCAAGATTCACTCTCGTAATCATATCTGTACACGTCTTTTCATTCTTCAGGAAACCTGCAATTCTCCCTGGAGTTTGTGATTTCATTCCTAAATTATATATCATGTAAAACTTTGATTAAATAATTGTTTTGTGTTATCTTTTTAATTCATTTCTTTTAAACATGTTGGCTATAACCATTGTCGTTGTGAGGAAAATAAATGGCATAATTTCTCTAATAAATAAATATATAAATAAATTGTTATTTTGATATAACATAAATCAATAAACGCAAGTAAAATGTTGTGATTTATTCAGTACATTTGTATCATCATCACACACACACAATCACACATACCTCTAATAGATTGTACTCAAATCTTCTTACCTATAAATTTCCTTAATTGCCAAGTACTCACTGAGGCTTTACCAGCCCATTATATATTTAGAATTATTTTGAAAGCTACAGTACTTATTACTGACATGGTAGAATAAAGAACACAGATTGTTTATAGTTTGGGTACATTTTAATATTCATTAAAATATATGTAAAATACAATCTGACAGATTGTTTTCCTCTTAATTATCCCAATAAAGTAAAATCAATAATGTTGCTAATTGTAGAGGGCAGATATCTCAAAGATTGATGCTAAATAACCTTCAAAACTATTGGGGAAGAATTCACTAGAGGCATTACTCATCTAACTTTGATGAATGAGATAGATTTTATCAGGAAAACAAAGACTGCATCAAAGAAAACTTGTGTAGCCAGTTGTATTGCAGATTAGCCCTTCCCTGATATGTGAGAAATGAATAAAGATAGGAACTGAGTTCCCTTCAGCTTGGGTGTAGGTAGTTACTCTTTTGATTGAAGGAGCATAAGCTTTTGATGTCTGCCTTGCCGACTTAAAGAGTGGTCCATCACCAACTTGTGCATATGTCCCTTTTTGTGTAGCACTTGGTTTGTTTGGTCTTCGTTCCTGACCCTGCTGCTCACTTCTGATGTACCAAGCTCTGTACATCCTGTTTGGTTTTCCTGATAATCCCCAGACCACAGTTATGAAGTCAAGACAGTAGAATTTGAGGAAGTTGGAGCACATTGGGAAGTCAGCAGAAAAGATTTGGACAAACAACCACACAGAAGGCGTATTGGAGAAGAGGACTTAAACAGCACAGGTTTCTGGTCACAAAGGCATTTTAAAGGCCTCTAGTCCTGATTGAATTCCTCTGCATGATACATTCTTTCTTAAATATATATCAGCTAAAGCGTTTATCTTTAGATTTCAACCTGATCTTTGTTTAGTTGCCATTTTGTTTTTATTTGTTTTATTTTGTTTTTGAAATAGAAACTTGTTGAGTTGTCAAAAAGGGCTTTAAAATCAATTTAAGGTGATCTTCTGGCTCAGGACTCCTGCCTGCTTCCTGCCTCCCTGCCAAGTCCTGGAATTTTTGCATCATTACACCTGGATTCACTCTGACCTTTTCTTTAAAGATCTAACTATGAAACTCTCATAGGCCCATCCAATGATAAGGATGTTTGCTGTATTCTCAATCTATACATCTCACTCTTTAAGCTCATTAGCACAAATCCTTAGCTAACAGCTCTAATTGAAGTCTGCGTGTATTTTCAAACTGTGAGGCTTCTCATGGAGCAAATTGTAAATTAGGATATGTAATTACATTCCAGCTTTGATCTCTCCTTTTTTGTGGACTCAGACAAACCACGTAATTTTATATAGTTAATTCTTCTGATGTTGAAATCACAACTACAAAGTCATACAGTATTTTAGTTATACAGAGGCTATTATGTTATATTATACATAACCAAAACTATAGGTTTTAACAAGTTTGCTTATTTGATCTTCCTTTGTCAAGTTTTGGAATAGGAAGTGATAGAGTAAATAATAATATAAAACCATTATATGGGGATCTAAAGTTATGTCTCAGCAGTTAAGAACTCTGGCTTCTCTTCCAAAAGACCCAGGTTCAATTCCTAGCACCCACACTGTAGGTCACAACCGACTGTAATTACAACTCCTTGGGGATTCAATGTCCTCTTCTGAACTCACTGGCAACCATACATGCAGGAAGAATATCTATACACTCAAAAGAAATTAAAAATAAGGAATGAAAATACTGTGCATAGAATTAGAAGAGACAAAAGAGAAGGCAGATGGGGAAATAGAGAATAAATGTAAGAATAAAGAAATGACAGAATTTGAGACTGGGGAGCTGCTTCAGCAATGAAGATCACTTGCTGCTATTCTGATAGACTAAGTTAGGTTTCCAGCACTTACTTTGGGTGGCTCACAGTGTGCTGCCACTTCAGATCAAGGAATTGCTTTGCCTGTAGCCTTCATGTGCTCATGCATACACACTCTCATACAGACACAAGCACAAATACAGTTAAACACAAAAGGAAAATTTAAAGAAAACTAAAATCACAAGGTTTATTTTTTTAAACATATGAAATACCATATAATCACTCATTGCCCCAGTCTTGTCTGTTAGGTATTCACTAGTATATATTGTATGATTCAGCACCTATCACCTATAATTAACAAAAAGTATATATTAAAAATATGTAACAAAGAATTTATTGGGAAAATATTTTTCAATCAATCTTTTCAATCTTTTTGGAAATTCTATGCTTGTCATAATTTTAGAATACAATTATGATTGATGAAGTCCAGATCTTAAGCAAATATTTTATAGAAAGGAACACGTCCAACTATCGTTTATAACCTAATAAGCTTTCTTCACCTCTAGGCCCACCCTACTACTTCAATTAAATCACCATATGGTATTTCTTCAAATATATACAGCTGGGATTAATTGTTCTTAATATATTAAAATAAACATGTCTCAAGTCATGGTAATCCTTTCTTAGTCACAAAATATTGGTGCATTTTCCATTGTTTCTTTTCATTCACATTATTGCATTATTAATTTTTAATGAATACTTGCAGGCTTTAATCAATCTATATCTTCACATAAGACAGTAGAGGAAATAATGGTATTTTGTAAGATATAAAATATATAATTCATTAATTATAGATCCCATACAATGTATTTTCTCATAGCTTCTCTCAACTTCTACCTTTAACTCTTCCTGCATCTACGGCAACCTCTCCCTTTACCCAGCTAACTCCAAATAATTTGTGTCTTTTTTTTTAATTTAATGATTATTTGACTCCAGTACACAACTCTGACATTGTGTGCTTTATAAATGTTAGTTCAAAGTAGTCTTTCATTTATCTAAGCTATAAAACTATAGCTTGTTAGTTTTTCTTTTTCAAGACAGAGTTTCTCTATGTAGCCTTGACTGTCCTGGACTTGCTTTGTAGACCAGGGTGGTCTCTAACTCACAGAAATCTGTCTGACTGTCTCCCTGAGTGCTAGGATTAATAGTGTATGGCAACATGCGGAGGTATAAAACTATTTTATAATAATGTAAGATGAAAAGAAAACTGTAAATAAACTAGACTAGAAGTATCTGTAGAATTTCAAAACATCTAAATACATGTGTATGTATGTGTCAATTCTGACAACATTTTAATTCTAAATTCATAGAAAGTTCATCATTTTATTTTAGAATTGATCCTTAATTTTAGCTTGATTTTAAAGCTTTGGTTCTCACCTAACACAATTAAATTTGCATTGTGTGTCTTGGGGAGAAACCTCACATGGCAGACTCCCTAAGGGAACTGTTTTATTGCTTACAATAGTTTTTAGCTAAGAACTGTTAAGGTTAGCATTCTAATCATTTGTCAGCAAATGGGGGCTTCCAAAGTGCTGTACAAGCTCTAAAGCCCTCAGAACATTAAATAGTTTGAAGTGGTCATTCTCTTTATGTATATTACTAATTTAATAGCAAAATCTTCTCATACAAAGCTTAAAGAGGTAAAGGGCAGCCTGAAATGAAGCTCACATACAGTGAATTTAGAATTAAATGGTTGAGTACAACAAAACATTTGTGCAGTTGTTCCAAAAACTAAATGAAAATGCCCAGAGTTCTGGACTAATCAGTTCCCGTCAGAATAGCAGAGGGTTAATGAATCAGGATGCCCGTGACATATTTGTAGTTTGTTTCTTTCTTACTTGTATAAAATATGCAATTTGCACACATTGAAAACAGACATTCTAGCAAAATAAGGCAATACAGCAAATTAACAGACACTTCCAGGGTCAGCAGGACTGTAACTTGATTTGAAGCACATTAAAAGGCAAAGGAATGTATTTAGTGAAGCCAAACATGTCAAATACGTGTATTAGAGTTTTACATTGTCATTGGCATTTTTATACACAAAATGCAAAACTTTAAGGGATATTTATGAATAAGACTGTTATTTGTTGAATATCATGAATAATTCTTTATGATAAAGGCAACACATTAATACCATAAGAGGCTGATTTGATTGGTCTGATATCAGACATATGTAAAATTTTAGCAGAGTTTCTCTTCTAATTCAGGATTTCCCCAAACATCCTTGCCATGTGTTTTATAAATAGGCCAAACCAAAAGGAGATCTATATGAACAATTTATTACAACCAAGGATTTATAGAGTTATCAAGGAATGAAGTATATCAGCAGATGTGTCTTCACCTCACCAGATGTTCTTCCACCATTATGTTAAGTGACCCATCATCTTAAGGAATCAAATAATCTTTCTTGTTTGTGGTGTGTGACTCATACAGGTTGATTTTCCACTCTGGGAGAAATATACACCGCTAGTGTATTTTCTCATTGTTTTTCAAAGCACGTGTCCTGACACCACTTCATTTTCACCAATATCTTTCCTTGACATGAAATTGAACATTTTTCTTATCTACCATTTGAATTTAAGCATAAGAATTCATTGAACTTTTAGCTTCAAGTTCTTAAAATACTATATGCTTGGTATTGTATCGCTGTGGAAATTTGGAAGGAAGCTTTAGATCTGAAACAACATACTACTGCTCCTTGTTATGATCACTGACAATCTACTCTATTTCACTTTGAACAAACTGATATTATTATTTACCTAAATATTAGGAACTGTTCAGGAAGAAGTGGATTCTTGCATATGAAATGTGAAATTCTTTAAATTGTGTGTGGCAAAGTTGAGTGAATCACTTCTGAACTTACATGTGACATGTGACAGCTGATTTGAGCTTCATGTCAAAAAAAGGGACTCATAGGCGATGCTCCATGACTTATCAGCTTAGCTAGGTCATTTTACAGATTAAAAATGATTACACAGTCTTTCAAACCCACAACTTAGCTTAGGAAATAAAAATAACTTTTCCAAATAAAATGATTGTACTTGCAAGTTTCACTAATGATAGTAGTGACTCTTCTGTATAGGTAGAAAGCAATGTCACAATTTTTAATGTAGTGTTTGTGTGTGTGTGTTTGTGTGTGTGTGTGTGTGTGTGTGTGTGTGTGTGTGTGTAATATGCACACATGTATCAGAAAGCTTCTTTCTGGATGTGCACGTGACTCTAATGACTTGAGGATGACTTTGGTTATCTTGCTCTATCACTTTTTGATGGGTTTTTTGTTTATGGGTTTTTTCTTTTGTTTTTGTTTTTTGTTTTGTTTTGTTTGTCTGTTTGTTTGTTTGTTTGTTTGAGATAGAGTCTCTCATTGGATCCAAAGCCTCTGATTTTGCATTGATCTTCTCAAGAGCAATCCTGGAACACACTTGTGCCTTCTGCCTCGTCCATAACACTAAGCTTAGGAGCACTCACTAAGATGTAAAGGTGGCATGAGATCTAGAGATCCTACTACAACCTCAGTGTCATCATACATACACAGGTAGAATTTTACCAACTGATCCATAAAGTCAACACTAACTCAACATAGACATTATTTAAAGCTATATTACAGGACTATGAAGACAGTCAACAATAAAAACACACTGATTCCAGAGAAAAGTTTGGGGTGATGGGAGTAACAGTCATCCTATATAGAAATGAAGAAAAAGAGAGAGGAGACAGAGAGACAGACAGACAGAGAGAGAAAGAGAGAGAGAGAGAGAGAGAGGGATCTGAAGGTAGAACAGCAGAAAGAATTCAGAATCCCTTCTGAATAGCAGGACCAAGGAAAGAGTTTTCAGTTCTTAATATTAAGCGAATGAAACTCCAGAGTGTGGGTATGGTCTTAAGTCAGAATCACCAAAAGTATTCATTGAACATTCAGCACTAGTAAGAGTAAAGAGCAAGAATAAAGTTGAGGAGAGAGTGTTAAAGCCCAAAAGGTATAAAGCAACCCTCAACCTTCATAGTGCTGTGACACTTTAATGCAGTTGTTCGTGTTGTAGTGACCTCCAAGCATAAAATTATTTTTATTTCTACTTTATAATGGTGATTTTTCTGCTGTTATGAATCATAATGTTAATGTCTGTGTTTTCGATGGTCTTAAACAAACCCTGTGAAAGACCCATTCAACCCCCAAAAGAATCTCAGTGCACAGGTTGAAAAAAATCTAGTATCAAAGCATAAAATTCACAAACACAGGGCCATCTGCATATACCAGCTGAGGGTGTAGTGGACATACCCAACATCAACAAAACAAATAAAAAAGCAAACTTAAAAAAAAAAAAAAAAAAGCAAACACAAGAATCCACACTAGATATATTCCAGAAAAGACCTGCAGCTCAAATGGAGTAATCTTTGCCTCTGAACTCTATGGAGTTGTGGGATAAAATGTCTTCTAAGCAGTTTTTCTAGAGAACACCATCTGCTTGTTCAGGCAGGATGCCCTTGAGGGAAATTCTCTCCCTGCGAAACTCACTCACAGAAACCAGGACACCTGCTAATACTCTATACTCTAATACCATGCCCACAAAATCCCTCTGTTGAAAGAACCAAAATAGATGCAGACCCACAGGGTACTCTGTACCATGGACACCAGTCTAAGTCATATACTAAAGTAAAATTCAGCCAGTCCTCAGATGACATCCAAGCACTATTGAGCACTGAAGATGTTAAGTGACTAAGATATGCCTATGAAAACTTTGACAACGGACTTCCCTGCCACCGGAGAGAAATAAAAGCATCTAGAGATACAGTTGCTATTTCTTAGCTGACAAACCATGCTGTCTGATTCTAACGGGGAAAAACAAACCCAGAAAACATAACCCCTAAAACTCAGGAAACAAAATGCCACAAAGGATGTGCTTTCTTGGGCAGATAACAAAACAAATAACTAGAAGAAGGAAAACAGGATGACAATTCCTGTGAAGATCTTTAGGTGACGAGGAGTACAAAATACCCCATTAGCCTGAAGTCTGGAGAAGGAGACCATAAGCTGAGGACTATAATATGAACTCATATGAAGGATTATAGAGAAATCAATTCTACATGTAATCGGCTGTGAGTGGCATCTCAGAGAAAGAATTCACATTTGCTTTCCATCTTCTTACCTTCGTTTTAATATAAGTCTTAGCATTGAGTATCAACTCTGTAGACCAGGTTCTTTCTTGTTTATCTTCTTTCCTTCCCAGAATTGTTGCTGTTAATTTATCATTATGATATTGTAATGTTTATTAGTGAGCCCATGCTTATTATTACAGCAGTATAATCCACTAGCTATCAATCAAGACACAAACACCATTTATATATTTAAAATAGCCTTAGTTAATCTGGGACAAGGCAGACAGTAATACCCTAAACTATTTCCCATAGTGTGGAAGGTATGGGTTACCTACCCCAATCCCATGCCATCTGCTTCTAATGATTTCTAACAAGCTACATCCCATCTGTAATCCCATATACTTGTTAATGTTCTTCATGTGGCCCAAATCCTCCATCCACGCCAGCCACATGCTATTCCTCCAGCTAACCCAGAATGGAGTGACTTTCTTCTTTCTCTCTTCTTCTGGTCTATCTTCTTCTTCTTCTTCTTCTTCTTCTTTTTTTTTTTTTTTTTTTTTTTTACAATAACCAAGTTGAGAACACTCAAATTGGCATCCACAATGCATCCACAGATTTGTGCTTATAGGATTGAGGCTGGTACCTGCCCTACTATGGGAGTAGTTTAGGGTATTAATCTCTGCCCTGCCCCACGTTAACAAAGGGTATTTTAAAATATAAATGGTGTCTGTGTCTTGATTGATGCTAGCTGGTTGTACTGCTGTAATAATAACTATAGGACCAATAATAAACATTATTAGGTCACACTCATAAATTAACAACACAGAATTTGGGTGCAGCCTCTTCAATAGGACACCGTTTGACATTGGGATGAGAAAATTCTTATCTTGATCCTATGGAGTGGTTTGTTTTATGTTGTCTGATTATATCTTGGGGCCTCATTCTTTTTTCTTTATACTTTTATATTGTGTTATTTATTATTTTCCATTCTTAGTACTTCCTACTAAGTTTTCTGCTTCAGTTTTTCTCTATTTCTCAAATGGTAATGGCTCATGTAAATAAATGAATAAATGAAATAAAAACAAAACTGATAGAAGTAAAAGGATTGTCCTTTAAAAATACATAAAATAATACATAAAAATACATAAAGAATGCATATGCATATCTAAAAGTTTTAAAAAATATTTCAAACAATAGTATTTTAGACAATTTTAAAAGTGAATGATCAATAAACAAATAATTAACAATCTAATTGCTTATACTTTTAAGTGTGTGTGTGTGTGCACGTGTGTAAATATATGCCATAAATGTATGCTCATGGAGGCCCAAGGAGTATGTTAGATCCCATGGAGCTGGAATCACAGCAGTTTTGTGCTCCTGCAGTGAATGTTAAGTGTTGAACTCAAGACCTGCAACATCTGGAATTTCAGCAAGCATATTCCCTGCAAAGACTTCTCTTCATTGATGATATTATCTAAGTTAAAAAACACCTCAAATGATGTACTAATGTACCATAAAAAAATAAAAAGAGCAGCAAAAACTTAGACCCAGATACGAATCACAGAAGAAATTTGAATATTATTTAAGAAATAAAATTAGAACAAGTCTAAAACTTAATCAGACAATTTATAACAAAGAAAAGTAAAGAAAATATTTCTGTTGTTGATTAAGAATTCAAAAAATACTGTTTCAAAGGAATTTTATGTCCTGAAGCCACCATCATGATTGTCTTTATTCTAGACATTCATTGTCCAATTTCCACTTTAGTTAAGGACTTTGGCCTGCAAAAGAGTCTTGTTTGAATCTGTCTTTCCAAGATAAATAAAATGCCAAAAGGCAAAGGTGGTTTGATAAGAGAGGTATAATGCATATATAATAATATTTTAGAATTTTATTGACTTTAAAAGGACAAAGAATAATTGTGCATGTTTCTGAGGTACAACATGAAGGTTTAGTTTATTAATACATTATAACCTCAAAGAAATTTTCTACATAAGGGCAGAAAGGATTTTTATAATCATTGTAATAGTCAAGAAAGTACAATCTATCTCATGTAGCCTTCCCATGAAAACAGTAGAGCATTAAGTAGGAGACTCATTTTTCATATCATGTTAATTTCACCTGTTAACTTATTTGAAATGATTATATTTGGGTAAAGAAGACCTGAAAATAGTGATGAGTATCAAAATGTCCCAGCCTGCAGGACAAATCAAAACACGGTTCACCTGAAAGAGGGGGTGCGGATTGAAAGTGGGGACAAAGACGCAAGAAAATTGAGTCAAGTGTGGAAATTTCCAATCAAGACTTTTAATGCAAACAAGACTTTATATAGCAAGGTCAACCTGATCTATTGTAATCTCACTTCCCCTAGCCCCCAGGCAAGAATACAATCCTCTGAATAGTTTCCTGTAAGAACTTCCTTAATCTTCTGGGTAGTTCCCTGTAAGAACTTCCCTATTCTCTGGGTAGTTCCCTGTAAGGCTGTCCCTATTTCTTTGAGTAGTCAATCCAAAGATAGCCTAGAACACAAGACCTCCTTCAGCAAGTCACAGCTTGCAGCCTAAACAAGAGATTTCTAGCATGGCTGAATTTAGCATGAGTCCCCACATCAAAAAATGTATCAAACAAAACAATGGGTAATTCCTACATTTTTTATTGAAAGATAATATGTAAAAAGAAAAAAAATAATAGTAAAAAAGTAGGACTACAATGGGAAAGGTATACAAACAAAATATGTGCATGGATAAATGTATTAAAACAATAATTTCTGAATTGTTAATTCCATTATGTAAATAAAAAATACAGAACCAAGTTAAATAATATATGATAATTTGCTAGAGATAATGTTCTCAAAATTTCTAAAATTATGTGAAACAAAATTAAACACATTATATAAATTTGATTTAAAGCTAAACATACTAATTGTAATATTTAGACTTACCATGAAAATTAATAAACTTTCAGATATATATATATATATAAAATGTTGAATGCATCAAACTTAATAAAATACTAATCATCTTAGTAGTCATAAAGACCTGTAGAAAATTAAAAATAAGTCAATTATATAGAAAAAGAGAACGGAAGTACCTATTATCAATTACATAGGTATGACTTTAAAAACATAACATAAAAGGAGGTAGAGAGAATGTAATAGCAAAAATATATGGGGAATGTTATAAAATGTTGAATTCTGGTCAAGATGTGGCTCATGAGCTCATGAACTATCAACAGTTGTGGTTACCTAAACAAAACCTGAACTAGATTAAGCCATCTGAAGCTGATTCATGCATAAAGAAGGAACTCAGGCCTATTATTAAGTGAAGAGCTATTAACAGCTCATCAATGCTTAGAGAATGCAAATCATTCTCCTTTATGAGTGTGAATACCAGTGGATAGCACCACAGTCATGCACATGTGGATAGTGCATGTGCTTTGCACATGTGCTTTACTAGAAGAAAAGAAAGAAGAAAAGAAAAAAGGATTGGAAGAGAGAGAGAAAGAAGAGAAAAGAGTTTGGGATATCAACCTCTGTTTGATATAAGGAGGAGGTGACTGAAGGGAGAATGTGAGGTAGATGTGCTTACATTTCACTGTATACATTAATGGATTTCTCAAAGGATAAAAAATATATACAACTATGAAAGGGAAACTGTTTCAATAGCATTTAGAAGAGCAGTTGGATTTTATGTCTTTGCCTTTGAGTCAGAACTCCTGGTAGAATTTTAAAGTATCTGCCGTTAAATTCATTGTTGTCTGGAAACAGGAAAAAGTAATGCAAATACTTAATATAATAATTTCATACCGGTTTACATTAAAGTGCAAAACTCACCACAAATAATCACAATAGAAAAGAAAATCATAAGTATAAATATGTAGTAACTATAAATTGATAAGAGTTACCTACTTGAAAGGAAATTATTTCAGTAATGTTAAGCACTTCAACTTTATCATTTAACATAAGACACACTAAGATCTGTAGCTGCTGAATTGCTCAAAATCAATATTTCATATCTCATTTACATGTGGAAATGGAATCAAGAGGATGATGATGATGATGATGATGTGTGTGTATGTATGTCTGTGAGTGTGTGTGTAGGTTTGTGTGTGTGTGTGTGTGTGTGTGTGTGTGTGTGTGTGTGTGTGTGTGTGTGTGTTATAAAACACCTGGAAGCAAAATAGGGACACATAGGCAAGAGGAAGTTCACCACTGTGATAGGGAAGTGTGCGTGGGATGAGTGAACAAAATGCATATAAATTATGCATTTTAAGCAATTAGAAATGAAAGTGGTGGAAAAGTTAGAGGTTTCCATCACAGGTAATTCATAGAAATAAAATTTTATTTATCTATTAATATATGACAAATTAATTTATAAATGTTAGGGTTTTTTTTTTCCAGATTTCAAGGCAGAAAAATGAATAATGATTCCATTTTCCCAGAGGGAAACTTTTATTTTAAGAATTCAAGCAGCTCACAATCAAGTATCAAAATATAGATGTCCAAATTTACATAAATTGATTCTAAATATTGATAACAATGACCTTAATTGATGCAAATTATGTTCCCTGTGAATATCATGTAATTGGAGCCTTCTCTGTAATTGCCTAGTATAATTACTACTTGGAGACCCTTTTAGTGCTCACTGCAGACCTGAAACTTGGATCGATAATTAAGTTTATTAGTGTTAGACACCCTTTGGCTCAAGCCCTTTATTCTTCAAAGGAACGAGGTCGGTGGAAATTAAAGAAGTGTTTCAATGGCATTTGGAGGAACAGTTGGATATTACTCCTTTGCCTTTGAGTAAGAACTCTTGGTACAGTTTCAGAGTATCTGCCGTTATAATCATTGTTGTCTGGAAACAAAACATACTATTCAAATATGTAATATAATAATTTCATACTAAGTTTTGATTTGATGGCAAAATATGTATAACATTTAATTCACTAGAAACCTAATTTTACAGGAAAGTTTATACTGACTTCTTTATAATACATATATCAGTGACCATAGTGGGGGTAGTCAGTGACAGACTGTTGAAGAATTCATCAGTGACCCAAGAACACTCCCTTGAGAATTTAAATTATCACCATTAGAAACATTTAAAGACCTTAACATTTTAAGTGTGCTAATTAAAAATTTTTTCTTACGATAGATGACAATATTTCTGTTTTAAAAATAAAAATTTAAATTTCCTTTGAAATTTTATCATACATACATAATTACATTTTAACACACACTTCAATATTTGAGGATTAATATTCAGTGAATGAAAAAAATACAATGATATGTGAACAACATCTTTAAAAATGAAAGAAAAAGATGAGAGGAGATTTGTACTATGGCAAGAGCTGTGACTTTATCTCAGCATTAATGTGAAGAAGTATCACTTGTTTTCTACATGTCATTTTGAATCTTCTAACTGCTGGAATCCTATTTTCATTTAAAACCCTAGCTATAGGTTTTTTAGAACCTCCGTAGCTGCACAGAGAGAATGACTTGACAGATGCTGAGTGTCAATCAATACATGTATGAAAAGCTATTCTTACATTATCGTACTGTGCTCTTCTTCCCATGGTTTTTTCTCTATATGTGAAAGACTGCCTGCTTCTTTGTTTATTTGCTTTCATTGCCTGCCTACCATATTAGATTGTGAACTGCATGATGCATGCAACAATTTTTAATATTATTCTAGTGCCTGACAAGCAGAAGTCAATCAAATATTTTCAAAGATCAGTTGCTAGGTGAAGATCAATATACTTAGTAACAAAGCTAGCTTGAATTTGATGATCACACCTTGTCAGTATGTTGTCTTGAGTTTTAAATGTTTGGGAGAAGGTTGAAGATCAGGAACATGGTGTGAGCAATTTACATTATACAAGGCCCAAGAGACGCTTCACTAATTTTTTTTTTTTTTTTTTTTTTTTGAAAATTGACTGCAGCTCTAAATAAAATAGTATCAAATTCAGAAGTCAGGCCAATGAATGCAGATAAATAAGGAGTAGGCAAGGTAACCCTGTGCTGTGGGGAAATGCACTATGAGGCCTCCCAAAGTCCTGGGTATCAAATTTGATTCACTCATTAACTCTCAACATCAGAGAAACTCATCTACAGAGCAATGAAAAGATTTATTACCTGTTGTTAAGAACAACAGTGCTCTGAACGTAATCAAAGATAGAACAACTTCAGTACATAAAAAAAAATAATTCAGGAAAGACCAGAAAACATATATTTTGGCAAACTGCTATAAATGATCAGAGACCCAAAGCAAAAGTCCAAATAAATGGCATTGAAATCAAGGGTCTAGTATACACTGGAGTAGCTGTAATAATAATTTTACCCAAAATCTTGGCATCTAGATTAGCCACTTCATGAAGTAAATATTCAGCTTCTACTGATTGGAACATTATCTCCTGTAAAAACAAAATGCAGTTTGGGTCAGGTGCATAGGTCCAGAAGAAAAAATAGGAAAATTAAAGCCATGTGTGGGGATGTGATTTCTTGCAGCAGTGTCCTGTAATCTCATAAACAAGCCATAAAATTAATAATGTTTCTAAGTAAAATAGTAAAAGATATTCTCAAGAACTGTCACAGCCTGTTCAGGATATACATAAGCAGGACACAACAGCTGTTGTTCTTTCAAAAATAATAACTGTCCTATCTTTAAAATGTTCCACCCAGCAATGGATACAAACAGATGCAGAGACTCATAGCCAAATATTGGGGAAAGCATAGGAAGTCTTGTGGAAAAGTGTGTGGGTTGATAGAAGAACCTGCCGGTGACAGGCGCTCTAATAATATAAGACCAACAAAGCCAACTAACCAGGGTCCAGAAGGGTTTGTAGATCCTGAAGGACTAACCAAGGGCCATGAATAGACTGGACCTAGGCCCCCTACACAGATGTTGCAAATGAGCAGCAACCTGTGTTTTCCTTGATAAGAGAAGTGATGGCTATCTCTTGTACGGACTTGGTTGCCCCTTTTTAATCATCTTGTCTCACCTCCTTTCCATTGGTGCTGCCTCTCAGACCATAGGAGAAGAAGACTTGCTCAGTCGTGATATGTATTTATGAATGGGGTGAGTGAGTAGGGGGAGGACTCCCTTTTTCTGAGGAATAAGTGAAGAGGATGGGAAAAAAGGGATGAAGGATGGGAATGGGAGGAGAGGTGGGAGGTGGCTAATGTGGGGAAGTGAAGTAAATAAATAATTTAATTAATTTAAAAAATACTTAATCTTAATACTACCAAATAAAACCAAGATGGACACTGTGGAAAGCTTACCTTTATTATTGTAAATATTTTTACTGTGTTCGGGTTAAAAATCTCTCCTTTTGTTCAGACAAAAAAGGGGGAAATGTTGCAGGATGTTTGATCACATTGTGAATCCTGAAGAGATTGTTGTTTACTGGAAAAAATAAAATGAAACTGTTGCTAGGTGGAGTGTGGCTCATCTGGAGCACCAACCTTTTCTCCAAGAGCTCTCTTCTTGAGATTGTAAGCAGGATTAAAGCCTAGGTGAAAGGCAGATAAAGCAACCTGTGGGCAGGAAGTGAATATAGAAAAAAAGCATAGAGAGAAAGAGGAAGTCAGAAGGACAAATAGAGAGATTCACAGGAAGTAGAGGGAAGGCCATCCAATTTGAGAGTTTTTGAGATGGCATGAGAAAGGAACCTTTTTTTATTCCCTTTTGTTATGTCATCTAAACAGGAAAGTCCGCTGCCTCTCTGAGCTAGTAGGCTTTCAGCCATGGATCTGGCTCCTGAACCTTTATTGGTAAATCAAATGTTTGAGGTTCTGTTAAAAACAAAACATTAGTGTGAGCTTGCTTGAGTATATGTACACTGTTTTTGCACAGGAGCCTGCAGAATTCACAGGATCAAATCAGATTTTTTTGTACTGGTCTTACTGTTGGTTGTGACCATTGATTAGTGCTAGGAATCATCTCAAGTTACTGACGGGTGAATGTTCTCCATCTGTTAAACTTTATCTTTGCTGTCATAAATTCAGGTCACTTTTGATATCTGAATAGGTAATTTCTTATGTTGTTGACTCTCAAAATCCTAGAAGGTCTGAATATAACTTTAAATCCATTTCTATTGCAATTCTAATTTTAATTATTCACATTGCACAATTTTTATTTGAAAATTTTAGTAAATACAGCGTTTTCTAAATTATTTTGTATTAGTCATAGGTATAATCAATGAAAATATACTTTTACAAGCAGAAGAAGAGATATTAGATTTACAAAAAAATAAATAAAGTTCCACTAAATTATGTGAAGTTAAAAAAATAGACTTTACAGGATTGGATTTCATCATACCACAAGGTGATTTGCTCAACAGTAGTAATAACAGTGTTATTCACAATAGCCAGAAAGCAGAAACAACCCAGTTGCCTCTCAAACAAAGAATGAATAAAGAAATTGTGGTACATCTATTGATGTGTCCCGGTCCATGGGAAAAATTACATCAGGCTTCACCTGAAAGAGGGAGTGGGGATTGAAAGTAGGGTACAGAGACCCAAGAAACAATAACTCAAAAAATTCTGATCAAGACTCTCTTTAATGCTGAAGAGTAAGACTATAATAGTAAGGTCAATAGGATCTATTCTGATCCCTCTCCCTATCTCCCAGGCAAGAAGAACACAATAGCCTGAATAGCTCCCTATAAGACCCTCTTATTACTGAGTAGCTCTCTGAAAGGATTTCCTTGACACTCCAGGTGTTTCTCAATAGGGACTTCCCCACTTCTTTCAAAGGTAAATAGTCCAAGGATGGCCTGGAACAAAAAGACCTCCTCTGGCAGAGCTCAGCAACTGGAAGGTCAAAGCATGCAGTCTAAGCACGGGTTTTCTGACATGGCAGAATTTGGCATGGCTCCCCACAATGTACATTGTAGAATACTATTCGATTCGATTAGCTATAAAAAACAAATCATGAAATTTGCAGGCTAACAGATCTGGAAAAGATTATGCAGAGTGAGTTAACCCAGACCCAGAAGGCCACACATGGTGTATACTCACTTATAAGTGGATATTAGCCATATAACACAGGATAACCATAATATAATTCACAGACCTAAAGAAGTTAATTAACAAGAAGGACCCTAGGAAGGATGCTTAATTCTCATTCAGAAGGGCAAATAGAATAGACACTGGAAGGAGTTATAGAGGGAATAGAATGGGACACTACCACTGACTTTTTTAAAAAAAAAATTTATTAATTTATTCTTGTTACATCTCAATGGTTATCCCATCCCTTGTATCCTCTCATTCTTCCCTCTCTCCCATTTTCCCCTTACTCCCCTCTCCTATGACTATGCCTGAGGGGGACTTCCTCCCCCTTTATATGCTCATAGGGTATCAAGTCTCTATCATTCTCTGAAAGACTCCACCCCGCAGGGGAACTGAAGCAAATGCTGTAACTCACAGTCAAACTTTGAGCAGAGCACAGGGAGTCTTAGGGAAGAGTTGGGGACTAGAAGGACCTGAAGTTGACAGGAGCGCCACAAGAAAAAAACAGAGCCAACATCTGTGCCTAGTGGGGCTTGTGGAGACTGATGAAAGAACCAAGTACCATGTATGGCAAAGACCTAGACCTCCTACTGAGATGTATCCAATAATCAGCTCAGTCCCCATGTGGATCCTTATTTAAGGGATCAGGGGCTTTCTGTTCTATAAACTCTGTTGTCTGGTCTTTGATCACTTCCCCTTGATGTGGCAGCCTTCCCAAGTCACGGAGGAAGAGGCTGCAGGCAGTCCAGATGAGACTTGATAGACTGGGAACAGTTGGTGGGGGAGGAGGGTTCCTGCTTTCTAATGACTAGGGGAGGGAGATGGGAGAAGAGGGAGTCAGGGTAGAAACAGGAAGAGATGAGGGAGGGGACTATGATCAGGATATAAAGTTAATACATTTTAAAATAAATTTAAATTAAAATAAATTACAAGAGACCCAAGAGGGCTGAATGTTTAGTTTTACGCAAACTAGTACTATAAAAGATAGTTGAATACTGGGAGTTGCTTTGATGTATTATACATGCATTCTATAGAATTCTATAGAATTTGGGTATTACGTAGTACATAATTGTCTTCTATATGTGAGATTACTTGGTAAGTTGCTGATATTATATTGTACAAGCCAGTATTGAAGGTCTGATTTTGAGTTATGGCTTAATCCTGAAACAATTCTCATTCCTGGTTAATTAGAGAAAGGCTGACTTATCATCTCATAATCACAATTAATTCAAGGAGGTTGGTATAGAACATATTTTAGAACCCTCCATATACAAAAGCTGACAGTTTCAAGTCTGAACTCTATTCTATTGAAATACAGAACCCATCTGGTTGATGGAACAAAATTGTGTGTTTTACCTCAGAGGGTAGCAGCAGATTTTGTAATCGTGTAACTGCCTTTTTTTTTTTTTTTTTTTTTTTTTTTTTTCACTTCTATGAAGAGTGATTGACTGGGCATACTTTTATTCTTTTTAGTGGTAGATACTGACTTGAAGTGTGTTGTCTAACTGCTCTTTGAATGACTTTAACAAGGTACATGGAGAACTCACAGAAGGAACTGTGTCCCTTAAATCCAATTCCCTTTGACTTAGAAAGGGTCAATACCATTCTGACTTTTCCCCAATACAAAATAACAGTCTCTCAACTTGCATTCTCACAGTGTGCTCTCAGCCATTGATTCCTCACTTACAATGATGGATCTTTCCTATCTTTTGCTATCACTGGCAGCCAGTTCTTAAACAGATGGGACTCCAATCACTCCCTCTGGAAGTTCTCTCTAAATAACTACCTGTCGGTTCAGTGTAACTAGATTTGGAGACTGATGCCTGCATTATTGCACAATAAGGTAGCTACTCTGAGCTATACTATGGTTTGAAGAATAAACTTGGCAATAATAAGACTTAAACTGAAGGCAGCAGTTTCTAGTAAATAACAATTTTCATTTTATCTGGAATGGTAGAGTTAAGATTGATTATTCTTGTATGAGATACTGATCAATCACACTATCAGAATTTCAAAGAAGAAAGGTAGACTTCTCCATCAAAGATGTTAACTTCTGACATACAAATCATAGCAAGTCATTAAATTAGACAATAAATGATTTTTAAAATATAATTCTTATTTGAATATTTTACAAAACAACTAACTGAACATTCCAATATATCTACTTCTCATCTTTCTTTTGACATACAGATGTCAATTCTTGTTTTGAAATCCTTTAAGTGTAATGACACCTAATAATGGTCGTGTTGACTCCAAATTAGTTTATGTATTTCAGCTATTCAAAGAGTAAGATGGGTTGGAGAGGGTACCTAGGAGGGTCTGGTAGGAGAAAAAAGAAAAAAAAATTATATAATCCCATTTTAATTAAAATATATTTTACAAAGAAATTTGTATGTTAGATAACTAGTGAGAGGAATATTTGAAATTATAAGAGAAAGAATTCTTACACAATGTTAGTAAATATACTATTTACAAAGTATTCCAAAGCCATTCTTATACAAAAGAGTAGCCTACAATCACCACTTTGCCAGGGTTTATGATAAAGTGTTAAACTAGAAGATGACTCATGAAGGTCAATATTCAGTAATGACAAATTGAAGTCATGATATGTTCTCCTTATTCATTGCTGAGAGTATAGTGACATTAATATTTTAGATGCATTATGTTAAAGAACTATTTAACATTTGTTAATTTAACAGTTGAACTGATTTTAGTGGCTGGTAAAAAACACTTAAGGTCAAATGAGTTAAGTAGTATAAAAAGAATCACACATAGTAATTCTATCAGAAGGCTTCTTTCAACCCTTCTTCTACCCCATCCTCGGTCGTATTTTTTTTTCTTTTTTTTTTTTTTTTTTAGATAACACATAGATGCACTACTGGATCATATAAAAAGAGCATAGGGCTTCTCTTCTGTCTTATCTAGAAAAGAAAAAGAAGTGTTGTCCTTTTGCTTTGTGGTTTGTGCTTCTGTTGCTGTTGTTTGGACAGTTGTTTGGGATTTGTAGTATCTGGAGTCAAATTCAGAGGTTTATTATGTTAGATTCCCACTATAGTCATACGGAGCTAAAACTGTAGTGCCAGAGTTTTGACAGCTAATCTGATGTCTCAAATCTTAAAGTCGGAACATATTCCTACCCTAGATCTAAAAATTTATGGAATGATGACTATTTCATACTTTTTTAACTTATGAAGTAGACAAGAAAGGCTGCAAGAAATCCAAATGGGGAAAACAAAACAAAAACCAAACCAAATCAGACTAACAAACAAAATAACAGAGAGAACAACAGAATGTCTAATGAGTAACCACAGAGTATCATCAACAGAGTTTGGCTTTCTTCCATGTGGTGTGTCTTGGGTTGGGCCAGGCATTGGTTGGATATTCCTTCAGTCTATGCTCTATCTGTTTTTCCTTTTCCTTGCATGTTTTGTAAGCTGGGTGAGTTTTGGATCAAAGTTTTAGTGTGTGGGTTGGTGGTCTCCTTTCTCCTCTGTACACCTTTTAGTAGTGTCCTCTTCAGTCTCTATGGACCCTGCTACTAGGAGTCTCAGCTAGAGGCTCCCTCATATCCTCCCAGAGGACTATTCTGACTTAGGTCTCCAGCTTGTCACAGCCCCCTGCTGACATTTTCTCTTTTCTTTGCGAGCCTTTTGGTCTCCTGCCCCTGATCTCCCCATGTCCCTTATCTCTCTCTGCATACCCTCTCCTACTTTCAGGAAAGACCTCCTTGTTGCCTGCCTTTCAATCATGTCCTTCTGGAAGGACTGCTTCGTCTGGCCTCAGTGGAAGAGGGTGTATTCATTCCTCCTGAGACTTGATGTGCTGAAGAAGGTTAATTATGGCAGGGGTGGGAGTGGGTATGGGAGTAGAGGAGGAAAGGGGCTATGAGTAAAACAAAAAGCAACAAATAGAAAAAGAAAATTGTAAAAATCTGAATTTGAGTGACAACACTTTTTAAAATAGAAGTAAAAAAATGTATGGCTTGGCTAGAAATCAAATTACTGGCTATCCAATCAGATTCGTATATTTAGTAAAATGATCTATAATTTATGTGAAATTTTCAAGAGATATAGATATTATTCCACAGATTTATAAAACTGTCATGGTTTTAATAAAACATCTTTGAGAAGACATAAGTACAACATTAAAATTGCATAGGAATTGGAAGTTAGGTAAATTAAACATTATTTTTGTCTTTGTATTCATTGACTGCTGTTTGGCTTTTCTGATGATTAATAGATTAATCATATCCTTGGAATTAGGGGTGAAAATGTCAAATGTAATTGGCAAACTGGCTTTTTTGCATGTTTTGATCCAAGAACAGAATGCTTTGATAACATGAATGTGGAGTCTACAAGTCAAATAGATCTGATTTACAATTAAAGATGACATATATTTTGATATCTACATTTTTCTATTTTTCACAAATATTGCAAACATATATTTTATACAGACACACAGGAGGGAGAACACTGTAAACACAATATGGCTTCATGCTTTCTCTATTTATCATAGTTCATATTCCTTTGACTCTTCTCTACTTTCTACACTGTTTACTGAGATCTTTGACTTGTGCAAGTTGGATTATAACTATTACATAAATGACATTATACCCCATTTATTATCAAGTCAAAATGCCATACACCTTTTGTGCAGCCCATCTTTTAAACCTAAGATAATTTCATTCATGTTTTAAAGGTTGTGTATCAATTTTGCTGCTCATATTTATGGTATTTTTCACTTAATCTTATATTTCTATATTTAATTCGCATTTATTAGCCATTTTCATTTAACAATGAAAGGGAAATATTTCTTCTCCCATTTTCACTATCTAATATATTTGTGATCAATATAAATACTTTTGTTTCACACTTCTAATCTCAGGAGTTGTATTTTTCTATATAGAATAGCAGAAATATTTATACTCTCAGTTTTTGTGTTATAAGTAAATTTTCATTAAAAATTTTAAGATTTCAATGCCTGTAACACTTCCACATATATATGTCTATAGTGTAATGTATCAATGCATGTGTTCAGTGTACAGTGATCAGAGGATGGTAAATACCATATCAAGTGTTTATATTATTGAAAGTAGACCCAGTCTTTGAATTAATATTAATTTTAGTCACTATCCTATTAAAATAACCATCACGATACTTGAAAAGTAGGTAAAACACAATTCAAAAGGTATCAGAAATATCTGTTTTTGTAAAGTTTTATCATCAAAATATGAGTAAGCAACTTAGTAATAACTTTACATTTTGAGATTAAGAATTTAGAAATATTTAAGCACATGGGACTAATAAGAACTATATTTTTGTACTGTACATGTTAATTTAGTATTTTATTGTTAAATCTTTCATTATGATATGTATAATCATTTTTTATTTCTTTCTCCTTTACTTCTCATAGCTCTGTGTCCTGTTTCTCTTCTATATTAATCCAAACTCAAAAGTTTTCTCTCTGCTTTCTTGTAACATGTGTCCTATTTCTCTATTTTCTTCTTTCTCCAGATCCTTTTCCCTCTGACACCATCTCATAGTCTTAGCCAAAGCAATGAACTATAAGAAAGATAGGAGAGGATTAAAAATTAGGAATAAAAATGTCAAATTATATTTACTTGTAAATAATATATTTCTAAATTAACAGAATCAACTAGAAGACTATGGATAAAACATAAACAAGAATCAGTAGTTTTCATATATGCGAATGACAAACTTACTGAGAAAAACACTATGGAAAACATCATTACCAAATCTTCTGCCAGCTGTATCACATGGGTAAACTGGCTGCTACCCTCACAGGGGCAATGCTGGGTAGCTGACCCTGGTGGCATGGTTGGAGAAGAGCTGACACCAATAGCATGAGATTATGAGAGCTGACCCTACTCATTGTGACCTGCCACAGGCAGGAAAGCTGACCCTAGTCTCATGAGCACAGGGTAGATGGCAGGAAGAGCAACTAAACTACTCACCACTCATGCCCAGATCCAGGGCGTTCAGTTACCTAACACCAATGTCTCCCCTATCTATGAACTGCTGGATAGCATAAAGTGGCAAGTCCTGCAGATCCAAAGCTGCAGGATCTCCATGACACATGGCAACAGCAGAATATTTGAGAGAATTCACTGTGAAGATCCAGGATCGATAGTATACCAGAAGCCAGTAGCCTCGAACCAGACCAATGACTCATTGCAACTAACATTTGCAAGTAAAGCTGTTTGGAAAAAAATTCATATACGATGTGATACATCACAGCTTCCACAGTGAGATTATTTATTTATTTGTTTGTTTGTTGGTTTATACATCTATGTGTCTGAATATTTATTTTATTTTATTTTATTTTTTTGTCTTCTGTTTGGGGGCTTGCAAAGGCAGAGGGCAGATATGGAAGGAAAGGAAGATGAGTGAGACTGGGGTGCATGATGTGAAATTACCAAAAAAAATCTATAAAAAAGTTTAAAAATAAAAGTTTAAGTCAAGACGCTGCAAGAAGAAATAAAAGATTTTATATAATGAAGGATCTCTGTGCTCCTGTGTTAGCACTGTGAAACCTACTCTACTTCTAAGAATAATCTATGCTCATTTCAAACCCTGTCGAAATCCTAAAATGAATACAAGTAACACCTTAATGCCATCCATGAGTCACTGTACCTCCCAGTCTCTTGGAGACTATGAGGTATTTTTTGGACTTAACACCTCATGCTAATATCTCCAGATACAGTCTACCTACCAGGCAGCTGGCAAACATTTCATTCACTGACCCAGTACAGGACTGTGTGGGGTCTGAACCAGAGCCCCAAATAGCGACCCACAGACCTAGCCTGCCTGATTTCTGTCTCCCAAATGTCCTGCTGACTGTGTCATTTGGGAACTGGTTACCCTCTAGGACTCCAGGTAGGGAATCAAAGACTGAGTTTGCCCACTAACATCCCATTTTACCGAACACTCAGACCAGATGTTGAGTGGCACCCAAAAACCTCCACCACAGGTAGGGACCACCAGAGCTAACTCAACACCCAGCTTATAAAGAAAAGCATGATTATACGACTTTCTGCACCTCTAATGAGATGAAGACACCCAACATAAACTCTAACCAACTCAGCACTTCCTAAAGACCCTGTGACATCTTGTGCCCAACCCCATCAAGCAGAACAGACTTCCACTGTCAACACAGCACAGCCACTCAACCTAATGTCATACTCAAAATTCATATCATGAAGTCTGTGGTATCTTCATGAATAGGGATACACCTTCAATCTCTGGGAGATAGCAACAGACTATATTGTTGTAGGAGTCCCTTTAGCTACATTGACAAACAACTCAAAAGATTTTGTGTGCCTGGTTCTATTTGAAAGCATATGACAATTGTTAGAGTATTGTCAGCCTGAGAGACATAACTTCATTTATAATTTTATAAGTTATATAATATTTTTGGAAATATGTAAAAATAATATGATTCCTAAATACTTTTCAAATATACTACTGTTATTTGTCTCTCCTTTGTTTATCTCCCTCTGTATTGACATTATTTTTCCTGCTCCATCAGTTTCCTGTTTCCTCTCCAAATCATCGGATTCTGGTATTCTCTTCCTCTGCCCCAACACCTGGGCCATTTCATTTTTTTTTTTTTTCAGTTACTAAAACTGATTAACCACAGCAAAGATTCAGAGAAAGGAATCACACATGGGAAAAAATGCATTGTGTCCTCTTTCTTCATCTGGGTCATTAAATATAATATCCATACTTATCCATTTAACCAAAAATAAGTTGATTACATTCATTTTATAGATGAATTATACTTTATGATATGTATCTTATATAATTTCATTATCTGTTTGTCAATTGAGGGGCATTTAGGTTGGCTTTTATGTTCCTAGCTATTGTGAATAGAACAGCAGTGAACATGTCTCAAGAAGAATCTCTGGAGTAGAGTCTTGACTCCAACAAGTGGTGTGGATGAGTCATACCATACATCAGCAAACATAGGGACAACACAAAATAAACTTTTATGTTGATTTTATTTTTTACTTCTTTGGGGGTAGCCACAAGGAGGCACAGACATGAAAGGACTGGGAAGGGACTGTGATCAGGATGTATGATGGGAAACTCCCAGAGAATCAATAAAGTTGTATAGTTAGAAGGAAATCTAGAACCATGATAGTTTTTCTTTTCTTTTTTTCTTTCTTACTTCTTCTTTTTTTTTTTTTTTTTTTTTTGGAGTAATTGTGTGATTAAAATAGTTGAGAATCTACTCAAATGTTTGAGGTACACTGGTTATACTGAAAAATCTACCTTTTAAAATCAAAAGAAACTTATAATTATAAAAATAGAACCACATAGTTGGCAAAGTAGTATGCTAAAAAATTAACAGCTCTCTTTTCCTCACAAGTGGGCAAAGAGACACTTTGATGATGGTGTTGTTCTGATACCAGTTAGGGGCAGAGCAAATGGCAGGCTTTTCTTACTCCAAGCTCCATGCCTGGCTTTGTGGCCAAAGCTGCCTTATGCCTATGACTCATAAAAATCAAACCAAATCAAATCCAGTCAGTTCAGCTCAAGTAGAAGAAGACAGAGATCTATAGATCACCACGACAACCACAGACCTGTCCTCATCACGTAGCAAAGACTGGGCAGAGACCACCTTGATTTGCCACAGTGCCACACATCACAGATAGAGAAAATCACTCAGAGGCCAGCCAGCATTGATGGTGAAGACATGATTGAGATATCCCAAAGGGTGGTAGAGCAGGAGAAATGGCCTAGCCCATCATAGGGTGCAGCACTTAGGGGAGTGGGCCATGACCAGCTCAGCTACCATCCAGACCCAGATCCATGGCTCTGGATTGGCTCTCCCCAATGTTGATGATGTCATAGAAGTCAAAGACCTGAAGAAGCAGACCAATGTCTCATTACAATTAATATTACACCTGAAGATGTGTGGAGAGAGAGATATACTATGGGACACACTGTGATATACAACAGCATCCACGGTGAGATGTTATCTCTGCCTTGTTTTAGTTGTTGTTTGTGCATGTTTTATCTTTGGATGGATGTCGCAAGGGTGAATGGGACTTGGGTGCATGATATGAAACTCACAATGATTCAGTGATATGTTAAAAAAATTAACTCACAAAATCAGTACCCTTCCTGTATACAAATGACAAGCATGCTGAGAAAAAGGTCAGTACTATTCCCCCATTCATAATAACTTTATAAAATTTTGAATAAGTTTAACTAATGGAGTGATATGACTATATAACAAACATTTAAATATAGCAAGAAAATAATTGAAAATGATATCAGAATATAGAAAGACTTTCTCATGCATGTGGATATAATACTGTGATAATCACCCTCCAAACAGTAATTTACAATCAGGACATAACTCTCAAAAAAATACTGATGCAATTTTCACTGAAATTGAACATGTCATCTTAATCTAAAAGACAAATATCAATTTTTAAATTTTTATTAAAAATAGATTATTATTTATTTATTAATTCATTTATATTACATCTCAATTGTTATCCCATCCCTTCTATCCTCCCATTCCTCCCTCCTTCCCACTTTCACCCTATTCCCCTTCTCTATGACTGTGACTGAGGGGCACCTTCTCCCCCGCTATATGATCATAGATTATAAAGTCTCTTCTTGGTAGCCTAATATCATTCCCCTGAGTGCCACCCGGCCGCCCCATCAAGGGTACGTGGTCAAATATGGATCACAAGAGTTTGTGTGAAAGTCAGTGCCCACTCTTCACTCACATGTGTCAAAAGTCCTGTCCATTGGTTAGATCTGGGAAGGGGTTCGAAGTTTACTGCACGTATTATTCTTGGTTTGTGCCATAGTTTGAGCAGAACCCCTGGGCCCAGATTTGCCTGTCATAATGTTCTTCTTGTAGGTTTCTAGGACCATCTGGATCCTTCTATTTCTCCATTCTCCCATGCTTCTCTCACCTAGAACCCCAATAGGACGTCCTCACTTCTATCCCACTTTCCTGGTAAGTAAAGACTTTCATGGGACATGCCCCTTGGGCTAGTGTCCAATTATAAGTGAGTACATACCATTTAACTCTTTCTGCTTCTGCGTTAACTCACTCACTATGATCATTTCTAGTTCCATCCATTTGTCCACAAATTTCAGGAATTTCTTGCTTTTAATAGCAGAGTAGTATTCCATAGTGTAAATATATCACAGTTTCGTTATCCATTCTTCTATGGAGGGACACTTAGGCTGTTTCCATGATCTGGCTATTATGAATAAGGCTGCTATGAACATCGTTGAGAAAATGTTCTTGTTGTGTTCTGGAGCATCTTCTGGGTATATTCCAAGGAGTGGAATAGTTGGGTCTTGAAGAAGCCCTATTCCCAGTTTTCTGAGAAAGCACCAGATAGATTTCCAAAGTGGTTGTACTAGTTTGCAGTCCCACCAGCAATGAAGGAATGTTCCTCTTTCTTCACATCCTTGCCAGCATATGATGTCACTTGAGTGTTTGATCTTAGCCATTTTGATGGATGTATGATGGAATCTCACAGTCATTTCATGTTGCATGTAAAAATAGATTATTTTTATACAATACATCTCTACCACAATTTCCCTTTCTCCATTTCTCTCAGCTTCTCCCACCTGCCTCTTCCCTCAGATCCACTTCTCTTCCATTTCCTCTTCAGAAATGGAAAGGACTCCAAGAGATGACACAAAAAGAGGACAAAATAAGATACGATAAGACAATGAAAATGCCCTCATATTCAGGTTAGAGAAAGCAACCCAATAGCTCAATAGAAATAAAAGAGTACCAGAGTAGGCAAGAGAGCCACAGACATACCCGGTCCCACAGAAGCCTTACAAAACCACCAAGGTAACAGCCATAACATATATGCAGAGGACATCCTGAAGACCCATACAGGTCCTGAATGCTGTTTCAGTTTCTCAGAGCTCATGTGGGTGCTCCTTAGTTGGTGCAGTGGTCCTTGTTCTTCTGGTTTCCTCTATCCCCTCTGACTCCTACAATCTTTCCTCTTCCTCTTTTGTGGGTTTTCCAAACTTCCAATTTATATACTCACTCAGTATAACATCTTATTCTGGCATTCTGCTGTCAGAGGAAGACCTTCTGAGAACCAACGGGCAAGGCACCAACTTATCGTATAATAAAGCAAACTATCATTAGAACAATTTCATTAATTAGTTAATTTTTTGGCAAGTCATGTTTGTTTCCACCTTAGTTTCCCTGGGCCTCTTCACATGGTGCTGGCCTCAAGTTAAACCAAATGTTTGTTTGCCACTCCCACAAGTTCTGTGTCACAATTGTTGCAGCACATTTTTCAGGTGTCACAAATTGTAAGTAGAGAGACTTTTGGTTAGGTTGTTGTCCAGGTTTTGCTTACTTTAGCCTGAATAATATCTTCTGATGTCAAACAGACTAGAACATAGTGGTATGAGCTCCTTGCAGCCACAAGGTGGACCTTTCTGAATTCAACAAACTTTGTGGATATTTCATTTAAACACACACACACACACACACACACACACACACACACACACACACACACACACGCGCGCGCGCGCGCGCGCGCGAAAGATAGCCCAAACAAACCTGGACAATAAAAATACCTTTGAAAACATCATTGTCCTAATTTTAAATTCTGAAAGAAAAAATAGTATGATATTATGGGCATAGTATTGAGGACTCAGATATAAGTGCACACACCTATCATGACCTGGTTTTTCCCAATGATGTCAAATGCCCAAAACTGGAGAAAGAAAACATGTAGAAAAATTTGTGCTGTTTAAATTGCTTAGCTTCATGTAAAACAATGGTCCTCAACCTTTCTAATGTTGCAACCCCAAACAACATTATTTTGACTGTTATTTTCTACTGTTATGTATTGTAACTTAAGCATATAATATGCAGGATATCTGATATGTGACCCATATGAAAGCATCATTTGAGCCATGAAAGGGGTGATCATGACCTACTAATTGAGAACCACTGAACTAGAAGAATAATACTAGAGCCTTATTTTAACATAATAATATTAAAATGTCGCCTAATGACATTTTAATATACCCATATATTAATGAATTCCTCATCCCTCATCAGAAAAGATTCTTCTTTCTGTGAATGGTAATTAATGCAAGAACCACACCCCTGTAAGATAATGGGGAAAATAATTGGACATCTATATCACACTCTCACCTAAAGGTTCAAGGATGTTTGCAGAACAGGGCACAGAGCAATTGTAAGAGGCAAACTTGGTAGATTACTACAAGGACATGGTGATTTCTGGACACAACAGGGAAGTTGTATGTATGAGTCCATTGCAGTTGTGACAACATACACAAGATTTGCACAAAATGAAGAGAGACTGAATCCCAGCATTGATGGTGGGACAGGGGCATAAGTTTTCACCTCTAATTAAAGAGCTAATGACAATTGATAGTATCACTGAGGGGAATCATTTGTTTTATTTAAGAATGTGAGCCCTCAGACACTGAAGTGACAAACACAGGCCCTATATGGAACTGAGCTAGATCCTCTGCGTATATTTTATTTGTGTAGCTTGGTGTTCTTGTGGAAATACTCAACACTAGGAGTAGGTGGTGTCTCTGACTTTTTGCTTGCACTTGGAACCAGTTTCCTCCTACTGGGTTGTCAAATCCAGCTGTGGTATGAAGGTTTTTTTCAAATCTTACTGCATTTTTTTTATCTTGTTAGCTCATGTTGGGTATATATTCCTTGTAGACCTTCTCTTTTTCCTACCTTCTCTCCATTCCTTCTTTCCCTCTTTCCTTTATTTTCTTTACTTTTTTCTTTGAAGGGAAACAGAGAAGGAGTTGTTCTAGGATGGAGATGAAGGATAGGTACTGGGAGGAGTGGCTGGAGAGGAAACAAGTAGAAATGTAATGTATGAAAGAAGAACAAAAGTGGAAAACAAGTGCAGACTCTGTTAGGGAGATCATGTTCCAGGAGAGGCCCCACGCTGCAAAATATTTGGAGGTCACATATTTGACTTGCTGCTGCTGCTGCTGCTGCTGCTGCTGCTGCTGCTGCTGCTGCTGCTAATGATGATGATGATACAGAGAGAGAGAGAGAGAGAGAGAGAGAGAGAGAGAGAGAGAGAGAGAGAGAGAGAGAGAGAGAGAGAACCTGAAACTGAGTGGATAAGGGTTTGGGGGATTTTAATGATGAGCTGTTACAATTCTCAAAAACAATAAAATTATTAATATACAATGTAAGATCTTACTGTAAAGGAACAGTGAAGATGTCCAATGACATTTCTCACCTTAGTAAAAAGAAAAATCAAAACTTTACATAGAAATCCAGAAGCCCCAGGAATAGCCAAAGCAATAATTTACAAAAAGAACATTGAAGAATATAATGCAATAACTGAAACAAAATTAATATACAGAGACATCATCATAAAGTTATAATTGTATTTCAATAATGGAAATATAGGTGAACAGGAGCCTCAGAAAATCCAGTGGAGCTTGACATAATATAATTAATAATGTAAAGCTGGAAAACTGATTTTTTCTTAAGGAAATCTGGACAAATTAAACAAAAGACACAATGACAGTAGTAATGTTTAACTTTAAGAGAAAATAAACCAGAACTCATTATGATTCAAATAGAGTAATAATAACATATAGAATCCAATAATAAATTAAAGAGTTAAAATGTGTGAATAAATTCATCAAAGTTGTAAGAGAAAATGAATGTAATCCTTTTGCCTAAATTTTGTATGTGTGGCATACATAATATGACTATGTTAAATTTTCAAGTTGAATAACGCCAGTATACTTGATAGAAAATAAACATGTAATTTTAAATACATTTAGAAGGTTGAAAATGCTATTAAAAATATCTATATGGTAACTGTAAAAGTAAGTTGCTTTCCTTGTAGAGTGTTCTCTGTGTTTTAAAAGACTATAAAATGTAATAAAATATAATTGCGACTAGAATGTCAACATTTGATTTATCATGAGTTGAATGTGTGGGTTGAAATTATTTTAAATCTAACATGGATCAATAAATGCCTGAAAATGACAAGAAAATTCAGGAAAAGATTAATATTGCAGTTCTACTGAGTTCCCAGGCATCAGAATAATTTATAATGGCATGCTAATTCAAAGGATATCCTAATGGAATAGATATAGAAAAGAAAATCCATTTGTAAAACAATATAAAGGTTATATACTTAGACCTCAATTTTAATGCCTGCTTGTGAGATAAAAGATATTGCAAATGTAGTTCTATCCAATGGAAAAGTCTTCTTCACAGGACAAACTATCTGTGGAAATATAAATTGTTCACATTATTTTTATCCCACATAAACGTCTTCAAATCAAAACATTCTAAAGAAAATCAAAGCCTCTGAATATATAACTTGCATATAATGTGCTTCAAAATATAAATAAATAATACAAAATATGTATCTTGCAACAAGGTCAGAAAGCACATTTCTAATTATAGATCTGAAACATATCTCTGTACCACATCAAAGATTTGGAATGCTAATACAGATCGCTCTGAATGGAGTACTTACAGAATGATCAACATGATTACTCTGTTAAATCGTGAGGAAACCTTCTTTGCCACTGGTCTACTGCTGTTAAGGAACACCATGATCAAGGTAACTTTTTAAATTAATATCTTTATTTACTTTATATCCTGACCACAATTTTCCCTCCTTCATCTCCATGCATTTCTTCCCCCCCACCATCCATTCCTCCCCCATATCTCTTCAGAGAAGAAATGGCCCCCCGTGCATATCTATCAACTGGGCCTGTCATATTATGTTACAGTAAGACTAAGTGCACCCTCTCTTATAGAGGCTAGATCCAGCAGCTGAGGAGGAGGAAGTATCCCAAAGGCAGGCAACAGAATCATAGACAGCTCCTGCTCCCACTGTTGTGAGTCCCATCAAACTATACAAATGTAACATATGTGCAAAGGGCCTAAATCAGTCACATGTAGATTCTCTGGTTCAGTCTCTGTGAGCTCCTATGGGGCCATGTTAGTTGACTCCACAGGCTTTCTTGTGGTATCTCATACTCAGAAAGACAAACAAGGTATGCTCACTTCTAATTGGATACTAGCTGTCTTGTAAAAGATAAACACGCTGCCATCCACAAACTCCCAAAAGCCAAGGGATCAAGGGAGAACATGCGAGACGGCAATACAGAATACATATCATGAATGGACAGGTGGAGGGGAATGGTCAAAGATGAGAATGGGGATGGAGACAGGAGGGATCAGGTTGGGGGAGAAGAGAGAGAGAGAGAGAGAGAGAGAGAGAGAGAGAGAGAGAGAGAGAGAGAGAGAGAGAGAGAGAGAGAGAGAGAGAGAGAGAGAGAGAGCGCTAAGAGATTTAAGAAAGACAACTGGAATTGGGGAGGGATGCATCTCTGGACAAGCCTGCAACCAAGGGCAGCGAAAACTCCCAGGATGTGAGGATGACCCTAGCTAAGACTCCTCGCAATGAGAGATTTGGAGCCTGAATCTTCTTCCTACCTTCTCTTCCATGCTGTTCCCTCCTCTCTTGAGAAGATTGTACAAATATCTCACTTTGGATGAGTACCTAATTATAGCTTATTCTGTATATCTTGGGCAGCCTCATGTATCTGCATTTGTCATCCTTCATTATAAACAGAAATTTCTCTGGTTAGGATTCAGAGCACCATACTGCTATGGGAATAAGCAGATATTTTGAAGGTAGCTTTACACTGTGTTCATGTAGCTAATATTAATAATAAAAGTGCACCTGTAAGATTGGTATCTCTCATCCTTTAATTTTTAACAGGGTTTACAGTACCAACTATGAATTCCTTATTGTGAAGCAGGCCTTAAAAACAGTCATAGAGAACATGGTTGCCCTCATAACAGATGTGTCACTGGTGCATCCATAAGCATACCTTGCCTTGCATGTAGTTTCTATAGAAGAACAGGGGAAGAACATTGATGTATTTTCTTGCCCAGTACTGTGCATTGTATCCACAAGAACTATGAAAACTGGTCCTAAGAAAACAAGCTTGCAGTTCACTTCCAGCTTAGTTCCTTTTTATCTTTTATCCACTAGGTTTTGTGTCTTCTAGAATGTATTTATCATCGATGTCTACTAGCAGATAAATGAATAATGATAACAGGGTATATATAAACAATGGAGTTTTAGTAGGCTGTAAATAAAAGTCAAGCCAAATTTTATTAACTGATGCTTTTTCAGGAGATGGTTCTAGGCAAATTTCTCCTCTGTGGCTCTCCGTCAGATGTCTCCTTGCTCTTCGATGTTTCTGCCAGGTGTCCTCTGCTTTCTGCAATGTTGGTAGGCTTTTCCTTCTACAGTCATAGTAGATTGTTTTTCTTGCAACCAGGTTAGGTGACAGATGTAAAAGCAAATTTTATTCCCAAGAAGTAATTGTCTTGGAGGCTTACTCCTTCTATCTACTAACCTAAGCTTAGTACTGGAAACTTCTAGCTTCATACAATCTAATCTAGTCCTACATTTTTTTTTTTTTTTTAGCCTCTGAGACTTATTGCTGAATAAGCTTACCTTTTCATGTTCTTTCTGAACTCTGACAGTCTTGCTGAACTCAGCTCTTCTGGATCAAAATCCTCTTCAAGATGACTGCCTGAAACTTGCTTCTCTCAACTTCTGAATGAATTGCTGTGCTTGGCCTCAAATTATTTCTAGTAATCTGTGCTAATCTTCTGGCTCATTCTCATTCTCTGGCGCAATTTGTCTTCGCCTCGTTTTCTCTTGTTTGCTCCCTGTAAAACTTCCTCTTCTGTGCTCTTTTAAACAGCACATTTCTTTCCTGTGCTGTTATTATGAGAGTTGGGAATATCCTATTCTGGCAAATCTCTTTTCTGATATATCACTTTGTCTACATCTCAATTAGACATCACCTTAAAACATAAGTGCTTCCTTCTACAAATTAACTTTTCCTTCCTTCATTGTTTGGGGTTGAAGGTGTGTACTAAGGGTGTGCCTTCATTGCAGCTGCATCATACAGACTTAGAATGTCTTTACAGATGATCACAGTAGCCATGCTGCTGGATTCAATTTTCCTACAAAGGTTTACATCATTGAAAAGCTTATAAAGAATTCTTACCCATAAAATACTACTCATAGTGGGTTCTTCTTCTTCTTTTTTTTTTTTTTTTTTGCAGAAATAGCATTTTGTTGGAAAACAGCAAAAATGTATATAACACAAGCAACACAATTGCAAATCTGAAATAAGTGTATGGGTGTATTGACTACACATATCAGCATAAGTTCAATGGAGAAAATGTTGAGTAATCATTGTATCATTTTAATTCTCATATTACCTGGGTAAATAGAGAAGGAGAGAAATAGAACTTAACATGAAAATGTTCGATTTGATTTGTATATATGTATAATATAAACATTCTGATACAAAATAAAAGTAAAAGCATTTGTAGTGATGAGTGTACATTATAAAGATTCATTATTTTTAGATGAGAATACCATAGTCCTCTTACAGTTTCTCCAGGTTGCTTCACAAACCGTAACCTGATCATTTCCACATAACAAATCAGGAAGTGGAGGTTGTCACATTCCTCTCACTTGTCCAATAAACACAGAAGTGAGAATTATAGCCAAAACCCTTCATATAGCCAATCACATTCCTATTCTTACTACTCCGTCAAAATACATCTTGGCTGTCTTGGTCAGGGTTTCTATTATTGCAATGAAAACTATGACCAAAAAACAGGTTGGAGGAGAAAGGCTTTACTTGACTTACATTTCCAGATCATAATTTATTATTGGAGAAACTAAGGACAGAAACTCAAGCAGGGTTGTAACCTGGAGTCAGGATCTGATGCAGAGGCCATGGAGGGGTGCACCTTACTGGGTTGCTTCTCATGGCTTGATCAGCCTGCTTTCTTAGAGAACCGAAGACCACCAGCTGAGGAACGGCACCGCCTTCCATGTGCCCTTGCCTATTGATTACTAATTGAGGAAGGATCTTACACCTGGATCACATGGAGGCCTTGTCTCACCTGAGGCTCCTTCCTCTCTGAGGACTCTAACTTGTATCAAGTTGACACACAAAACCAGCCAATACATGGGTAGATGAGGAGGAAAATACTTTCCAATAAAAGTATATATCAGATGCAGGTACTTTACTTGAAAAAAATATTTTCTTCACAAATGCACACACACACACACACACACACACACACACACACACACACACACACACACCTTTCAAAACCCCAATATATATACTGAATCTACAGAAATATTTTTTGTGTTTAATTATGCAGATAGTGGAATTTTGGAAGGGGAGAGAGCCAGGATTGATCCCATTGAACCAGATTCACCCCCGATGACATTATAGATTGTGACAGCAGGTCATATACTCACAATTATCTTTCAACTACTGTATTTTTTCACTCCATCTTGTATCTGTATCACTCAAGTATTGCAAGCATTGCATTGCCGAGGAGAGAACCAGCACCACAATAATTATATGGAGCATGTCATTTGCTTAACGGGTTATTTTTTGCTTTTGCCTATACATTAATAGAAACCCTAAGGCTGCTAGGTGGCTTGATTTATTCACAAACAATTTAAGTAGCTTTTCAATTTTTCTCTGAGATATTATATCAGTCTTGTCTTTGTGTGTTCGAATTTAAATGGAATTACTGTATATTTAGTTATTTATTATTTATAGGCTAAAATAAATGATGCTGGTATACTTGAAATTAACTTTAATATATATGAGTTTTGTCTTGTTTCTCAAGTATAATTACAACATAAATAATAAGTTACAGTTGTATCTCTAAGCTCATTGGGTAATACGTAAGCAACATTGTAGCATATGTACTTTTCTTACAGTAAACCGAATTCACTGTCTAGGTTATGGGAATTAAAGAAATGCAAGGAAAACTACCAGAAAGTCTTGTTTTGTTTTTGCAAAAGCCAATTTCACTATGGCTTTGCAACTCAGAAAAATACTCTGAAAAGAAATTCATTTAGCTACGTGAACTCAAGACCTCAATTTTCACAGGTAAATAGAAAGGCACATTGACTAATCTTCTGAAACCAATCCACTTATATTCGACATGGCGAAGCTTGTTAGGAAAACTTTCATGGGCCAAAAGACTCCAGGCAGCAGCAATATTTGTGTTTTCTCTCCCAATGAACTATGAAGATGATGATGTTAAACAACATCCTAAATGACTTTAGGATGAAAGTAGGTATATACACACTTAACGGCATATTAAAAGAATCCTAGAGAACAGAATATATTCTGTTATGTTTTTAAAGCATGATGGAAAATAAAAAATAGCTATTTCTTTCTGAATACTGTTATTTGTAGCAGTATCAAAGATATTAAATTTAAATGAAGTTTTGGAATAGCTATACTTTTAACTACTCAGGAATTCCTAAAATGGGAGAAATTCAACTCAAAAGCACAACATAAGTTGTATTTTATCTTTTTAACTTTGTGGCATAACTTATCTGGCGAAAATCTCACTACACTGTCGTATACAGAGTGACATATGAAACAAAAAGTTTGGATTAGAGTGAACATTATGTCACGCTGTGCTGAAAATAACTCTCTTGAAAATCATAGGGATCAAAAACAGCATTAATGAGTGATCCAAATGATACAGTCTAGCAGTAACTTGCATAAAGATACACAACTATTTCAATTATAAATTACAAACAGAAATCTTTCTGTATTTTGAAGTATAAGAAAATTAATTTCAAGTGCATGAAAAATATGTATTAAAGTTGGGAAAAGTTACAAGCATTTGATGCTTTATAAAAGAAAGTGATAGATGTTTGATAAATATCAATGAGATAATTTTTTAAATGAGTCTCAATGCAAAAATATTTTAAATCATAATGATTAAGTGACCATCATGAATCTAGAAGTTAATCAAAATATGGGTTAAAACTATCTTTGTCAGTTTTTCTGACCCTGAACCCATATAATACTCTACATCTGGTTTAAGTCTTCAGCCTTTAGGTCTTCATAACTGACTTGAAGTGAATTTTTTCTTTGGTTATCAAAGAATAAAATTATAAACTATACAGACGTGTGTGTGTGTGTGTGTGTGTTGGCTATTTTCACCAACACATTGTCTTAGTTAGCTTACTTGTGATAAACACTGTGGTCAAAAACAACAAAGGGAGAAATACTTTTTGTACATCTACATTAAAGTACATCATTAAAAAAAGCCAAATCTGGAGCTCAAGGCCAAATGCTAGGTCAGAAATTGAAGCAGGGACAATAAAGGAGGCAGTTTATTGTTTTACTCTTCATGTCATTCTTAGAAAAATAATTAGTGAACTCAGTACCACCAGACTGAGTTAGGTGGTTCCTACAAATAGGAGAGGCCTCCTGCATCATTCAACAATAAAAAAATGTCCCATAAACATGCCCACAAATCAATCTGATAAAGGAATTATCAGCTGAGGTTTCCTCCTCCCACTTTGTGTTGAGGTAGAAAAACTAAGTATCACACAAAATGGCAATCAAAACAGTAAAATTATCAAGTGCTTCAATTGCTGTTCCCCATCAGAAAAAGATAGCTCCCAGGATACTTTCGAAGGCAGCTTCCAATCTCAATTGGTGGAGCATTTCAGACTGTCCCACACAGGACTTTAATTAAGCCTGGAATTTATCAATATTTAGAAACTGGACCACAAATGCTATTCCTAGCTTTTTAAACCATTTCCCTAATTTTGTTTAGGCACCTACAAAGGTATTATTAATCCCAAATCAGCCAGGAAAAACCTTAAGAGAATGATGTCCCATTTTGTCTAGCGGGTTTGGGTAGGTGTTTGGTTGCTTTCTTTGGCTATAGAGGGATGTATTCAATGGGAGTTGGTTATAAGTTATTATTGGTATTATTTAGAAAGAAAGCAAGGTTGGGCTCAGGGATGTCTCAATTTCCCTTTACCAGCCCTAAATGACCCTTAAATTGTCACAGAAAAGCAAATATCTCACTGTAGTGGTTGTGGTCTTTTGTTAAGTAGTCACTGCATTGGCCCGAGTTCCTTATCACTGCAGATATACTTTTCCTCTTTCCATAGTGTCCACCATCCATTCCTATATACGCTCATTACTCTTTCTCAGGTTTGTGGCTATTTATTTGTTGTTATAAGAAGTACTTGTAAAGTGATTTACAATGCTTATAAAACATGTGTATGTATGTGTATATGTTTATATATATATTTTTTTGGATGTGCATGAATACTGTGTGTATGTTATCGAGCATGTCTCTTCTTGTTACCTTTTGGTCCTTATAATCCTCCTAATATATGAATTGTGTGAGTACTACAAGGGGGCTTCCAGCCCCTCACTGGACAATATCATTGGCATTCACAGTAATAATGCTTGATTTCTTTAGGGCACTGCTGCTGGAGCAGATTAATGATTCAACCAGCACCCTTGAAAAGAACCTACAGATACAGAGTGCCAACAATGACCACTATCCTTAGAAAGGATTTGGAAAAATTGATTGTTCTGCAAGGTTAGGTAAAGATGTTTTTGCTAGTAGTTCTGATGTAGAAAATCAACAAGATCAGAAATGAAAAAGGAGACATAACAACATATACTGAGAAAATTCAAAGAATCATTAGGTCTTACTCCCAATGCCTATATGCCACAAAGTTTGAAAATCTGTATGAAACAGACAATTTTCTTGATAGATACCACTTACCAAAACTGAATCAAGATCAGGTAAACAATTTAAATATTCCTGTATCTCCTAAGGAAATAAAAATACTCTTAAAAAGTCTCCTAACCTAAAAAAGCCTTGGGCCAGATGGATTCAGCTTCATCCCAGGCATGCAGGCATGGTTCAATATACAGAAATCCATCAATGTAATCCACCACATAAAGAAAGTGAAGGAAAAAAAATATCATTTCCTTAGAGTCAACAGCCAAACTTTGCCAATTGTTTCTGCCTTACAAAGATGTAAGTGAGATACACTGGGCCAGAAAGCTTAAAATGATGCTCCAATGTTATGAAGAGTTTTGGGTGACTATTCAGGTAGCAAATTCCGTCATTTATTTCATTTTGGAAACTGCTAACCTTCACTTCCTGTTTAATTAGGTAATTAATTTTATTCTTTCTCAAGTTTCTGATGGGGTTAAAGATGAGATGGTTTAGTTTTATAATGAGGCTGAGTTGTTTAGGGGTTAAGATATTCTAGGGTGTAGATAGATGTTTTAAGTTGATAGAGATGAGATATGATAGATATTGATTTACTTTCAGAATTTTAGACTCACCAAGAGAGATGTTTTCTTCAAGGTTGCCAAATACAGATATTCAAAATGAATGTATCGTTAATATAATTTTTGATTTTTTGTGGTTCTTCTTGCTGTATTTATGTTATTTTATATATTTGTAATAATATAAATGTACATATAGAAATAAAAATATTAAAAAATAAAAACATTTGACAACATCCAACACACACTCATGTCAAATGTCTTGGAGAGATCAGAGATACAAGGCACATACCTAAACATAGTAAATGCAATGTACAACAAGCCTATAGCCAACATCAAACTAAATGGAGAAACACTGAAATCAATTCTAGTGAAATCAGGGACATGATAAGGCTGTCCTCTCCCTCAGCATCTTTTCAATATAGTACTTGAAGTCACTATAAATATCTTCAAGAAAAATATATTTGGAAGTCCAGACTACTAAAATATATAATAAGATACGTGTGTGTGTGTGTGTATGTGTGTGTGTGTAAAGTATAAAGTAGGAAATAAATGCTAAGGAAATACATGGAAATAACTAATTTTTATAATTTTTTTATTTTTATTTTTTAAATTTTTATACTTTTTATCATTGGCAAAATGTGCTCTAATTAAGTTAATGAACTACCTTGGAGAGGAAATCTAGGGTATTTTATTTTGCATTTTGTTTTGTTTTCTGGATCATTCAGAATTCATCAGATTATTTATATATGTAGAAAATGATAAACAAACAGTGATGGATGCTCTGTGCATCAATACAGCTCACAAAACAATTAATAAGTAATGACATAATTTGTGTGACAACAAAAGTCACAAAGATTGGAGTTATTCACTGTCTTTATCTGTCTCTTAATTTATCTATAGCTTTCTCTAAGTTGCTATTTATTTTCTATGAACCTAATTGTTATGCTACACATAAAATTGGCAGTAAACTCTAGGAGAATTTTAATATTTGATTTTTCATTAGGGTGATCATTTTCAATTAGCCTCATGCCAAAGTTTTTAAATAAAACATAGCTTCTGATATTGTCAGGTCTACATCAAATAGGGTGCTGCCAGCCTTTTGTTGTCTTCCTTGATACTTAGTTTTCAAAATTGCAAAATTTCTTCTCCTTTTCCTTTTGTGTATTTCCTTATGTGAATTTCTCTTCATATACCTGAAGTTGTAACCTGCAAAATAAAGGCTGGATTGCTTGTTCTGGAGATGTTCACCAGTTAAACTTCCTTTTAGCCAATCAATCTGTCAGATCAGAGACATCTCTTCTGTGAGAGTTCCTCTGAACTGAGCTGACAGGGTTAGGCCAGGGTCAGCTGTCTGATAAATCAAAGGGAAAAGACAACTTCAAGCACTATAGTGGGGAAGACGGGGAATTAGCACAGATGGCATTATCTGCACATTGACATTGATAAAAACATATTTGTAAGAGTTAGCTTGCAAGATTTCCCCCTCAACTCATCTATTCCCTGTCCACCTAAATGACATTCAGATTAATTAGAAAAGTTTAAAAAAGAGAGTTTCATAATCCATTTATCTACCAAGTGGAAAGATTCAAAAATTAAATCTTGATGGTCTTCAATAAAGAAGCTTAACAAAGATTAAGGGTTATCAATCTTCCCGTAAGCTATAAAAACAGAGTGACCTTAAATGGGATTGCAGGGAGAGACACAGGCACACAGGACACACACTTCATTGCAGATACATACTTACATCAATGCAAGTTAAATTTAGATACTTACTTACAAAACAGACATCTTAAAAATGAGAGAAAGTTGTTTCATAGTACATATTTTAGTAAAACCAAACAATATAAAACAATTAAATCTAAATTTATTTAATTAAGGTAGAAAATTTTGCTATGTTAGAGGCTAATAAATGATAGGAATATAGCAAGGAATTAAGAAAGTTTATGAGTATAATTTAAAAATCAATAATAAAACATTCTAAATAGAGAAATATATACATAAAACATAATGTGCCTTAATTATGTGGATACTTTGTCTCAAAATAAGAAAAAAATAATTACATGAATGTTATTTTTAATCACTAAAACAAGATATTTTGTTTACTCAAAATAGATGCAAAAGACAATAATATTGCCAATTATAAATATATGGAAATGTTACAAAATAGGAATATATTAGTGACTTAGAGTCCTGAAAATTATTGAAAACTTTTCCATAATACATCAAAAAAATGGGATGAACTAACAATTTACTTGTATTACTTCATGATCTTAAGGAGCCTGCAATAGCACTTTCAGAGTATTAGAAGTAAGCCTTGTAAATATTAAAAAAAAAAGAATTACAAAAGAAAAAAACCGCAAGCCTTGTATTATAATTGAGCTGTATAAGCACAATACCTCATATTGGAGTAGAAATGTATATAATATGTGTGAAGAATAATCTTAATTTTGAATTCTATACCAATATATTAAAATTAAACTTATTTTGAATCAATAAACAAAATTCTATACCTTAGTTAAGTTTTACAATTAAGCTTAGTTGTTTACAGGTTAAGATGTTTTTAGATCTAGGTAAATGTTTTAAATTGATGGAGATGAAACCTGATAGGTATTGATTCACATTCAGAATTTTAGACACACCAAGATAGGAAAGATGTTCTCCTCAAGGTTGCTAAATACAAATTGCCAAAATACTATGAATGCAACATTTCTATAATCCCTGATTGTTTCATGGATCATCTTGCTCTTTTTAGCTTATTGTACATATGTGTAATAATATAAATGTATATATAAAAAAGAAAAGTCATTTTTAAAAAGCCACTTGGGAAAAAAAAAGAAAAGGAAGAGGAACATTATGTGATTATATTATGATCACAAAAATAAAAGAAATAATTTTAAAAATTAAAAAAGTGTATTCTTTTTATATACATTTATTTTATTACACACTCATAAAACAAACTACATACAGCAGGGAGAAACATGTGACAATCATGAATTCTATAAATGTTACATCCATAGTGATTTGGCTATTTGTGTCTGACAAACTTGAAGTAAACATCTTTCCTGTCTTGTTGGGTCTAAATTTCTGAATGAAATTCAATATCTATCCTAGCTTATCTCTATTAACTTAACTCCTTCAGCTTGATCTAAAAATATCTTATCCTCTAACAAACTAAACTTGATTGTAGAACTAAACTGTCTGTTCTTCAACACCCCTCAGAGACTTGAGAAGGAATAAGACTTAAATTCCTGAGTGAACCAGCAGTGCCGGTTAGCAGCTTCCAAAATGACCAAAATTACTGTGACAGTTTACTGCTTGAATAGTCACCCCTCACTCTGTAATGTTGGAATCTCATCTTATAAGTTATTATTGATCTTATACAGAGAGACAACTAGGTGCAACTCAGGGACACCTTTCTTTTCCTTTATCCTTCATCCGTAGGTAAGGAGATATGAGCTGAAAAGAAAGAAAGGGAGATATGGAAACATAGAAGGAGGATAGAACAAAAGGTAAATGATTTAACCTACTCCTTAACTCAAGCCTTAATTGTTAATCATAACGAAGGTTATATTTTAGCCATTGGTATAGAATTTAGTATATTGATACAAAACATGGGCATGTCAAATACCTGTCAGATTCTAGTACAAGAATATATATCCTAAGTCTAACAGATAGATACGACTCTAGATACATTAGGTAAAATAGTTAATAAGGTCTTCAAAAGCCTCAGAGACACACAGAATATGGAATTTAAAGATGTCTTTATTATCCAAAATTTCTTTGACAATAAGACAAGTTAACTCCTCAAAGCACCCAGCCAACCTCAAAGAAAATGAGCATCAAAGAACCGCCTTATGGAGATGGCTTCAAATGTGACAAATAAGCCACTGGGAAAAATGTCTTCATTCCTACCAAAAATAGAATTCTTCCTAAAAATGGGCAGCTTAGATGCAGGCAGAGTGGACAGGCAAGTCTGGCAAGACAGGGTAAGCAAGTCCTCAATAGTTTCTGCCTGGCAAATAAGTCGGGAAGAGACAAAATTTTTAAAAGATATGGAATGAATATGGAGGTTCTTGAAGGAATTTGAGGAGGGGAAATCATAATAAAAATATTATATAAAGAAATTTAAAATACATAAAAAGATAGTGTCTCTACCTCATCTATGTTCATCAATATTAAAAAGCCAGTTGAGAACAAATGCAAGAAGATAATTTAGGAAAAAAATGATAACATTTGCTAAGTGACATATTATAAATAATATGTAAAAAGGAAATGCAAATAAGTTGTTCCATGAGATTTTTGTTTTATTTTTTAATTTGGCAAACCTTGACTTTAAAGCAAAATTTCAAAGAAAAAAGTTATGCAATATATAAAACTATATCACTGTATAGAAATGGATTACAATATACTTAATGAAAATGGTTGCAAAGAAATTAAAGACTATTGAAAATAACACTATAATGTGTATATTCTATAATGCTCTGTCTCATACTTAAAAATGTGCTATAGACAGAAAAGTAGTAATTGGATTTCTAAATGCCACAGGTTATCTTTAAGTGAGACTCAGATTATTTTAAATATTTGCTTTTGCATAGACTATAATGAATATTCTCAAACCCCTTCCCTCAAGGCTAGGAAACTGTGTAGAAGAGGAAGCTGAAAGATTATAAGAGCTACAGAGGATGAATGACCGTAAGGACACTGTGTCTTGACACATCTCGAATAAAGCACGTATGTACTCAAAGAGATAGTGGCCATATACATACAGTTTACATAAGTTCACAATAGACAAGTCCCAGTACTAAGAAGGAAAGGTAGATAGGATCTCTCATCCTGAACAAAGAACTATCTTCAATTGGCATCCATTATCAAAGGAAAATTAGATCACTACAATGGAACCATACTGGGTACATAAAGTACATTTAAAGGAAGGCCCATTGCCTAGCAATAGAATCCAGTAGCACTCAATGGTATTTTTGTATCGTGTTGCTGCACTTGGACAATTTGTCTGTCTGGTCTTTTGCTTGTGTACTTTGGTTGTCATTTGTGTGTTTGTTTTTATGGATCCTGTGTGTGTGTGTTTCTTGTGCTTTTTCTATTTTTATTATTACTGTAGTTGGTTTTTGTTTGTTTTTATGCCTATTTATTTTCTAGAGAGAGAATAAAGGATGTCTGGGATTGAATGAGTTGATGTGCAGATTTCAGAGAAGTAGGGGAAGAAGAAACCATGATAAAGAGTAGCATCCCATTTTTAAAGTGATTTTTTTTTTTTTTTTAGATTTCAGTCAACTGATCCATATAGATCAGAGATCTCATTTTCAGGAAAATCTGGCTGTCTCTGCCTTCAGAGTTGCTTGCCTAAACCAGCCCCAAAATGGCAGTGCTAATGACAATGTCTTAAATAGAAGGACCTTGGCTAGCTCAATGGAATGATTGTTATGGGATAAAATGTGTGTTTTTGTTTACTAGGAGCCTCCCTAAAACCACTGGTTACCTTCCTTAATCTGACACACAAGTCAAACACCTCAGACAAGGGCATGTAGTTCCAAACAAGTCTAGTACAGTGTTTTCACTGTGCCTTCACCAGGATTAAAGTTGTAAATCCAGGCTTTAAGTAATAATTTTACTCATAAAGTTGGAAATGTTTAATAAAACATTATTAATGTTTTAAACAAAATTTTCTTCAGAGCATTCAATCATACATATTTCCAGTTAAGATGTCTGCAAGGCTTATGTGTTTTTTATTCCAAATGAAACCGAAAGATTTCTTGGTTTCATGGGAACTTTGTTTTATAGTTCACTCAGACAATTTTATATATTCATAGTTTTAAAATCTGGATTAATAATAGAATTAAGATCTAAAACAACAGAGAAACTTTGATGCTATGTTTTTACATTTTATTTTCTTTCTTTTTTAGCTTTATTGATTATTTAATCTTTGGCATTTTACACATATAGCCCATGTATTTTTATCATATTCAAGCCAGCTCCAATTATTTACTTAGTATCGCAGCCCAATAATTAGCATCAAAGCCCATACACAAATTCATGTCATTTTAAAAGTTATTTTTATAGTTATTTATTTGTTTTACATTCTGGTAGTAGCCCCCTCCTCTCAGACCCACCCTTCATCTCCCATTCCTTCCTCTATTCCTCAGAAGAGAGTAGCCTCCTTACTCACTGACCCAGGCTCAACAAGGGACATCAGAACTGAGTTCATCCTCTTCCCCTATACCCTGACAAGGCAGTCCTGTAAGGGAGAAGTGATCAAAAAGAAGGCAACAGAGACATCCCCCTGTCCTCCTCTTAAGGAACCCACAGGAAGTCTGAGCTGCTCATCTGCTATATCTGTGTAGGAGGCCTAGGTCCTGTCCATGTGTGGTCCATCATTTGTGCTTCCGACTCTACAGGCCCCTTTGGCCCTGGTTAGTTTGCTCTGTTGAGTCTTCTTTGAAGCTCTTGTCATCTCTAGGCATTTTTATCCTTCTTCCAACTTTTCCACTAGACTCCCTATGCTTCACCCAATGTTTGGCTGTGAATCTCAGCATCTGTTTCTAACCTCTGCTGGGTGGACCTTCTTAGGGTACAACTCTGTTAGACTTCTGTCTGTAAGTATAGACAAGTATACTTCCATGGGATGGGTCTTGGATTGGGCCAGGCATTAGTTGGACATTTCCACAACCTCTACATTGTCTCTTCTGGTACTTTCTCAGAAAATTTGGAATAGCTCTACCTCAAGACCCAGCTATATCACTCCTGGGCATACACCCAAATGATGCTCGACCATACATGGACATTTGCTTAACTATGTTCATAGCTGCTTTAATTGTAATAGTCAGAATCTGGAAACAACCTAGATGTATCTCAATCAAAGAATGAATACATATACACTGTGCTACATATACACAATAGAAAACTACTCTGCCATTAAAAACAAGGAAATCATGAAATTTACATCCAAATGGGTGGAATTAAAAAAGATCTTGAGTGAGGAAATCCAGACACAGAAAGACGCACACAGTATGTACTCACATATAAGCCAAATTTAGCTATTCTATACAGGATAAACACAATATAATTCACTGGCCCAAAGAAGGTAAGTTTTTAGTTTTTATTACCTTTGCTTTTAAATATTGTTTAAAATATTTAAAATTATAACTTTGTTTTTAGTCGATATTTTGTTTTATTTCATGCTGTCTGATGTTTTTCCTCTTTTTGTTGCTTCTTTCCTACAAGTCCTCCCGTAAGTTTCTCCTTCTGCTCCCTTTTAGATTCATGCCTTTCTAATTTAGTGTGTGTGTGTGTGTGTGTGTGTGTGTGTGTGTGTGTGTGTGTGTGTGTGTCTATGCGTATACTTGTTTGTGTGTGTCTCTTACTATACTATATAAATACAATATGTTTAGTCTGTGTAATGTTACTTCTGTGAATACAAGGCTGACCATTTGGTACTGGATAACCAACATGAGGTTTCTTCCCTGGGGAAGCCTATTCCTGTTCTCTGTTTTCCTTAATTACTGGTAGTACTTGATATAGGATTGAAACCACATGAGCTTTTCTCTACCCATGTTAGCATATGTATTGACTTTGTCTTTCCTCAGGCCACGTTTACCTAGTCATTTTGGCTTTGTGTTTCTCTCTCTCTGTCTCTCTGTCTCTGTCTCTGTCTCCGTCTGTCTGTCTGTCTGTCTCTCTCCCTGTGTGTATGTGTTTGTATGTCTGCATGTCGGTATGTGTATTTCCTGCATGCAGCACTTTCTGAGTCTAGAAGAGTTCATTAAATCCCCTGAATTGGAGCTAGAGGCTATGAATTGAAGGATTTACACCCTGGGTAATTAAGTGGGGTCCTCTGTTAGAGCAGCAAATAATCTGTATTGTATTTTCTATTGAAAATAGATGTTTTCCTCACCGAATATATCCTCATAACAACTTCTCCACCATTTACTCTTCTGGTTCCTCCCGACCTCTCCTATTCAAATCTACCCCCTTGTCTCTCATGAGAAAACAAATAGGCATCTAAGAGATAATAATAAAATGAAATGTAATGAGGAAAAAACAAAACTCACACATCTAAATAGGACAAAACGAAAGAAAAGAAATAAGCCCATGAAAAGGCACACACACACACACACACACACACACACACACACACACACACATACACACACACACACAAAGAAAAAGCAAAAACAGATCTAAACAGAATTCTCAATAGAGAAATCTCCAATAGGTAAGAAACATAGTCATCAGGGAAATGCAAATGAAAACTCATTTAAGATTTCATCATCAACAATTGACAATGGCTAAGATCAAAAAATAAGCAACATACTATACTAGATAAAATGTGTGGAGAAAGGGGGAAATGCATCTGTTGCTGGTGGGAATACAAACAGGTCCAGTCACAATGAAAATCAATGTGGCTGTCCCTTAGGAAGATGAAAACTATCTACCTCAAGATCCAGCACTATCATTCTTGGGCATATACCCAAAGAAAGCTTCATCCTACCACAAAGAAACTTGTTCAACTGTATCCATTGTGCATAATATCAAGAAATTGGAAACAACTTAGGCATTCCTCAACAGATGAATGGAAAAAGAAAGTAAACATGGAACATTTACATGTTTGAGTATTATTCTACAGTAAATACTCTTAACTAGCTAGTTTTGTTTTTAGTGTCTATTTTGACTGATACTCAAGATATGGTTAGTATAGACTAAGTCATGGTGAGTATACAGCATATCAAAAAAATTTTAAAAAGGTACATTGCTTATATGATCATAATAATTTAGAAGCAAAATGATTTTAACAACAGACAGGATATCTATATATAAAAGAAATCAAGAATACCTGTTCTTAGATGAGATATTCACAAGATGAAACAGATATTAAAGAGTAAGAATCTAATGATAGCTGAGTTACTAAATGTAGAAGACACAAATATCAAAACTTCTACTCACTGGAATTCCACTTCACATACAATTTCAACTCCCTTAAACCATAGGAAGTGTGGGAAATAACTTCAGAGGGTGTGATCATCTACTGATTTATATCAAAGTGCCTTTTGCAGACAACCACACATCCTTGCCTCAGTTTGAGGATTCATAATACTGGTAATGCAATTTCCTCAAATATGTGTAAAATCAAATGTCACTGGCTTTTAAATTGTAGTATGGAACTTGGTATTAAAAAGATGGCTACAAATTTTGCATGAAGCAATAATTGTCAGAGAAAAGGAGTCTCTCAACTTGACAGTGGATAGGCAGTTAGAGGTTAGAGGAAGGATACTACTTGGGTGGGGCTCTATAGGGGAAATTATATTATTCTGTTTTAAGTAAAATATTAAAATTAACATTAAAAAGAACAAAAACAGTAATATTGGCTCTTGGTCACTGGATTAGCTTTACCTAATCTAGCTCTGGATATCCTTCCGAAGGACTTCTGAGTGGTGTTCTTCCCTTAGAATGAAGACTGACATTTATCATGCAGCTAGACAACTTGTTTTCTTTCTGTATATTTAGATAAATTGTCAGAGGTTAATTGATGTTCAATGAATGTTCGTACGCTAATGTAGAAAGAATAGAATGAAAAAGACATTTTGTAATTGTACCCCAGGACATTTAATTAATTGGATTGCTTTGTTTGGTGGTATTTAATTTCTTGAGTTCTTTATATATTTTGCATATTAGCCCTTGATCAGACATAGGGTTGGTGAATATCTTTTCCCAGTCTGTAGACTGTCCTATTGTTCTAGTGACAGAGTCCTTTGCCTTACAGAATCTTTTCAGTTTCCTGTGGTCCCATTTATTAAGAGCCTGAGCGTTCGTCATTCTGTTCAGGAAGTAGTATCCTGTGCCAATAAACTACAGACTCTTCCTCAGTTTTTCTTCTAACAGATTTAGTGTGTCTGGTTTTATTTTGATCTTTAATCCACTTAGACTTTAGTTTTCTGCAGGGTGATACATTCTTAATCAGATCTAGGTCTGTTGTTTTCTTCATTGTGGTTGTTTGAGAGAGAGTGTACAAAGAAGAATTAGGTCCAGTCCATGCATAGTCCTTGGTTAGTGCTTCAGACTCCACAGACCCCTCTGGGCCCATGGTTAATTGGCTCTGCTGGTCTTCTTGTGGAGCTCTTGTCACTGATTTGTCCTTTTACCCCCACCCCCAATTTTTTACTTCCTATGCTTCACCCAATGTTTGGCTATGAGTCTCAGCATCTGTTTCAAATTCTGCTGGGCTCCTGTCTGGAAGCAAAGTAGAGTATTATTAATAGTATCAGTTCTTTTCCATGGGATGAGTCTTGTCTTGGGACAGGCATTGCTTGGATATTCCTTCCATCTCTGCTCTATCTGCTGAACCTTTATCCCTGCACATCTTATATGCAGGGTATGTGTGGGATCAAAGTTTTGTGGGTGGGTTAGTGTTCTCCTCCTTCCACTAAGAGTCTTGTCTAGTTAAGAGGGCAGCTCAGGCGTCATGTGGGTCTACTAGTAAGGGGACATGAAGCTATCTCTTATATGGACTCTGTTTCTTGCTTTTCTATCACTTCACTCTGATAGGACTGCCTTGCTAGGCCATAGGGAAGAGGATGAACTCAATCCTTATGTGACTTGATAAGCTAGGGTGGGTGAGTAGTGGGGCCCCCTTTGCTGAGGAATAGGGAAGGGGTAGGAGGACAGGAGGGTAGGAATGAAAAGAGAGGAAGGAGAAAGCTATGACCACAATGTAAAGTGAATAAATAAATAAATAAATAATGTATTTATTTTAAAAAGGAAAAGAAAAAAGGTATAACATTCAGGCTCAAATGTTTGAATATTTTATCCCGATTTGGTGGAATTCCTTAGAATGATAGGGAAGTGTGGTCTTGTTGGAAGATGTATATTCATGTTTGGGCCCTAAGCTTCAAAAGCCTCCAATCATCGTCAGTGTGTGTGTGCTTCCCTTTTCTGATTGTGAATCTGGAGCTGGGATTTTAGCTATGGTTCCAGTAGCATGCCTATCTTCCCGCTGCAGGCCTCCTCACCATGATGGTTATGGACATCTATTCTTCTGAAGCTTTAGCTCCAAATTAGCTCTTCCTTCCATAGTTTGGTTTAGTTTTTGTTTGTTTGTTTGTTTGTTTGTTTGTTTTTAGGATAGCAGTAACTAATACACTCAACTTTGATCATATACCATACTGCAGCTTTAGCTCAGGGACACAGGATCTAAAAACATGCTGAGAAGCTACAAGGATAAATGAAAATTCAAATGAATTTTATAGAATTGCTATACTGCTGTAATTACCAAATGTAGTTTTGGTAGTCTACAATTATTCCTCCAGAATGGCTTGAGTAAAGGAGTCAATAACTAAGTCTTCTTTTGCGCTTATTTATTTAATTTTTGTTTCATAATTTAGGTATTCTTTGATATTTTCATATATATGCTATCCATTTTTTTTTATCATACTCCCCTCTCTCAGACCCTCTGGAATACTACTTCTTCTAAACATATCTTGGTCTGACTTTCATGTCCTTTTTAACCTTAAATTATTCTCTGATTTAGATAGAGTTGTTTGCATGTTCATGGATATAGGGTTGTTTACTGCATTATGCACAATCTACCAGTGTCTATATGAACTAATAAAATTAGATCCCTTCATAGGAATCCCACAGCAGCCATTAAAACTCAATAGTTAAACAACATGGAGTGGGGACTCATATGTCACCTTTCTTTCACGTTGGAATATTGAGAAGATTGATCAATTACAAATGATATGCTAGTATCCATAGCTCGGCAATTATATTAGTGCAATAGCTGTGTCACATGCTGAGGTCAGTGACTCAAAACAATCCTCCTTTTCTTAAAAATTTTAGTCCTGGACCTTCTTCATATTTGAATGAATTATTGAGTAGCATCTGGCCTATGTAGTTACAGCATTAAATTCAGCATAGATTGAAAATGTCTCTCATGGGGTAGCAACACCCAGCAAATTTTCTTCTTGTATTGGCAGAGTGCCAAAGGATAATACAGTCAAAATATTTAAACTTCTACATAATAATCTTTTAAATAAAGGCTCTTTGTTTTTTGAGTTTTATTCTTAAATTTTTAGAAAAGGATATAGAAAGTAGAATTATATTAAATATATCTGGCACATAATATCACAGTTCCTTATATAACTGGAAATGTGAGAAAATAAAAATATATATCTTCATCTGTATGAAAATATATTGACAATATTATGATATAAAACTGCAGTATAAATAGCATTTTATGACTGATTTTGCCATAAATAAGTATCTGTGAACTGTAAATGTGTGCATAAGTTCTAAGTCACATTTACTCTGTTTAAATTTTTCTCAAACACTTCCTAGCAGTTTGAATTTGGATGGTTTCCTTCACAGAGCTAAGACTAATTTTTCTTTTATTTGTATAACTAAAAAAGTATTATATAATACTTTTATTTATTGCACAAGTTAAGTAAAATACTTTACTGAAAATATAGTAAGTACTCCCAAACTATGAGGCAGTTTATTGTATAAATAGTAAGATATTTAATAAATTTGTTGGAATTGTAGTTAAATATTTTAGTAAGAGTATTAAAAACTTGAGAGGATAATTTGATAAATGATAATATAATAGAGTCTATATATCAAACACCTGGCTATGCAGTTCTATATTGCATGTATGGGTAAACATGAACCCTGACAGAGGGTACCACAGTAGATCTCTGAACACAGCAAGTAGCTTCTTGGATAAATAGTCTCTGCACTATTGAGATTACTCCTTAAAACGGTCACATGCATCTCAAAGCTTTGTTGCAGAATATGCTATTGATGAATGGCAACATGTTGCTTCTGGTTTTTAATAAGCCTGTTCACATATTGTTTTGCTATGCATTGCTTTCAGGACACTGAATCATTAAATTGCTTTTTATCTGTTTGTCACTGCGGGTATTAGATGGTACTCTCTGAAAAATGACTTAGCTAGAGAGTCTGTCTCTCAGTTTTCTTGCCAATATCTATCTATACAAGCTGTTCAGACTCACTACTCCTTGGCTATGATTTGCTAAGTGAATAAACCATCTGGCCAACTAAAGCTTTTATATGGCATCTACTTTACAATATGTCGCAATATCTAGCACTTCAATATCCTCTTGTGTGTAGTTAACTTAGGTTTCTTATAAATACATAAATTATACTTTAACAGTATGGCTGCCTAGGCAAGACCTGAACAAAGACAATATGAAAACACATGCTAACATGGAATGTGGAATTCTACCTGGGCCTTGTTGGTTCAAAAGAACTACAAGCAATTATTGACTGTGGAGAGATAGTAAATAAGTCATGCCAAGGATGAAAAGCCCAAGAGGTTACAACATTAGTTATCCTTGAAGTTATATAGATTCAAGCAACATTCAATCGAATAAGCAGGTTATATTTACACATTCACACATATATGCATGTGTGCATGCATGTCTATGTGTGTGCATGAGAGAGAGACAGAGAAACTAAGAGAGAAAGAAAAATTAACAAGGAAAAAGAGGCCATGAATTAAGAGAAGGAATAAGTAGAAAAACAAGTAGTGGGTTTTGTGGGGCAGTAGGACGCAAGTGAAGGGAAAAAAAGAAGAGGGAATGGTGAAATTTTATTTTAATTAAGATAAGCATAAATAAATACTTTGTATGAGGCTGAAGTGCTACCTACAGCACTTCTGACATGGACTGAGGCCCTGACATGTTACTCCCTTTCCCCTTGCTTACTTTCTTGCCCCCATGGCTTATTAAGCCTTTTTTCTTATACAACTCAGGATTATTTGCTCTGGGGTGACATCCCAACCCATTGCCTGGACTCAACTACTTGAATCATTTTAACTCAGAAAATACCTGACAGACTTATCTACAGATAATCTGAATGAAGACATTTTTTTTTCACTTGAGTTTTCTTTTCCTAGATATCTAGCTTATGTGAAATAGAAAAAAACAAACAAACAAAAATAACAAACTAAACAAACAAAACCAGGGGCAACTGGTCCATTTCAACGTGATGCAAAAACACATAACCAGTACTAAACCGTAACTTTTCATTTCTTTTGTCGCAAGATGTCATGTTAATATTAATATGGTAATATAAAACATTTCAACATCTAAATGTGCCAGTCTTTACAATTTGAAAAAGTTTCAAAATTCAGTTTCTTTAAAATCATGAAAGTCAGATACTGGCACCTAACTCACACCTGTTGGATCGACAAACAGCAGTGACTATTCAACAACCCAAGGACCAACCTAGGAACCACAAAACCTCCACACTGGTGACCCACAGGTGAGAGGGATACAAATTTTGTGGAGCATGGTTGTATCTGGCCTCTTGGCCACTTGGCAAAATCACAAAGTCCTCGATACCATAGAAATGGGCACACAGCTTCCAAAGGCTACTACTGCACTCCTGGTTGGTGGGCAGCTTTTGAACTCCCTAGTACATAGAACTAGCTGGGAACTGACAAACCACCAGCATCTGTGGGTCCTAGCACCAAGCTGACCCCACAGTAAAGATCTCAAGTGTCTCTGATCTCACGTCAACAAGAAAAGCCACAGAGAGAGCACCTGGGTTCCTTAACAGCCACTGTGTCCCCATGCAACTGCAACATGCCTGGGTGGTGGGCAGCATTTGAACTTCTTACTGTACAGAACTAGTTCGCATCTGCAAAATCATCAGTGTCTGTGGTTCAAGCACAGATCAGACCCCCATAGTTAAGACCACAAGTGTATCTGATCTCAGGTCTCCCAGAAAAACCACAGAAGGTTCTGAATTCTAAGCAGATACTGGGCATACAGTTTAACCAAAGACATCACAATGGGAAGAGGTCAGCTTAAGAATCCAAGCAACTTATCCTTCAGTGAGAGTGGGGTGTTGAAGTTTCCCAGATCTAGCCAATGGTCAGAACATTCTCCACAGTTGAGTGGAGAGTGGGATATGACTTTCTGACGTACTCTGGTGCCTCACATTTGACCATGTCCCCTGGAGGGGGAGACCTGGTGGCACTCAGAGGAAGGACAGCAGGTAGCCAAGAAGAGACTTGATACCCTATGAGCATATACAGGGGGAGGTAACCCCCCTCAGGAACAGTCATAGGGGAGGGGAATAAGGGGAAAATGGGAGGGAGGGAAGAATGGGAGGATACAAGGGATAAACATTGAGATGTAAGAAGAATAAATTAATAATAATTTTTAAAAAGTACACAGAAGATGCATGTTATATAAGGAATATGAAGAACAAAAATTAAAGGCAATATTATGCTGTTAAAGTTAAAAAAAAAAAAAAAAAAGAATCCAAGCAACAATTCCCAGGAGCATTTGATACCACCAGAAACCGAAACTGGCAGTCCCACCAACACAAAAAGCCCTGGAGATTCTATGTCAGCTGATGCACAGAAGAAGGATTTCAAATCTGAGGTTATGAAAATATTAGAGGCCTTAAAGGAGGAAAATAAATCCCTCAACTAGAACTGAAATACACAAAGAATTGAACAAATCATTTGAAAAAAATACAGTCAAACAGGAGAAAGAAATGAATAAAAGGCTTTATGACCTAAAACAGAAGATATAAGCTATGAAGAAAACACAATCTGAGGAAATGGAAAGGAAATGGAAACCTGAGAGAAGAGGACAGGATCTACAGACACAAGCATGACCAACAGAATGCAAGAAATGAACAAAGAGTATCAAAGATAGAAGATATGAGTGAAGGAATGAATACAGCAGTCAAAGAAACTGCTAAATCTAAAAACCGCCTGACACAGAATATCCAAGAAATCTGGGCAATATAAAAAGACCAAAGCTAAGAATCATAGGGATAAAAGAGAAGAAAAAGAAGACTCCCCATTGCAAGGCCCATAAAATATTTTCAACAAAATCATGGAAAAAAACTTCCCTAATCTAAAGAAAGAAATGTCCATATATATCCAAGAAGACTACGGAACTCCAAATAGAATGGACCAGAAAAGAAAATCCTCCCACCACATAATAATAATAAAAACACTAAACATACAAAAGAAAGAAAGAATATTAAAAGTTGCCAGAGAAAATGGCCAAGTCACATATAAAGACAAACCTATCAGAATTACATCTGATTTCTCAACAGAGACTATGAAAGCCAGAAGGTCCTGGATGAAAATCATAGACATTAAGAGCTCACAAACTACTATACCCAGCAAAGTTTTCAGTCACCATAGATGGAGAAAAGAAGATATTGCGTGAGAAAATCAAATTCAAACAGCACTTAACCACAAATCCACCTCTACAGAAGATACTAGAAGGAAAACTCCAACCCAAGTAGGGTAATTTTACATAGGGAAACAGAAAATGAGTAACTCCACACCCACAAAACAAAAGAATTTCTCTCTCTCTCTCTCTCTCTCTCTCTCTCTCTCTCTCTCTCTCTCTCTCTCTCTCACACACACACACACACACACATACACACACACACACAAACACTACCAATATCAAAATAATAATAACCATTAACAATTGGTCATTAATATCATTCAACATCAATGGCCTCAACTCCCCAATGAAGAGACACAGGCTAATGGAATAGATGTGAAAACAGGACCCAACACTCTGCTGCATAAAAGAAACACACATCAGTAATAAAGGTAAACATTTTACCTTAGCGTAAATGGCTGGAAAAAGTTATTCCAAGCAAATCGACCAAAGAAACAAACTGGAGTAGCCATTTTTGTATCTAATAAAATAGACTTTTAACTGAAACTAATCAAAAGAGATAGAGAAGGGCACTTCATACTCATCAAAGGAAAAATGCAACAAGACAGTGTCTCAATTCTGAACATCTATTCCTCAAATACAGGGACACTCACATCCATAAAAGAAACCACAGACTTTAGTAGTGGGAGACTTCAACACCCCTCTCCCCAATAGATAGATCATCACAGCAGAAACTAAATGGAGAAACAATGAAAATAATAGACATCATGAACCAAATGAACTAACTGATATATATAGAACTTTTCATCCAAACGCAAGAGAATTCACCTTTTTCTTAGCACCTAGTGAAACCTTCTCCAAAATGGAGCATATAATTGGTCACAGAGCTAACCTCAACAGACACGAAAAGATTGAAACAATTCCTTGCAACCTATCAGACCACTATGGATTAGAGCTGGATTTCAATAACAACAAAAACAACAGAATGCCTACAAGCACATGGAAACTGAACAACTCCCTACTCAATGATATCTGGTCAATGATATCTGGGTAAGAAATCAAAAAATAAATAAAAACTTTCTATGGTGGGAGCCTTGTTCGTATCTCTTAAGAAAACTTCTTGAGTCTTCTGTGAGTGAACTTCTTGTGGCAAGGCCCTTGGAGCTTTTCTCCCACTTGGCAAGATCCAGAGGGACTGATATCCAGAATGATTTTTGAGAAAAATACATGAGTCTTCTGTGGGTGATCTCCTTGAGACAAGACTCTTGGAGATTTTCTTCCACTTGGGAAGGATAAACAAAATAGTTACCCCAATTCTTGAGAGATGGAGACATGATTCCTGCTTATGTTCCCTGCTTGTTTACTAAAATTCAAGTAAAGACATGATTGGCCAACACCTTTATAATAAAGATTCTTTACTAGATGGTCTTTAAATATTGATAAAATATTTGAGGAAGAAGAGGGACTGGTAAGGTCAACTACTTCTTCTGAGGACCTAAGTATGCTAATGCGTTAGAGTGAGAGAAAGGTCAACACCAAGAGAAGATAGGGCCTGAAGAGAAGGACCTACAGAGATGAGGCCCTAAAGGTCAGTAGTGAAGAGTTTATTCTTACATCAAGTTAACTTAACTTTAGGACAAGCTAGTAAGTAAAAATTTGTCATTATCTTAAAAGAAATTGGATAGATTCATTCCCACCTTGGACAAGGAAGAAAATAGTATAGGATAATGACAAATGATAATTACTTCTGCTTAATGAGAAAGTTGTAATAGAGTAGGACCATAATGTTTAATTACATAAAATTTGCTTATAAGATAACTTAATACATATTATGAATATATTGATTAGGATTATTGTAAGATGTAAAAGCTATTTTTACTGTTAGAGGCTTATTTTTGGATTTTAATTGTTTTTACTTTGAAACTGCATGTTTGCTTCCAGCCTGCACACCAACCACACTGGTTGTACCTGGCTAAATATAATTATTTGGCTTGAAATACTTAGGTGTATTTAGTTATGACATAATAATTTGGATTGTAATATTATTCTGCTTAGATATGGACAAAGGTCAATCACTGACCAGGAGGGAAAAAGATAAACTTAATACTGAGATTTTTAGATAATAATTAAAGGTAATATGATATTGCATATGTGTAATGCTTCAGAATTCTGTATAAATGAAGACGGCTCAAGCTATTTGGGGAAACATGCTCAAACTGCAACAAGTGGGCAGAGTTTTCCTTTTTGCCGACTCCACATCCTTAAACTTGCTCAAACTGCAACAAGTGGGCAGAGTTTTCCTTTTTGCCGACTCCACATCCTTGTCCCTGTTTACTGAACTCACCAATTACAGATGCCAGCATTTCTAGAATTCAATGAATCTGAAGGCACAACGTATGGGACATAATGAAAGCAGTGCTAAGAGGAAAATTCATAGTACTAAGTGCCTTTATAAAGAAATTGGAGAGATCCCATATTACTAACCTAACAACACACTTGACAGCTCTAGAACAAAAAAAGCAGACTCACCATAGAGGAGTGGACAGCTGGAAGCCATCAAACTCAGGGCTGAAATCAATAAAATAGAAACAAAAGAACAATTCAAAGGATCAACAATACCAAGAATGTTTTTTTTTCTTTCTTTTTTTTTTTTTTTTTTTAAGAAAATCAACAATATAGACAAATACTTAGTGAAAATAACTAAACGGCAAAGGGAGAGTAATCAAATCAATGAAATCAGAAATGAAAAGGGAGCTATAACAACAGACAGTAAGGAAATCCAAGGAATCATTATGTCATACTTTCAAAGCCTATATTTCACAAAATTTGAAAACATAAATGTAATGGACAATTTTTTTGATAGATACCAACTACCTCAATAGAACCAAGATCAGGAAAACAAATTTAATAGTCCTGTATCTAGTAAGGAAATGAGGAAGTCATCAAAAGTCTCCCTAACAAACAAACAAACAAACAAACAAAACCCAGGTCCAGATGCATTCAGTACAGAATTCTACAACACATTCAAAGATGAGTTAATACCAATTCTAAATAGAAACAGAGGAACATTACCAAACTCATTGCGTGAGGCCACAGTCACCTTGATACATAAACCACAGAAAGACTCTACAAGAAAAGAGAATCTAGGCCAATTTTTCTTATGAACCTTCATGCAAAAATACTCAGTAAAACACTTGCAAATTAAATCCAAGAACATGTGAAAAATATTACTCACCATGAGCAAGTAGGCTTCATACCAGGCATGCAGGCCTGGTTCAATATATGGAAATCCATCAAAGTAAGCCACCATGTAAGAGAACTGAAAGAAAAAAAAAAACACATGATCATCTTCTTAGATGCTGAAAAAGCATTTGATAAAATCCAACACCCATTCATGTTTAAGGTCTTGGAGAGAGCAGGAATACAAAACATATAACTCAACATAATAAAGACAATATACAGCAATCCTATAACCAACATCAAACTAAATGAAGAGAAACTTAAATCAATTCCACTGAAATCAGGGACTAGACAAGGCTGTCCTTTCTTTCCATATCTCTTTGACATACTATGTGAAGGCTTAGCTAGAACAATAAGACAACTGAAGCAGATCAAGGGGATACAAATAGCAAAGAAAGAAGTCAAACCATCACTACTTGTAGATGACATGATAGTATACATAAGTCACCCTAAAAATTCCACCAAGGAACTTCTGCAGCTGATAAACACCTTCAGCAAAGTAGATGGATACAAAGTCAACTCAAAAAAACAACAAACAAACAAACAAACAAAAAAACAGTAGCCCTGCTCTGTACAAATGACAAATTGGACTGAGAAAGAAATTAGGGAAACTATAGCCTTCAAGACAGACACAATGGCATAAAATATCTTGATGTAATGTTAACCAAACAAGTGGAAGACGTGCATGAAAAAAACTTCAAGTCTTTAAAGAAAGAAATAGAAGAAGATACAGAAGATGGAAAGACCCCTCATGTTTGTGGATTGGGATAATCAACATGTAAAAATGTCCATGTTACCAAGGATAATTTATAGATTCAATGCAATTCCCATCAAAAATTCCAAGACAATTCTTTACAGACCTTCAAGATCAATTCTCAACTTTAGATGAAAAAAAAAAAAAAAAAAAAAAACGCAACACAACAGTATAAGCTGAAACAGTCTTGTAGAACAAAAGATTTTCTGGAGGAATCTTCATACCTGATCTCAAGCTGTACTATAGAGAAACAGTAATAAAAACAGCATGGTTGTGACATGGAAATAGGCAGGTTAACCAATGGAATAAAATAGAAGACCCAGAAATAAACCCATACATCTGTGGGCTTTGGTTTTTGACAAAGAAGCCAAATCCCTACAATGGAAAAAAAATAGAATCTTCAACAAATGGTGCTGGTCTAACTGGATGGCTACAAGTAGAAAAATGCAAACAGACCCATATTTATCACTGTGCACAAAATAAAGTCCAAATAGATTAAAGACATCAACTTAAAACCACACACTAAGTCTGTTAGAAGAAAAAGTGGGGAAGAACCTGGAACTCATTAGCATAGGAGGTATCTTCCTGAACAAAAGACTAACAGCCCAATCTCTAAGATCAACAATTAATATATGGGACTTCATGAAACTGAAAAGCTTCTGTAAGGCAAAGGAAATAGTCAACAGAACAAAACTACATCTTAAAGAATGGGAAAAGATCTTCACCAACACTACATCTAATAAAGGGCTAATATCCAAAATATATAAAGAACTCAAGAAATTAAACACCACCAAGCCAAATATCCAATTAAAAAGGGTGACAGAGCTAAACAGAAATTCTCAACAGATGAATATCGAATGGCTGAGAAACACTTTAAAAATTGCTCACCATCTCTAGTCATCAGGGAAATGCAAATCAAAACACCTCTGAGATTCCATCTTACACCTATCCCAATGGGTAAGATAAATAATGTAACTGACAGCACATGCCAGCAAGGATGTGGAGAAAGGCAAATACTCTTCCATTATTGGTGGAAGTGCAAACTTGTACAACCACTTTGGAAATCAATTTGGCACTATCTCAGGAAATTGGAAATAAGTATACCTCAAGACCCAGCCATACCATTCTGGGGCATATACCCTAAAGAGGGTCAGAGCAGTCTTGTTTGTAATAGCAAGAATCTAGAAACAACCTAGATTTTCCTCCACTGAAGAATGGATAAAGAAACTATGGTTCATTTACACAACAGAATACTGTTCAGCTATCAAAAACAAAAAAATCTTGAAAATTTCAGACAAATGGATGTAACTAGAGACAGTCATCCTCAGTGAGGTAATTCAGACCCAAAAAGACACACATGGCATATTCTCACTCATTAGTGGATGTGAGCCACTTAATTCAGCTTAACCACATTACAATTCAGATTGAAATGCTGGACCAAATGGGACCAATTGGGATGTGCCAAACAAGGTCTGCTCAGATGTAGCAGATAGGCTGCACCCTCTCCTATGTGCCCCACAATATGGACTGTAAACACTACTTCTAACATGGACCTGGGCCTCCTAATGCTGTTCACTCCCCCCTGGCAGGGTGGACTTGCAAAGTCACACTGGAAGAGGTTACAGGTAGTACAGAAGACACTGGATAAGCTGAGGTCATATGTTAGTGTGGAAGGGCTCCCCTTTCTAAGGACTAGTGAAGGGAGGGAAAGTGGATGAGGGAGGGAGTGGAATTGGGAGGTGATAAAGGAGGGGGCTGCAATTGGGATGTAAAGAATTCAAACTGCAGAACAAGCAGGTAATGTATATTGCTAATTTGACTACATGGGATTAACTCTGAGACTGGCTGAGATAAGAGGGTCTATGCATAGACAAGGCTTCATTTGGTCACAGATTCTCTATGAGTTATTATTCGAAGCCATTCTTAATATGGCATAAAGGAAGATTTGCAGATGACTTACTGCTGCTTATACAATAGGCAGAGAACCAACCCTAATTGTTTCATATATCCCACACACCTCCTACAGTATAATGCTAGAGCTGTATAATGCTTGTGAGAAATTATGTTTTCAGAACAAAAGAACCAAAAACTGACACTGGATCAGACCTGACAGGATTCATTTCTCTCAGCATGCTGGATGCTGACATCCTGCATCCTCCATGTTTTAGCCCCAGATGCCTCAGTTGCTGTTACTCATCAGAACAGGACAGCACTGTAGAAAGCTTCTGATCCCAATTTGTCCAGCATTTCAATCTGTTCCATACAGGATTCCTCTTAAGCCTAGTATTTCTCCACATTTAGAAACTGGACCACAAATGCTATCCCTGGCTTGCTTAACCATTTTCCCTAAGTTTTTGGGGGGAGTGCACTTCAAATATGTTATTTGTCCTAAATCAGCCTGAAGAAACCTTAAGAGAATAACATTCCATTTCTGCTAAGGGGGGTTGGGTAAATTTCTGTTTTCTTTCTTGGTCTACATATACTTATTTTCATCGGGAGTTGGTTATAAGTTATCACAGAGAGAAAACTAGGTTGAACTCAGGGATGACTCTCTTTTCCTTTATTTCTTTCATAGGTAAGTATATAGGAGCAGAAATCAAAGAAAGGGGGATAAACAAATAGAGAGGGAGGGTAGAACAAAAGGTAGATTATTGCATCTACTCCTCAACTCAATGCCTTAATTGTTACTCACACATAAGGTTATTTTTAATTAATTGGCATAGAATTTTGTATATTGATGCATTGGTATATAATTCAAATCTAAAATTATTCTTCACACACACTATATATGTGTATATATACCAATGTATCAGAATAACATATATATATATTCTAATATAAGGTATTCTACCCATCCAACTCAATTATAATTCAAGGTTTACTTTCAATACCTTGAAAGTGGTGCTTTAGCCTATTTAGGATAATTAAGTAATACAAGCTAATTGTTAGTTGAACAAATCATAATCATGTCACATATTAGTTTAACTTTATCACAAGTTAGTATAAGGACCAGACAAACTCCATTTTGAAAAAGAGACTCTGTTTTGTTTTAAACTTGGACAAGGCCTGAACCCAGATTCCAGGAAAAAACAGAAAGTAGTCTAAACAGAAAAATTCCCCTAGCAACACAACCTGCTCACCTTGGGAAAGTTCAGATATACTCTCTGCTGGTTAAACTGAGCAGCAGGTGGTCTGGCACATGGCAACAAGCAATTAGGAGAAGCCAAGCCAAAGTTGCTAATACCCTCATGACTGCTTCAACAAATATTTTATATAGGTCAGCTTGCCCCTATACCTATTACCCAATGATGAAATGCCAAGGCTTGTAACTCCTTGCTTGCAGCTTTTCTCGCCAAGTGCCACCCAATCAAATACTGTAAAGCCTATTTCTTTCTCTAAAATCTTTAAAAACCTCTCTCAATTGAGACTCAGAGCCACTTCCCTGCATCTGTCATGTCAGGGCATAGGAGCTGTAGCCCAGGTTGAAACTTGGAATAAAGTTCCTTGTGATTGCATTTGGACTCAGCTCTTGGGTGATCTGTTTGGGAAGTCTCTCAAAAATTAGGCCTGACACTAGGTCGTGGAGATAGATGTGATTCTATAGATACATAAAGTAAAAGAGTGAAATAAGGTCTTCAAAAACCTCAGAAACCTACAGAGTATGATTTTAAGGTATTTTTATTATTCTAAAGATTCTTTGACAGTAGGACAAGTTATTCCTGGGAAACCCAGCCTACCTCAAAGAAGATGATGAGCATCAAAGAAACTCCTTATGGATTTGGCTTCAAATGTGTCAAACTAGTCACTGGGCAAAATATCCTCCTTTCTACCAAAGACTATCTCTTCAGCACCCTCCTCCCATTGTCTTTTATGGTCACCTCTACCATTTCTAAACTGCCAGAGTCTCTGCTGCCACTGGGCTGTGCCTTAACCAATAGCTTCTGCAGGAGTCTACTCAAGGACTCTGATTCTAATGCACACTGCCAAGGTTCAAATTGTTTCCAACACCTCTTCCTTTATTTTTCTTCCACATCCAGCAATGGTCTCTTATGCTGCCAATCTTCAGCTCATGCCTCCAAAACCTGTACTTTCTGCTGTGAATTTATGCATTACCCAATTCAGTAAGAGCATGAGATATAGCCCTGGCCACCTAGGATCACAGATTCTGTATGTTTACTCTCAGAAAGCACTTCCCAGAGGACTTTACCTTTGTGATGCTGCTCTCATATTAATTGCCTCTAATTTCTCAGCGGCTGCTAACCAGGATCAATTGTCTCAGTAAAGGTCCCATTCAGTGGCTTTGGTGCCCTGTTAATCACATCTGCTTCTTCAGCCTGAGCTACCCAGAAACACATAGTTTTAATTCAACTTACTACTCAAACAGCCCTCTTAATGTCTTTACTTCCTCTGAAACTTCCCAAGTCAGGCCTTCATTCTCTGCATTGCTCTCACCCACTCCATGGCAGTTTGTAATTCTTGAGAGCCAAGATAAGTAGTCAATTTTTTCTGTTGTTCTTTATCAAGGAAACAACTCTAAAATGTATTTAATAGGCATACTTAGATGCTACCAGTAGGAATAAACACATTACCCCAAAGAGCAGTCAAAGCAATTATAAACTTCATAAGATTTTTCTACCCATTTTTCCTTTTCTATTCTATTTATCTTAGTTACTGATACATACCACTTATTGTTAATTTTAGTTTTAAATAAATTGCCTTCATATATATATGTACACATATATATCCATATATATATATGGGGCCGTTCTTCAAGCTCTCATTGTGTGGCCTTTCTTTAAGCATTCATCATATGTAAATGATATGAAATACTGTCCATACTGAACAACATGGCTGTGGCTTATAAATACCTTCACCTATGATTACTGGCAAAGGAGTGGAGTTATCCCATGATTAACAAGATGATGGCTTACATAGTCCATAAACTCCTTATGTATATACGGAAAGTTAATTCTTTTTACTGTTGAGGTGCCCAAGACTTCCCTCTCATACTCCAGGATTCCTAGGCTGTTTCTGTTGCTGGGAGTGAAATTCTACTTAACAGCATAGTCATTTGTGAGTTGTCTGTGTTCTTGTAACAGTAGTTAAAAACACTGTCACACCATACTAGAAACAGGAATAATTGTTTTACTGTTCGACATGTCTATGGTGCTCTATGTGATATTCACACAGATGTCATTTTCTTTGTATCATTTTTTATGTCTGTGGAAATTCTGTTTCTTAATAGTAGGGGTAGAAAATGAGGGAAATAGAGTGAAAAAAATATAGATGATAAATAGATGTAATCCCTTTTGTTAATCCCAAAATGTGTAAACCTTGGCAAGAATTGCAGAGTATTGAAGGAGACGGTGAGTTACAAGTTATAGAAAGCATTCATCTGGTCTGAATTTTAATACAGAGTAAAGAAAGACTCCATAATACAACATATTGTTAAAACCCTAGTATAGAAAACTAGGATAATCCAGGGATATTATAAACTTCAGCTCTTTGATTTGGAAAGGCTTTTAAACAGGAAGTTAGCACTTTCTTACATCTTGATTTATGAGGCTGTGTAACATGGGAGCAGATGCTATGCATCTGAGTTTCATGGAAGCAGAGAAGCAGAGTAATCTACATGTAATTCAAGCCATATGATAAAATCTTCCCTTACTGACCCGGCACTGAGAATGCTATCATGAACAGAGAAAATTATGTCTATATCTTTAATAAACATACTTTATAGTCCTGATGTTGATATTATACTTCATTCATAGTTTATATGCAAGGTATAAATATGATGGCACATATAATAATTTTGAACTACAATATGAACCAATATACTCCATACCTTAATCTATTTCTTCCTTCCAGAATGAAGTTTTATATTTTCCATCCTTTAAACAGGTCTAATTTTTGTATATTATCTACATACTATTTTAAGTATTTTAATTGATTTAAAATGATGTTCAGAGATACTCTAATCTTTTTTTCCCTTTGTCTTTTTTTAATTATTTATTTATTTATTCTTGTTACTCTTCAGATCTCGTAAATCTTTTGCCTTTTACTCTAATCTTTATATGATACTTCCAATAAATAAACCATTCTCTTAAACCTTTTATAGTTTGTTTTGTCTTGCCCCTTTTAAGCCTTTATAACTCCCTTTTATTGGTGCTTCCCATAAACAACATTTGAAACCAAAATTTGATTGACCATATTCAGAAGAATAAACTTGTAGAACTGTTTAACGTACTTGATTTAAAAGAATACTAAGACAAATAATTTATTTGCAACTAATTTCCTCCAAAATATATAAAACCAAAATTAATTTCATTTTTCATTTTTTAGCAGTTAGAAATATTTTTCAGTTATACTTTTCATTTCAAAATACTTATGTATGCTTATCAAGACTCTTTTAGGAATACGCACAATTAACACTATTTTCTCTAGTGGTCACAAAAGTGAACCAATGATTAATTTAATCCAGATATGAGTTTCTAAAGCTCACCCAAATTACACATATCATCTAAAACAAATGAGAAGCACATTTTGGTGTAAAAGAACTGGACAAGTCCAGTGAATTAATTTAATATACAAGTGATACTACTTTATGAGCTAATACACAGAGTATTAATTCATAAGAGATTCATATTGTCGGGGTGAATGTGAACACGCTTCCTGCTGCCTACCCCTACCTACCTACTGGCAAATAGCTGCTCGGGTCTGTTTCTTCTCAAACACATACAGCACAAACCTCTCTAGCTTTCTCAATATGCTTGGCGTGGTGCTTTGGTTTGTTTTGCTTTTGCATATGTTTCTGATGGTATTTATAAATGATTTTTATAACATCTCATATAAAGTATGCATTTTAATATCTTGATGTCCTCACACTGCATTTTGTCTACTCTCCTATGAGAATGTTACAGTATCTCCAGTTGGAATGCCTCCTGTCTTTTCTTTCATTTAGAATACAAGAATTACTATAAAATGCAGCTGTAAATTCTTTGATAAGTACTTATTCTATGTACTATTTTACTTTCTTAATTCTGAAGAAAGAATATGATTTTTAGAAAACAAATGGGTTAATATTTCATTCCTTGCGAATTATAAAATGACATCTTGAAATGTGGCAGGATGTTTTCTTTTTTTTATGTTAGAATTTTAATGCATTTGTACGGGTACTTATATTGAAAATAAAGTTACCTTATTTGTATTTTATTAAGATTATTTATTCCACATCTTTTTAATTAGAACCTATGTTTGATCTCAGAACCAAGAAAAATTTTCAGTGATTTGGTATTTTCAAGGATTTCTTTTCTTTTTATCATGCTTCTTAAAATTGTCTTTATATGAAGACATTTACCTACATGACTTCTGGGACTGTTAAATCAAATAACAATTATTAAGTGGCGAATAACTTGGCATGGGAAGACACTAGGTTCTGTTATTATTTATTGCCTTCTTCCACTTATAAAATTTAAATTCTTGATCATGCATAGAACCCCTAAGCAATTTACCACTATCTGCCTGGGTAGATTAATTTCTGCTGCTAACACTACATCCCAGCAATTGTGAGTTAAGCATGGCCTTCTACTAAATCATTCTGTAGATGTATCCCTGTTTTCATATAGATATAATCACATGGAGTATGAAAAATGCATTTTATCAGTTCAAATTAAATATTAGTTCCTCAACAATACCTTTCTTCCATTAATATTTATGGATTTATCTCACTACATTTAATCTGTTTTTTTTTCTTTATATCACCACGCTCTATAACCTGTATGCAAAGACATTTAAATCAATTCCAGATAGAAGAAACATTAAATAGAAGAAACTCAGTGAATCCCTGATCTGGAACTAAATGTAGCACCTTTTGACAAAGACAAAAACTATATCCGTGTTGTCATTTTCCAATACAGTTTTGTTTCATTGGACAAGTAATTATTCTTTCACTCTTTTCATAACTTATACAGATAATACATCCTATGAAAGTATACTACAGACTATAGGAAGAATATTTTTAGAATGTTCTGATCACCTTTTCTGTTTTATTATGCTGAGTATTTATGTATTTGGTCTTCCTACTTACTGATCTTCCTTTATCACACTATCCTCAATTATAAAATTTTGCACAGTTCATAAACGATTGATTGCCTCCTCATAGGCTATTTTTTAGTCTTTTAAAAAAATTATTTCTATGAATACTTACCAAATGAAATCTGTTTCTCTCTTTGGTTCCCCAGTCTGACAACTAAGAACTCCTGGTGACATTCTTAGCTGCATATAATTCAAGTTGATAAAATCAAAGATAGTTGAAACCCAACTGAAAACAAGCGGTTCCCCTGGACTCAGGAAATATAATGGAAGATTAAGTAAAAATAATATAATAGCTAGAGGATTGGAAGAGTGCTTTGAAATGTTGTCACTGGATATAATAAACCTGTTGCACACATGAATTCATAGCAGCTATATTTACATATATAAGATCTATACAAGCTGGCATGGTGGCACTCCTGTAATCCCAGCACACAGGAGGCAGTATAGGAAGATGCCTGTGAGTCCAAGGCCAGCCTAGTCTATAAAGTGAATCCAGGACAGCCAAGGCTACACAAAGAAACCCTGTCTCAAAAAACCATTATAATAATATATATACAAGATTCAGTCAGATAAAATTTCCACTATGGGTCTGTGACCAAACCACTGTTTTTTCCCTTGTGAACTATTAAAATTTATTTTTAAGAAAACTCAAAGACAAATTATATACTTCTCAAATGATGGTATAAAAGAAATTTTAGTTGCTATGGTGTTATGGCACTGTCCTAATAATTCTTTTTTTACATTTACATTTTTATTATTATACACACACACATGTGTTGTTGGGTCTAAATTTCTGATTGTAAATCAATATCTATCATATCTCATCCCTATTGACCTAAAATATCTATATAGAACTAAAAAAATCTTAACCCCTAAACAACTATGCTTAATTGTAAAACTAAACCATCTGGTTCTTCAACCGCATCAGATACTTGAGAAGAAATAAAATTATTTACCTGAGTAGACAGAAAGTACAGATATAGCAGCTTCAAAGGAAAAAAAATTACAGAGAAAGTTTGCTGCCTGAAAAGTCACCCAACACTCTCTATAATGGTGAAATATCATCTTCAACCTTCTGGCCCAGTATATCTGACACACATATTTTTGTGAGGCAGGAACTATTGAGGACATGCTTACCCTGTCTTGGCAGAGTTTGGCTGTCTACTTTGCCTGCATCCAAGCCTGTCTGTGGTAGAAATGATGACATTTTTCCCAGTGACTGGTTTGCCACATTTGAAGCCATCTCCATAAGGAGATTCTTTGATGCTCATCATCTTCCTTGAGGTAGGCTAGGTGTTGCCAGGAGTTAACTTGTCTTTTTGCCAATGAACCTTTAAAATAATAATTAAAAACAAACAAAAAAACTTTAAGTGCCAAATTTTGTAGGTCTCTGAGATTTTTGAAGACCTTATCTAACAATTTTACCTTACCTATCTTTGGAATCATATCCACCTGTTAATCCTAGGATAAAGGATAAGAAAACAACCAATAAAAACCAGGACAGCATGGCTCCACCAGAAAGCCCAGACAACAGACGCTCTAATGCAGCTGAATCTCAGGAATATGGCCTTAAAGCTATGCTTATAAGGTTATTTGAGAATTGTAAGAGAAAATGGTAGATCTCCTCTGGTCTCAGACACTTATCAGGGTTGAGCCTACTTAGTACTTGGATGCTACACAACCTGGGAATACGTGGTACTATATGCTTTAGCTGTGTGGTGGTGACACTTGCCTTTAATTCTACCCCTAGGGAGGCAGAGAAAGGTAGATCTGCATTTGAGACCACCTTGGTCTAAAGAAGAAATTCCAGGACAGCCATGATTACACAGGGGGAAAAAAAAGGCTTCAGAAGGGAAAAAGAAAGAAAGAAAGAAATGGAAAGGAATTCCAAGAACTTCAGAAATGGTCTGAGACCCCAACACTAGCGCTGACGAGTTATTGTCAGCTTATGGCTACAAAAGTTGTATTGCCACTGGGATGGTCAGTGTTGTTTCTCATGTCCTCATAAAGATCTTGACTAACTTGTATATGGACTGAATTAACAGCACTAAGTGTGTTAAAAAGTAAATAAATAAATAAATTGTAATAGGTAAAATAAGCTGAAGGGAGGATTGATTGGGAGCTTCAAGGTGAAATGGAATGGCAAAGAGAGTGGACACAAGATATATTTAATACATGCATAAAATGGTCAAATTAATATGAGAATTAATAAAAATAGTATATGGATAAATCCTTAAAGTAGTAAAAAAGAAAGATCTTAATTTCAATTCCTTTGTGTAAATGCACAGAAAAGGAATAGCTGAATGCATTAATTTTACAATAAATATTTCAAGGGCAATCTATTCTGATTATCACAACAAATGAGTGAGGTTTTGCTCTATATTTCATTTCTTTGCACATATATATCAGTTTGGCTAATCCTGTCCAAAATTTGCCTAATTTTTTATTGTTGTTTTTATGTAATAGCAACTATCCTAAGAGATATAAAGTTGTATCTACTGTAGTTTTAAATACTTTGTTGTTTTTTCTCACTTGCTTCTTCCCTCCTCCTCCTCCTTCTCTCTCTCTCTCTCTCTCTCTCTCTCTCTCTCTCTCTCTCTCTCTCTCTCCTCTCTCTCCTGTGTCTTCTGTGTATGTGTGGGGTGTATGTGTGTATGTATCTGCACATGCAAATTTATGAATATCATGTATGGGTAGATGATGACTTTTTAATATCCTTTGCCACCACTCTCAAGCTTATCTTTTTAGGACATCACAATAAATATAGAGCTCTCTGCCTTAAATAGATCAACTTTACAAACTTCCTCAGCAATCATTTGTCTTTTCTTCTGACATAACAATTATAGTATTGTTACATTGGTTCTGGGATCTAATTCAGATCCGCCGGCTTTCCGAGCAGCACATCACTCACTGGCTGAGCCAACTTTACAGAGACTTGGATGTGATTTGTAAGATTTGTTAAACCATTTCTACAGCATTTAATTGCTTGATACCAGCTTTGTTCTCTTTGATTTTTTTATTAGAAATGCCATTATATTCATGATGCTCTCTCACCTCCAAAACGCAGTTCAAAGGCTTCCACTTGATCACTCTACCTTCTCCTAACTTTAGATCTTACCATATAAGTTGACAAAATAATCTGGTTTTAAAAATGATAGTTGTATTATCATTACATGTTGTATTTTCAGGGACAGGGATTATGAAAGATAACTGTTCAGGTAACAAGTTACGTGGTGAGAGACTACGGATCTGGTTTTAAAAATAATAGTTGTATTATCATTACATGTTGTATTTTCAGGGACAGGGATTATGAAAGATAACTGTTCAGGTAACAAGTTACATGGTGAGAGACTACGGACTGTGTGACTCCTCAGACTTGGCTTAGAGCAGTGTTTGCTTGGGTTTCCAACTCAGGAAACCCAAAGGTAGTGCAAACCATTTTTATGTCATTTGTCTTTTAAAGTTCTCTTTATTTTTTCAGGAATTGGTACATAAAATAAAATGGCCTTTACTCTTTGCCTGTCATCCCAATGATGTCTGGGAAAAAATGTCATGAATGTTAAGATCTCTATTGATCAACAACAATAATTTTCCTTGTTTAAGTATCAGGACCTTATATTCGATATATGATGGTTCACAAACACTTCTTTAGATTCAAATCAACCTACATATATTAACATTACAAAACAACCACATGCATTTATATTATTTGGAAATGAGAGAGAAGGTAAAGGAAACGTGAAGTTTTAGTGAAGCAGCTTTCACTGTGAAATAAATAACTATTTTAACTGGGTTTATCTTATAAGTTTTCTAAAATTCACATGGTCATCACATGCTTTAAACAATAGATGTTTTTGGTCACAGGGTGGCTACTCATGAGGGCCCATTTTCCTCACAACCTTCCTGTCACATAGGAAGTACAAAAATCTCCACTTTTTCTTTGAAGTACTTAAAGAGAAAAGGATATATTTAAATTGAAATATGAACTGGTGTGGACTCAGCAGAGGTGGTAGGAAGGGTCAAATGACAAGGAAAATTCAAACTTCATTCCTTGCTAAGTGTCTGGATTATATTTTCAATGTAAATCTGAGGAGAAATGCATGTTCACATAATTCCTCAGTAGACTACAAGACTGCAAATAAATTGCTTCACATTTTCCCAAATCTATTACTAAGTGGTGGAAATGTGATTAATATAGTGGTAGGTAGAGAACAAATTCTGCATTTGAGGTAGCAATTGCTATTTCAATTGGTTTTCACCATGCAAAATAAATGTCTCTAGTAATTATAAATTAAAAATTAATTCTGTGGTGTCACAGGGTAAATGTGAAAGTGCACTGTTATTAATGGTACAGCCAGCTGATCAGAGGCAGCTGGTGAATAATGTATTCCTCAAACACTAAAGACAATGGGAAGGATTGATTTCCTTTTCTGTTACCTGAGCATTCTTTAAAGCAATCAGGTTCCTGAAAAGCTAAAAATGTGCATTGTGTTTATCAAAGCAGACAGTTCTCTTTGTTTTCAGATAAATTGCTACAGCAATATTAGCATGTTTGAAATATTTCACTGAATTAGAATACTTCATTCTCTCAGTTCTCTTTGTGATGGGATACTATTCTTTCAGCTGACAAACTGCATACCTATGTCCACACATCTTAGAGAAAAATAAGGTTCTGTCATAATTTGGGTATTTTTATATATGACCTTACCTAATGAAGTAATAATATATTAGTAATGGTTTGGGTATATTCAAAAGCCAATTAGAATAAAAAAGTTCTCTTATTTTGATGGTACTTGTATTAAAAATATTTAGGTCATTTCTTTGTACATTACTTTTTTTGCTGCTCATTGATTTGATTTTTGCATATGGCATAAATGCCAACTTTTAAAAATGAAATATACATGAATGATTTAACTAATAATGTTGGTAATATAAATCTATACTAACTTATGTTACAATTTTTGAACATATGTCTCTTTAGTCTAACTTCTTTATCTCAGCATGACTTTATTCAGAGAATAATTTTATTGTAATGAATTGTGCCTACAGAATATAATATTATTCTCATCATACAGAGCTAGTTTTATTTAAGCTATACCAGTTCTTGGTGACACTTATATCTCTATTAATTTATATGAAACACTTCAAATTTAAATTTCTAAATTTACATACAATAGGGGTGTTATGATTTCATTGATTACATCAGGATATTTGTTGGAAATAAATGACCACTAAAATTTTAAAGTCCTATCTAACCTCTCACTGTCCTTTCAACATCTGCCTTTCCTTTATCCTTCAACATTAATTTTAAGGTTAATTCTATTTGTTTATTTTTATATCAAAGTTTGCTTTTATTTATTGTGAAGGTTAATATCTGATGTTTTTAGTGTTCTTTTTCTTGTACTTTCTGTGGGAGAGAGTATGTGTATGTCTATGGATATTCAGAAAGCACATTAGTACCACATCACCTTACCTACATAACTGTAGTAAGTCTTCCATTGTGACATTCAGCTCGGCATTTAGCCCAATTTTCACTACATAGCATAAACTGCGTCTTGTGACGCAAACCTCATATTGTGTCTGAAAATGTTTGCTTTACACCTATAGCTATTGTACCAACATGGTACCATGAAGCACATCTTGCCTGGTAGGTTACTACTGTGAATTATATGGTTCTCATCTTGAACAATATTTTGATTACTTTATTTCTCAGCTTTCTGAAAAGCACCTGTTAGTACTGTGACATCTAAACATTAGAGCAGCGAAAGGCCATCCAATGCAGTTTTAGTTTTATTTCTTTTTAAAAAATATTTTATTAATTCATTTATATTACATCTAAATTGTTATCCTATCCCTTGTATCTTCCCATTACTCCCTCCCTCCTTCTTTCCCCCTACTGCCCTCCCCTATGTCTGTGACTGAGGGGGACCTCCTCCCCCTGTATATGTTCATGGGTTATCAAGTCTCTTCTTAATAGCCTGCTATCCTTCCTCTGAGTGCCACCAGGCCTCCCCATCAAGGGGAAATGTAGAAAAATGCGATTAGACCCATATTTGTCACCATGCACAAACCTCAAGTCTTAGTGGATTAAAGACCTCAACATAAAACCAGAGACATTAAATCAGTTAGAGGAAAAAGGGGGGAAGAGCCTGGAACACATCGGCACAGGAGACAACTTCCCAGGCTTAACGTCCACAATTAACAAATGAGACCTCATGAGACTGAGAAGCTTCTGTAAGGCAGGAGACACTGTCAACAGAACAAAGTGACAGCCTACAGACCGGGAAAAGATCTTCACCAACCCTACATCTGACAAAGGTCTAATATCCAAAATATATAAAGAACTCAAGAAATTAAACACTACCAAACCAAATAACCCAATTAAGAAATCGGGCTCAGCACTAGAGAATTCTCGACAAAGGAATATCGAATGGCTGAGAAACACTTAAAGAAATGCTCAACATCATTAGTCATTAGAGAAATGCAAATCAAAATGATACTTAGATCCCATCTTATACCCATCAGAATGGCTTTATTTCTTTGTACCTTGTAGACAAAGTGTAGGGTGTCTTCAAGAAATTGCTTTGTCAACTAGCTCTGATGAACAATTAAGATGGATTCAGAAAACTGTAATGAGGCCTCTAGGGCCTGATTAAAAAATTGTTGTAATGAAATATCTAACATCTTGCACTGGGATTTCTTATAACTCTTGGCTTTTAGAACCCACATCATCTTGCCTGGCTGAACATTTTCATCTACCTATCTATGTATTTACCTATGTCTCTATCTATCTATCTATCTATCTATCTATCTATCTATCTATCTATCTACTATCTGTCTGTCTGTCTGTCTATTTATCTATCTATTTGAATTACAAATTATAAGTCTAAACATGGCTTTTACCCCATGTTTCTTTTAGGCTAAAATTCTTTCACTATCCACTCTGTTAACCAACTCCCTTTCTCATCTCTATTTAAATATTCCATACATAGTATTCCATGTCTCAGTTTTCCTATTATCTATGTTACATTTACCATATCTCCTTGACTTCACCTAAACCAATGACACTTTTTTTCACATTCATGGCTTCTATGGGTCCACTATGTTAAATATACAATTTGAAAATGCAATGCACACACATACACACATACACACACACATATATATAATAAGAAGTGGAGAGGAGAGAGTTGTGGCATAAATGCAAAGTACAAGGGAAAAATCACATAATTTCATAATGAATGAAGAATAGAGAATTACACATGAGTGTTTATGAGGATGTTCTAAGGGAGTAACAAAGAAAAATTTTATACTTTTAACCCCTTTAAAAATTATCAGATAAAAAGAATAGTTTGAATGAGTTTATATGAATAAATTTGAGAACCTTGACTTAATATTTTGAATAATAGTGTCATCATCTACATCATAAATTGTAGGAAACCATGGAGTTGGCTTGGCCGAGCTACCATGAAAGGCATGTGTTGTAGGCTTTTCAGGTTAGAGTCCATGGCTTCTGTGGCACAATGTGCTCTCTAATTCCTCGGAGACTGAAGGCAAAAGTCTTGAGCCCACTTTGTGTTTCTCTGTACCATTAATTGTTAAGGAATCCAGACGACTTCTTCTTGTATTAGGACAATCTCACAGGATAATTCAGTGTAAATAATCCCTCACTGATCCTCTCTCCCCAGCTGATACTAATTTGTGTCAAGTTGACCATTTAAACTAATCTTTGAATGTATATAATATTCAGTATTTAAAAACCATAGTGTAAATATATACAGGACAATTGCTGTTAGGTACCCTGTATAACTTGCAAACGTCATTGTATTGTGGCAACTACAACTGTAGTGATCTTGGCAATTACCGTTATATTCTGTTTTTTGATAAAGTTGTGAAAAGTCTGATTTCTCTCAATAAAGTTGTCAAAGCCTCCCTCTTATTCCAACCCAAGCTTGATTTCATTCTTTTAAACCATATCAGGTGACCTTGGCCTGGTAACTAAGCACAGACACTTCCAATAAAGTAATTATAAGAAAAATTGGTTCTTCGTGGCATGGTGGCACAGGCCTGTAATCCCAGGACTCGGGTAGGCAAAGGAAGGCAGATCAATATGAGTTCAAGTACAGCCCGGTCTACAAAGTGAAGCCAGTACAGCCAGGGCTACACAGAGACCTCCATCTCACAAATCTAGTAAAGAAAAATTGATGAAATTAGCATGGTTAAAAATATTTTTCAAAACGGATACAACTATGTAATGTTCAATCTAAAAATAGATTAAAAATATCTGACAATCATTTAATCTATAAGATGATAAAGTATAGGACATCTTTGTAATGTATGTTGTGTACATCCTCACTTTAATATCAGTACAAGTAAAATGATGTTTGTTTTCTTCTTACTCATTAATTATTTGTTATATATTCTTTGATGATTTTGAACTGCAGATTCGTCTACTCAAACCTCCTTAGTATCATGATTAGAAATGTTGGTTGATATATCTAAAAATTATAATTTATCTAAGACTGTTGCTCTTATCTCTTAAATATCTACAATGATATTGAAGGCTTTAAAAATAATTTTATGTCATTGTTGTTTCATTTCTGTTGCTGTGAAAATATCCTGACAACAAGCACCTTAAGTAAAAAGTTTCTGACAGTCTAGAATTGAGAGTAATAAAGGCAAGAACTTCAAGCAGCTGGTACATAATGCCTTCTGGAAAGATCAGAAAGAAATACATACACACCTGTGTTTATGTTTGTTTAAGTCCTCCACTTCAAGAGAGCTCAGGACCCCCAGAGTAGGGAAGACCTACTTAGTGTTAAGTTAACCATTTAAACTAAACATTAAATACTCACAACATTTGGTATTAGTGAACCATAATGTAAAATATAATGTGCATTGTCATGTATCATGTACCTTATACAAGTGTTTAAAATAACATTCCTTAAAACTGTGTAGGTGCAAAAATACTAAAATCAAAGTTAACCAAACCAATCAAAAATAAAAGTTAATTTCATCTATTGAGTTCCTATTCTTATATTAAGTCACGCTCCTTTAATCACACTGTATTATTATAAGATAATAATTTATGAATTTATTCAAAATATATCTCTGTTTCAATATATCTTTTTTTTCACACACATAATTAGTAAAAACTAGAAGCATGAAGCACTGTATTTATATTTTATTCACAGCCTCAGTATATTGATTGATCCTGATTAAAGTAAAAAGGCCGAATGAATATTCGCACTAACAAATGCACCTAACTAGTAAGAACATGTGTCCTGCCGGAAAGCTAAGCCACACATCTGAGGCATCAATGCAGTCTAAACTAATAGGCATCAAGTATACCTAATGGAATAATCAAAATCATCTCTGAAAATGAGGTTCTTTGTGGCACATTTGGATTGAAGTCAATGATTGGTATGGCAGCATTTGTGTTACTTAAAACTGTGCAATTCTGTCATTCAACTACTCCATTAGAATTAAGAGTATGCAGGAGCTCCATTTCTTATTCTATTCTTCTGGACATTATCTATCCATATTTCCACTAAGTGATGCTTTGCTTGAGTTATCCATTTCAATCCCCAAATGCCAACACAAATTTTCAAATACCGATAAGACTTAGAAACGAGTTGAAAAGGCTTCATTAGTCTTCTGTGAGAGTTATTCTTTCTCGTAATTGATTTAAGGATAACAATTTATCATGAATTTTAGGGCATAACCATTATTTTTCTACTTGTCACAAGTTTTGCCTTTTGTTAGGATTCATATAATAGCCATATTATGTCAAGAATGTCACATTTTGGAGCCACATGATGTATCCCATTGAAACCTAACATCTTAAAAACAAGTAATGTTAAAATATTGCACTAAAATTAAAGAACACTCCTGTTATGTGAGGCTAGTTTTGAGGAGACTTGAAGCAGTATCTTCTCATGCCAAATAGATAATTGGCTGCAATCCAAAGTAAGAATATCTCTAAAGTTCAAATTGGTGAACCAATAAGCTGTTTTTAAAATATTACAAACTCATTTTTTCTTTATTAAATTCTAACTTACCACCACAAGGTTTGATATTCAAAGTAAAATTTGTATCAATGTAACATTGCCAGGTGAATATTTTAATAAAGTAGCATTAGCAGTATACACTTTAAGAAGCTTGTCAAGTGGCCTTTATACATTGCTAAGACTGAGTTCCTCTGGAGTAAAAATTCATGGTTCATTTAAAATTGGTCTATGCTTATGGATGGTATAGCAGTAGGTTTCCTTATGAGATCCAGCTTTGGCCTTTGCATCTCTCCTGATGTGAACAACAGTGGTAAAAATTGTTTAACCCTCTGCCTGCTCACAAAACAGCATCAATGATTGGGGGTGTTCAGAAACCAGACCATATCCCACAAAAGTTGTAATTCCTAGGCATCAAAGTCAGGATTGTTGGAGTAACTCACCAGAGAAGCATCAGACTCTTTATTCCCTCCATGTATGAATTCACCTGTGAAGACTAGCAGCAAGTGCACTGGACAGCCAGGTTGACCTAGGGGCTGAGGCTGAATGTAGGAAACTTCCAGCAGCCTAGGCTGAAGTGCAGCTATAGTGCGGTGTGGGAGCACAATTACTGATGGCTGAGTCTGAAGACTCCAATAATTTTTTTGTGTCATTTACAGCAGTATGAATGAGGGATTCTCTGCACACACAGAAATGACTCAAAGACAGCTTCATCAGCAATGCCCACCCCAGTACGAATAGTGGTTGACCAAAGCTTTAAACCTGGTGTACACTTCACAACTTTAAGGTAACTTGACAATGTCATTTTAAGGCATGAAAGTTTGTCTCTGCATCTTTGAGGTAGCTCCACTTTTCTGATAATTTTCCAGGCCATGTGAATGATTCTCAGGCATCCTGACTGACTATGTATGCTTGAGGATAGTTTGTTTAACCCCCTCTTAGAGTCTCTTGCTGGCTCACTTCCTTTAAGCCAGTGTCTTAAGAAACTTCTCTTCAAGATAAACAATTTTAAACTGAGAGAAAATGTATACAAGAAACTGTAAGTAATCTTCTGTTATTCTGTTTCTGATTACATGAAATTTATTTTTATTATGCAATTAATATTCTTACTGAGGATATGCATCATCAAATAAAATGAAATACCTGGAGAAAATAATATAAAACTAGAACAGGAGCCTTTTTGATAAGAAGAAAATATTTGAAGACCTAAAATAGCTTACCGCTAACTGAAAACCTTCCAGTAGTTTTTGTAGGAAGTATTCCTTCATTCATATCAGAGATTATATAAAAAAGAACCAATCTTAGGAAGCATTCATATTTAAATAAACATTCAATATCCCTGATATTGATACTTTGACTTGAAAGTTTTTTTTATCATAAATAATGTCTAATCTTTGAAATCGGTGCACTAAATATATCACCATCAGTATTTTTCATGATATTTGAAAAATGTTAACAATGGAGAAAACATAATTTCACAGATATTAACATAACATTTTCCAGTTGAAGACACCGAAGTTTACGATTTTTCCAGTTGAAGACACCGAAGTTTACGATAAAGGAATAGGTGTGACAGTTACTAGAGTTAAGAACAACTGATAAGAGATTTGCAATAAGGACATTCCAAGTGACGCAGGGAAAATAAATGTAAATAAAGGGTTTACTATCTTTGAATCAAAATTCATCATTTTACTGTATGTGTCCGAGGAATGTAGGGATATTGTGGCAGATGAGATAAAATTTGTCCAATATAACTGTCTGATTCTTCACATTTTAAATAATTTGTTTACACATAAACACCTTGTTCTAGAAGTTTTAATTAATTAAGTTGGTCACAATTACAGGATTCACTTATCAAAAAAAGCATTTTCCAAGATATTGTTTCAAGCATGTTTTTTTTATTCAGCTACCTCTCTTTATCTCAAAGGCTAATTATGTTTGTTGGAGGACAAGTAAATTAGTCCATCCAACTTGAAATTTCACCAGAGAGTGCTCTGTATTTTTGACCTTCAGCTACTAAGGCTTGTGTGATCAGTGATTGCAGAGCATCAATGATCCATACTACTTTTTATTCTAGCGGCAAACAAGTAGGTCTTTCTTCTCTGTAGTCCCCTGGTACATGTTCATGCTAACAGGACCTTTGGCTGTCAAAATAAAAGCCATTCTAGTGCTTTGTTTATAGTTCAAAATTGAGATGCTTCAATATGTACCTTGTTGAGTTATAGGTTTCTTCTTTGTCTTTCTTGTCTCTACCCTCTTTTTCCTTTAAATTGTTCATTGCACAATTTTTGCCTAATGAATCATGAAAACATATAAGGACACCTACATGTATTCTGAAAATATACTACAAGTCTGTAACACATAATGTTAGTTCTTACTGTATCTATTTCCTTACTTATATTTAATAATCCTCTGTATGTGTCATATAAAATTTGAATTAAATGCTGACTAAAAGTGGGTTTTTCTCTGATATCCTGAACATTCCTATAAGAAAGATATTTTACTTTTAACAACTTTTCAAATGTTTTATAGTCAAAATAGCTAATATGTTGCTAAATATTGATGGTAGATTAATGTGTTACTATTACTGATTGTTAATGTTAATCTTCTCACTGAATATAAGATATACCTGCATATAATTCTTAATAACTATATATTATTATTTATAAATTATGATGCCTAAATGCAATAATGGAATCTACATAAAAGCAAACATTCATATTTCCTTGTATAGCAGTGTAAGAGCATATTTCTATTTATATCAAATTTCTAAATCATATATACTTTGATACATCTCCCATGAAGCAATAAGATGTTATAGGTAAATAAGCCAGGGCAGAAAAGAGGGAAAAGAAAAAATATTCTACTAGTAGTAGATTTCTCCCGTGTACAAGTAAAGGGGAATATGAAGGATAATATTTGGGGAACATGCATTATAATGCCTGGCCATATGGACTGCCGGTGTTCTCTTCCTCTGTGGTCTGGAAGGACTGCCTCTACAGGGGGAAGTGATTAATATATCGAGGCCATAGTCTGTCAGTAGTCCATACTGCTCATATCATGGGACACACAAGGAGACTGTACTGCTTATCTATTATACCTGGGCAGTGAGTCTAGGTCCTCACCATGCATGGTCCTTGGTTGGTGCCTCAATCTCTGCAGAACCCCTCTCTTCTTCCCCCCAGATTTGTTGTCTCCACTGGTCTTCTTGTGGAGCTCCTAACTCCTCCATGTCCTTCTTTGCCCAACTGTCTCATAAAACTCCCTTTGTCCCAACCTAAGTTTGGCTGTAAATCTTATCAAACCACCATGGATTAAAACTGGAGCTCAACAACAACAGAAACTACAGAAATCCTACAAACACATAAAACTAAACAACTCCCTACTCAATGACCACTGGATCAGGGACAAAATAAAAACAGAAATTAAAGGCTTGATAGAATTCAAAGAAAGTGAAGGCACAACTTACCAGAGCTTGTAGGATACAATTAAAGCAGTGCTAAGAGGAAAGTTCATAGCACTATGCTCCTTCATAAAGAAATTGTTGAGATTCCATAATAGGAACTTAGCAGCATGCCTAAAAGATCTAGAATAAAGAGAAGCAGACACACCTAAGAGAAGTAGACAACTGGAAATCATCAAGCTCAGGCTGTAATCAGTAAATTAAAAATAAAGTGAATAATTTAAAAATCAACAAAACCAAAAGGTTCTTCTTTGAGAAAATCAACAAGATAGACAAACCCTTAGCCAAACTAATTAAAAGACAAAGGAAGAGAACTCAAATAAACAAAATCAGAAAGGAAAAAGGAGACATAAGGAAGACACTGAGGAAATACAAAGAATCATTAGGTCTTAATTCAAAAGCCCACATGCCACAAAATTTTAAAATCTAGGTGAAATGGACAACTTTCTTGATAGCTATCAATTATGAAAATTGAATTTAAAAAAGAGAAGAAAATTGAATCAAGATTAGGTAAACAAATTAAATACTCCTGTATCTCCTAAGGAAATAGACACAATCATCAAAAGTCTCCCAACCAAAAAAAGCTAAGGGCCAGATTGATTGAGCACAGAATAGTATCAGACCTTCAAAGAAGAGCTAATACCAATTCTCTTTAAACTATTTCTCAAAATAGAAACAGAAGGAATATTACCAAACTCATTCTATGAGGCCATAGTCACTTTGATACCTAAACCACACAAAAACACATTATCATCATCTTAGATGTTGAAAAAGCATTTGACAAAATTAAACACCCATTCATGTTAAAAGTTTTGAGAGATCAGGGATGCAAGGCACATACCTTAATATAGTAAAGGCAATACACAGCAAGCCTAAAGCTAACATCAAACTGTTGGAGAGAAACTTAAATAAATTCCGCTGAAATCAGCAAAACAAAAAGGCTGTCTACTGTCTCCTTATCTCTTAAACACATACTTAAAGTCCTAGCTGGAGCAATAACACAACTAAAGGAGATCAATGGGATAAAAAGTGGAAAGAAAGAGGTCAAATTATCACTATTTACAGATGATATGGTAGTGTACATAAGTGACCCCAAGAATTCTACCAAAGAACTCCTTCGGCTGATAAACACCATCAGCAAAGTGGCTTGATACAAAATCAATTAAAAAATTGTAGTCCTTTTTTATAAAAAGATGAACAGGCTTAAAAAGAAATTAGGGAAACAATACTCTTCACAATAGTAACAAAACACATAAAGTATCTTGGTGTAACTCCAACCAAGTAAGTGAAAGTCTTGTAGGAAAAATCTTCAAGTCTCTGAGGAAAGAAATTGAAGAAGATATCAGAAGGTGGAAAGATCTCCCAAGCTCATGGATCTGTAGGATCAAGATAGTAAAAATGGCCATTTTGCCATAATCAATCTATAGATTCAATGCAATTCCCATCTCTTTAGATACCTTAGAAGAACAATTTTCTGCTTCATTGGAAAAACAAAACAAAACAAAAAGAACAATAACAACAACCACAACAACAATAAACCCTGAATAGCTAAGACAATCCTATACAATAAAATCTTCTGGAGGTATCTCCATCCCTGATTTCAAGCTGTACTATAGGGAGTAATAAAAACAACATGGTACTGGCATGGAAATAGACAGATGAACAATGGAATCAAATTGAAGACTTAAAAATAAATCCATATACCAATGGACACTTGATTTTTGACAAAGAAGCCAAAACCACACAATGGAAAAAAGATAACATCTTCAACAAATGGAGCTCACCCAATTGGATGTCTACTTGTATAAAGAGCAAAGATATTCTCATTTACCATCCTGCCCAAAACTAAAGTGAAGTGGATTAAATATTTCAACATAAAACCAGAAACACTAAATCTCTTAGAAAAAAAGTAAGTGGGGAAGAGTCTTGAGCTCCTTGAAACAGAAAACAACTTCCTGAACAGAAACCCAAATGTTCAGGTTCTAAGATCAATTAGTATTTTCAATTATCAATTATCAATAAATAAATAGGACAACATGAAACCGAAAAGCTTCTAAAAGGCAAAGGACATTGTCAACAGAACAAAATGACATTCTACAGGCTGGAACAAGTTCTTCACCAACCCTACATCTCACAGAGGGCTAATATTCAAAATATATAAAGAACGCAAGAAATTAAACACCACACAACCAAATCATCCAATTAAAAATGGGATACAGAAGCAAATAGAATTTACATTTAAACAGTGAGGGCAATTAGGTTTCTTTGAGTTATCACTAAGTTATTTATGCTACTAATGCATACAAATTGAAATGCAGCTTACAAAGGAACCTAGTATGTTGATTACAACTAAAATAAGAAACTACATTTGGATTCTATCCAAGTCATTTTCCAAAGTAGATAAAATAATTAATGTATTTATTACAGACTTAAAGACTGGCATATTTATAATCCTAAGAAAATGGATATATGAGAAATTAAATATATGTTTAAATGCCACATAAATACATTAAAAATAACCTTTTCAATGTCCTTGTGTGGGAAATGTTTCCATTTTTCCATTATCATCTACACACAACAAATATTATATAAAAATATATGTGTGAATCTATGCCCTCGCTCACTCTCTTGATTTATATTTGATAAAACCACATATGATAATAAGAATATTTATTACAGTAGAGAGCATGTAGACCATAGCACCATTACTACTGCATTTTGTTTCTAAACATTTTATCTCAGGGAAAAAATCCCACCATCCTAGCGGTTTGGGTGATTCCTCAGTAGAAAAGAAGCTGTAATATCTGGAGAAAAACAGCAAAAAGACGACAGTAAGTTCACAAGCCTTGTTGTAAGTGTTTCTCCCACAGGCAGTACAGGGTCTGTACTACCAAAGTTTCCTTAGGCACACTAGTGATGCCTCCTTTGGTTCTATCATGACGTTTGTTGCTAGGGAACTACCTGGTCAACACCATTTCCTGCAGAAATGGCCTGGAAATTGTGCTGAATCATGGCCAGAGACAAGGAGAAATATTATTTAATACCTCCCACAGTCTTGCTCTTCTTCCATTTCAGTGAAAATAAAGACAGATATGGAAAGGGATGAAGAAAGTTTTACAAGAGTGGAAGTTAATTTGTGATGGCTGTAATTAGGAAGTTTCTAAGCCATGATGTTAAGACAGCTTAAATTTCCAGAGCTGTCTATCTGTAAATCATATAAAGACACGAAAGTCACTTTTTGACATAGTACTTATAACAAGAATGTAAAACAAAGTTCTATTCAGCATTAGTTATTATATGTAATATTTATTGTAAAATTGTTAATATGTTAGAGAGAAATGTGTTCATCCACACTACATAGCTTGAACATTTGAAAATATTTACATTTCCATTTTAAAAACATATTCCTGGAATCCTAGCGTTGAGGAATAAGAGGTATGAGAGATATTCTTTCAGTGGTAAGGTAAAGGATAATTAAAGGTGTCACTGGATGTTGAATGGCTCCCCACGTGGGCAATCCTGGACACAGACACCAATAGACATGAGAACATACATATGCATGTAGGCACACTACATATGCATGCTTATGAGAAAGAAACAATACAAAAGGAAAAGATGACTTTTCAAACCAATTTATTGTTACTAATATGAAAGTAATATAATCAAATCATGATTGTGCAGTGTTTTCATAATAATGTACTAGTAAATAAAAAAAATAAACAAGAATCAGGAGGAGAATGACTTAGGTTAAATACTAAAATTTCCAAACTCTTAGTGTATAGCTAATTTTTTAAAATGATAAATGAGCTAATAATTGTAGTATACTAGCATTCTAGGTTAGAACAAATGAATACTATATGATTCAACTGTATTTTTAATGTATACATTTTGCTGTTTAAGATTTCAAGCTCCTGTTTCCATTATTTTTGTAAGAAAATAGAACTCTTTTCATCATAAAAATAGTGAAATTTCCAATAAAAGTAAAAAGTTTTAATTTTAACATTTAAAAGAAATTTATATTTCCAATGTATGGTGGCCTCAAATACTAACAAATACCAGTGTAGTTGATAAAACAGAAGCCTAGGTAGGGGCTGCCATCAATTTTATTATTTGTATTTTAAGTGCATTTAATTGTGTTTTTCATTGCTAAAAATTTGCCCTCGGTGCTCATGCATAATAAACAGTAGTTATGCAACAAAGCCATATCTTCAACACCCTTTTTTTATACCCACCAGTAAATTATACTGATATATCATAACAGCAAAAAGCCCCTTAAGTACAAAATATCAGAGCTTAAAGTAACTACCAATTTTATTCAAGGAGTTTAAGAAATGTTGGAAGAGGTGGCAGAATTAAAGTAATATGAAGGGGAAGAAATTAGTAACACATATGTAAAATGAAACTGGGAAAAATGTCCTCATTTCTGCTACAGACAGAATTTTGTCTAAAAAATGGGCAAAGTTAGATAGAGGCAGAGTCGATGACACAACTCTGCCAAGACAGGGTAAGCAAATCCTCAATAGTTCCTCGCAAATATGTCTGTCAGATACATTGGACCAGAATGATGCAGATGATGCTCCAACGTTATAGAGAGTGTTGGGTGACTGTTCAGGTAGTAAACTGTCTCAGCCATTTTTTCACATTGGAAGCTGCTAACCTGGACTGCGGGTTCACTCAAGTATTTAAGTTTTATCTCTTCTCAAGTCTCTGATGGGTTTGAAACCAGATAGTTTAGTCTATCAATTAAGCTTAGTAGGTTAGGGGTTAAGATGTTTTTAGATGAAGATAGATGTTTTAAGTTAATAGAGATAAGATATGATAGATATTGATTTTTATTTGGAAATTTAGTACCAACAAGATAGGAAAGAGGATTATTTCAAGTTTGCCAAATACAAATAGCCAAATTACTATGAATGTAACATTTATATAATTCCTGATCATCTCGTGGTTCTTCCTGCTGTATGTAGTTTATTTTATCCATGTGTAATAATATAAATATATAGGTTTAAAAAAAGAAAAATAATAAAAAAGAACCAAACTAGTTGAACTTTATACTGAAGATTAGTCATTTTACCTTACAAGTTTTCAAATACAATGAAAACCCCTAAGTGATGTTAAGTGTATTTAGTAAAGTTTTTTTTTCTTTTTTTTTATTAATTTATTCTTGTTACGTCTCAATGTTTATCCCATCCCTTGTATCCTCCCATTCCTCCCCCCCCCATTTTCCCATTATTCCCCTCCCCTATGACTGTTCTTGAGGGGGATTACGTCCCCCTATATATTCTCATAGGGTATCAAGTCTCTTCTTGGCTACTTGCTGTCCTTCCTCTGAGTGCCACCAGGTCTCCCCCTCCAGGATTAAGTTGTACCAGATCATTTAAAGAAACTTCTTTCTTTCATCTGTGGAGTTTTTTGTTTTTGTTTGTTATGTTTTCCCTGATCGTAGGTACCTTCCTGCACTTAAAGATTTGTATCTTCACCCTATTAATGTCTATGCTTATTCCTGTTTCTGCTTCAAACTGTGCTGAGTTCACAAGTCATTTTTCTTGTTCTCCCAAGAACAAGAACTCTGGTAAATGACAGAGAACATTGGGGGTACAAGTCAATCCATGCTTTCACAAACTGGAAGGGTAGAAGAATCTATATGCACATAAAACTTAAACCTGCACAAGAAGAAGCCTTAGAAACCTTATGCTGTAAGGACACACAGATGGTAATACCAATGAATCACAGGAGGCTGAAAGGGGCCCCGTTTTTTGATGCAAAGAAAAGCTGCTCAGAAAAGCCCCATACTTCCTTGGCTTCCCCTCTGCCAAAATATGCTGGTTATATTAATAAATAACTAAGATATATATTTTCTATTGATTATGATAGGAAGTAAAGAAAGACACAAAGTGTAAAACAAACCTATGTAGATAAGAAGAAGGCATATGCCTATGAAAAGGAAAATGTCCAAAACATCATTGCTACAATCACTTCATCACTTAACTGGGTGAGAAGGAAAAAGAAGGACCAAGCCAGTCTCAACTGAAAAAAAAAAAAAAATGAAAAGCTTCAGTCAGGGAAGACAGCAGGCAGAGGACAAGAAATATTCTACCAAGATCCATTTACGAATGTCACAGTGCAGAGGTACACATGGTTATGAGATCTGTGATTTACCTGACTTAATTAGAAGATTATAATATGCTTCTCTACTATAATTTACTACTCTATATCATGCCACTAGAATATTAACAGTTGTTTGAAGCTGAAGAACCTACAGGACACAAATTACCTTTGAGTTATTTTCTATTTGGTATGATATTATGCACATTTTTCCTTTTTATCTTAATTAAAATATAGTCACATCATTTCCTCCTTCTTTTCACCCCATCCAGCCTCTCCAGTTTCCTCTCCCTCGAACACCTCCAGTGACCTCCACCTTTTATTACCTCTCTATACAACGCACTGAGCTTATTTAGTACTTTGTGTCTATATGTGGTTTCAGGGCATATTACTTGCTATTGAATACCAAATTGGTATGATAAGATACAGAGGAAGATTAATTCTCCATCTCTTAGCAGTAGTTAGAACCTATAGTTCTTTAGCTAGAGGTGGGTCCTCAACATTTCCATAAGTATCAACATTGTCCTTATTTGGTGCTTGATTAGGTAGTTGAATCATTGCAGAGTTGTGGAGATGAGTCCCTTGTCACTTCTAGGAGACACAATCTTATAGCAGCTGTCTTCTGGTTCTTACTGTCTTTCCTCTTTCTTAAGTGAAGGAGTTCCATTGTTAATGTCTCTGCTGGGTCTGAGCACCACACAATTTGTTTTTCTCTGTATTTGGCCTGTTGTGATTCTCTTTAATAATCTTCACTTAAAGTGAAGAGAAAGTTATTACCTGAGGAAAGGGATGTGTCAGTATAATATTAAATATGAGTAATTACGCTAATCTAATAGAATGGTAGTACTGGCATCTCCTCAGTGACACTTGACTTCACTAGCCATAGGTAGTTAACTAGGTTTCTAGTACCAGGCATTATTTTCCTCCTGTTGAGCAGGCGTTAAGTCCAATTAGAGATTTTTATTTACTACCAAGATATGAGTATCACTCTTGCACCTTCAGAGTATTACCCTCATCTTGTCATTGCTGTGATTAATTGACGTTAGAGTTGGGTAAGACTACTGAATTTCTTCCCCCTTTGGCAGCTTGCGTAGTACTATGAGAGTTAGTCCACAAGAAAGTTGTTTTCAGATCATGTACACCCTGAAACTTCCTAGTCCTGTGTCAGAAGTTAATGTTGTCTTTAAGAATATGCACTTACGTTAAGATTTCTCTGTGTAGCACTGTGCTCCAATTTTAATTGCATTATTTTATTTGGTGATGTTTAATTTCTTGAGTTCTTTATATATTTTCTATATGAGCACTTCATCAGATGTAGGGTTGATGAATACCTTTTCCAAGTCTGTAGGCTATTGTTCTGTTCTGCTTATAGTGTTCTTTGCCTTACAGAAGCTTTTCAGGTTCATGAGGTCCCATTTATTAATTGTTGATTGTAGAGCCTAAGCTATTCATGTTCTATTCAGGAAGTTGTCTCCTGTGCCAATGAGTACAAAGTTCTTCCTCAGTTTTTCATCTAACAGATTTAGTGTGTCTGATTTTACATTGAGGTCTGTAATCCACTTGGATTTTAGTTCTGTGCATGATGGTTAAAAATATACATCTATTTGCATTTTTCTACATGTTGACTTGCAGTTAGACCAGCACTATTTGCTGAAGATGCTATTTTTTTTAATTGATGATTTTGTCTTATTTCTTCTCTTCTCTTCTCTTCTCTTCTCTTCTCTTCTCTTCTCTTCTCTTCTCTTTCTTTCTTTCTTGTAAAAAATCAAGTGTCAATAGATGTATATGTTTATTTCTGTGTCTTCAGTCAGATTCCCTTGATCAACCAGCCTGTTTCTATGCCAGTACAATGCCATTTTAATTAATGTTGCTCTATTGTACAGCTTGAGATAGAAAGGCCAAGAGAAACTTCCACAGCTATCATGGAAACACTAATCAAAAAGCTCCGAGATTCCATCTTACACATATCAGAATAGCTAAGATCACAAATTCAAGTGACAGCACATTCTGGCAAGGAGGTGGAAAAGGGGAGTACTCCCCCATTGCTGGTGGGAGTGTAACTTGCACAACCACTTTGGATATCAATATGGAACTTTCTCAGAAAATCAGGAATAGTGCTATCACAAGGCCCAGCTATACCACTCTTGGAAATATATATGAAAGATGCTCCACGATACAACAAGGCCATTTGCTCAAATATGATCATAGCAGCTTTATTCATAATAGCCAGATTCTGGAAACAACTGAGATGTCCTTCAACTGAGGAATGGATAAAGAAACTGTGGTACATTTACATAATGGAATACTACTCAGCTATTAAAAACAAGAAAATCTTGAAATTTGCAGGTAAATGGGTGGAACTAGAAATGATCATCTTGAGTGAGGCAACCAAGATGCAGAAAGTGGATATTAGCCACATAATACAGGATAACCATACCACATACATATACATAAAAAAGGTAAGTAACAAGGAGGACCCTAGGGAGAATGCTTAATCTCATTCAGAAGGGCAACTAGAATAGACACCTAAAGAGGTTGAAGAGAAGGAACAGGATGTGAGCCTACCATATAGATCCTTTGAAAGATTCCACTCAGTGGGGGATTGTGGAAGATGCTGAGACTCACATTCAAACCTAAGAGTGGTACCCAGGAAGTCCTTTGGAAGAGTTGGGGGATAGAAGGACCTGGAGGGTACAGGAGCTCCACAGAGACCAATGGAGCCAACAAATCTGGGTGGGGGGAATCTAGGGGTGCTGCAGAGACTAATGCACCAACCAAAGACCATGAATGGTGAAGACCTAGACCCTCTGCTCAGATATAATGGTCTCCTTGTGGGTCCCATAATATGAGATGCTACCTCTCACATAGACTCTGGTGCCCACTTGTTGATCCCTTCATTCTGGCAGAGAGGCCGTGCCAAGCCACAGAAGAAGAGGATACAGCCAGTCCACATGAGACCTGATAGGCTGAGTTCAGATAATGGAGGAGTAGCACTTTGTCTACTGAGGACTAGTGAAGAGGATTCACAGGGGGTGAGGGAAGGAGGACAGTTCTGAGAGGCGATGAATGAGAGGACTTTAGATGGGAATAAAGTGGACAAACTAATAAACAAAAGAATATGAACTTATTTTCACATTCTGAAGAGTAAACACGGCAAAAGAATAGCCTATATTGTTTTGGGAACCTCTTCGTTTCTCTTGACTAATAACTTGAAATTAAGTTTCTCACTCCTGGTGTTTGGATATTCCATCAGAGTTAAGATTACGTTTTTATTTCTTTCTGTCTTCTTTCTTTCTTTCTACCACCACCACAATAGAGTACATCAAACATCTCTTTGAATATTTAATTACACATCAAAAGTAAAAGAAAGATAATCATATACTCTTCACATATTAATTATAGTAATATGTTATACTGTATAAGCTGTTTATCCCTGATATTTACTGCGAGGCCACAGAGGAAGAAGATGTGCTTAATCCTGATGCAACGTGATGAGCTGGGATGTGTAGGTAGTGGGGAGTCCCCTTTTCTGAGGAAGGAAGAATGGCAGGGCTGGGACAAGAGCAGGGAAGGCTCTACAACAGCATGTAACGTGATTAAGAATAAATAAAAACATTAAGAAAAAGTACATTTTTCCCATTGTGACAGATTTTGATGTCTTAAACTCTCTGTTTCAGACTTGAACCTCCTTTTTAAAGGTTATAGGTTGTGTTGCTCATTGTACTATAATTAAGTCATTTCCTTTTTTCTCTACAACATCTCTCACCAAGCATTCCTGAACTCTTTCATATTCTTGCCATCTCTTTCTTTAATTGTTGCATATCCAGCTTGTCTCTTTTTTGCTTTGGAGTCTCCCTCCTTCAGACGCAGTAAAAGGAAAGTTTTTAAAAAGAGTTTCTTTTTCCCCCCTACTGGGTTTCATATATATTTGCAGATGCTATCCCAATTATACTTAGTTCTTTTGAAGGTCACCAAATACGCTAGAGAGTTCCTTTTCGTACTTGGAGCCAAATTATTTTCAGGTTTTCCAATTTTTTTTCATTTTCTTGTCATTTATTTTAGAAATAAGACTAAAATTATACAAATATATTAATATGCTTATGATGTTGAAATTCAAGCAGGAACTTTTTATTTTTTATTTTTATTTCTTTAAAGTTTTTTTATTAATTTATTTTTGTTACATCTCAATGGTTATCCCATCCCTTGTATCCTCCCATTCTTCCCTCCCTCCCATTTTCCCCTTATTCCCCTCCCTTATGACTGTTCCTGGGGGGGGATTATCTCCCCCTGTATATGGTCATAGGGTATCAAGTCTCTTCTTGGTAGCTGCTGTCCTTCCTCTGAGTGCCACCAGGTCTCCCGCTCCAGGGGACATGGTCAAATGTGAGGCACCAGAGTACATGAGAAAGTCATATCCCACTCTAGTCACCTATATCAGACACTAGGCTTGGTCTAAACACATCTCTTAAATAGCTAGTGTCACATTTGGGTGGTGTCTTGTCTAGACACTTCACCAAAAACAAAATTTTAGGTTCATACAGCAATGCTGTGAATTTCTGTTTTCATATCTTAACACTTTTCTCCATGTCTAGAACCACAGACATTCTCTGTACATGCCATGCTTGTGAAGTCTTAAACTTCTGTTATGTTTGAGCAACTTACTTAACACATTTGTTCAAATAACAATTTAAAAAGTTCCAATTAAACTAGCTATATCAGTGGAGTGGATTCTATTTTCTTGCTGGATACTCATTTCATACACCAACATCCCATAGTTTGTCACTTAAGCTAGATATAAGAAAGCAGAGCATTCCAGTTAGTCATGAATCATCCTAAAACTGATGTTTTGCAGGACTTTTCCCTACTTCACTTTTATTTTCCTGCTTCTCCACACCACCCCATCCCTTCCAACTAGCTTACCCCTAGATAGGAGAGAAAGACAGAGAAGGTTAGAGGGGAAAGAGACCATCCATTTATTAGGCTACTTCCTGCAGATAAGAGATTGCCAGTTCCTTGAGGTGAATTTGATCTTTGTCAGGATATATTCAATAAACAAATAGCAAACAGCAATCCAGCAAACAGCAGCTTGCAACAGCAGCAGAAGCAAACAGCCACAGGTCAAATAACAGTCAGCAGCAGCACGGAGAGAGTAGCCATCCTGCCTCTCTCCTGGAATTGGTATTTCATACCATCTGAAGAGTCCCCAGAATTATAAACAACATGTATCTGAAGCTGGCAAAATCACACTCCTGCTAGAGTAAGAGGCAAGTCATAGTTAGCTGCTGTGGACAATCTGAAGCATCTCCATTTCCCACACATATTTACTTAACTATCTGAATACCAATAAAATTCATTCTCATACTTCTAATTTTGTCATTTCCTGAGATAGAATTTAGTAACTATTGCTACTTAAACCAAGTTTTATCACCTAAAGGCATAGTATTAAACAAAACAAAACAAAAGGATTAAAACAAAAGGATATTCACATAACTTTTATATATATTTTTTTAAATGCCAAAAATTCTCACTACAATGTTCTTTGAATCATAGGTTATTAAAATGGCTAATGTCCTCACATGAAATCTAGACAGGTGCTATGTAGAGAAAATAAAATTTGACATTGTAGTGGTTTATTCATAGATAGATTAATCCTTAAACACTTTCAATAGAGAGAGAAGGAATTGACAGAAGAGAAATAATAAAGTAGCTTCCACTCTAATCCTAAGGACAAGAAGTGCCTGCAGACAGGTTAGCAGTAATGATTTTATACCAAGTTGGTGCATGGGGAAATACTTATTTTTGAACAAACCATGTACAAATTAAACTGAAAAATGCATCCTGAATTCTGAGGTTACAAATTAAGTCCTTAGCATTAAAATCCGTACTATTTTGAAAACATAGAAATGAGATGGGGAATTCAGGAGAAAAATGATGCAAAAACTTATCCTGGAAGCTTCTAAAAATGCAGTTTTCTGGGAATCTGTGGCTTCTGTCCAAAATCTGAAGAGAAATAATAACTCACTTAAAAAAAAACAAAACTTGAAAATAGTTGATATGCTTTTGTCCACTTCTTATGTGAAGAGCAATATGTCCTCTTTCAGCAATCTAATTTGCCTACAATTTCATCTTACTATGTCTTTAGGTGGTAAAACTTAGTTTAAGTAGCAATAGTTACTAAATTCTATCTCAGGAAATAACAAAACTAGAAATATGAGAATGAATCTTATTGGTATTCAGATAGTTAAGTAAACATGGATGGATAACGCTTTGAATCTCCGTGACTGGATGTGACTTTTCTGTTTCTTGAAGTTGGCCCTTTCAGTGAAACAAAACTTAATTTCCTTAGGATAAACATAATTTAGTTCTACTGCATTTAGTTGCACTGATTTCTGCTTTAAAAAAATAAGAGTAAATGGAATAAAAGGACTATAGATCTAAAAAACAATATAATGCTCCTATTTTTAGATATATTTCTATCTACACAGAAAACTTAAAAAAAGCTTTCTTGCCAAAATAAGCTTTAAACTTAAAAGTTAATTCATCATAGCTATGAATCCAATAAGTAATATGAATAAAATAAATGTGAATAATAAACACAAATATACAAAGTCTACTTCCAATTTATGGGGAGAGTGTCAACATATTTCATACTATTAGCAAATGAGTTAATTATTTGGTAGTAATATAACAAAATAAAATAAACTAGTCTTGTATACTGAATTTTTAGAAGAGCTATGAGGAATGGAGGAAGAGAAAACTTTGGCCAGGAAATATTTTATGAGAGAAGAATCTAATTTCAATAAAAATGATGAAAATTTAAAAGTAGTGTCTTAGGATTTCTATTTTTATGACAAGACACCATAACTACAGCAAGTTTTATAAACACACACACACACACACACACACACACACACATTCAATTGAGGCTGGATTATAGTTCAGAGGTTTAGACTATTATCCTTTTAGTGAGAAGCACGGTGGCATGCAGGCAGACATGATGCTGGAGAGATACTTGAGAATTCTGTATCTGGATTGTCAGGTAGCAGGAAGATTGACACTAGGTCTGGATTAAAAATCAAACCAGGAATTTGAAAACCCATCACCAGCAACATATTTCCTTCAGTAGGACCACACCCATTCCAATAATGCCATACCTCCAATAGTGCCACTCCCTATGGGACTATGGGGTCATTTCCATTCACAGCACCACAAGTAGATTCCAAACCAACCACTTAAAAATAAAAGTAAATGCTCATAGGGTATCAAGTCTCTTTTTGGTAGCCTGCTATCCTTCATCTGAGCGCCACCAGGCCTCTCCATCCAGGGGATGTGGTCAAATATGGCGACCAGAGTTCATGTGAAAGTCAGACCCCACTCTCCACTCAACTGTGGAGAATGTCCTGTTCATTGGCTAGATCTGGGTAGGTGTTTGAAGTTTACTGCCTGTATTGTCCTTGGTTGGTACCATATTTTGAGGGGAACCCCTGGGCCCAAATCTGCCTATCATAATGTTCTTGTAGGTTTCTAGTACCCTCTGGATCCTTCTACTTTGCTATTCTCCCATGCTTCTCTCATCTAGGCTATACAGGGGGAGGAAGTCCCCCTCAGTCACAGTCATAAGGAAGGGGAGTAGGGAAAATGGGAGGGATGGAGGAATGGGAGGATACAAGGTATAGGATAACCATTGAGATGTAATATGAATAAATTAATAAAATAAAAAATAGATGACTGAATGATGACAACATAGCACATATGTATAGCAAAATACTGTGTACCCATAAATTATGAACACATGTCATTTTACAAAGGATGCATGTAACTGGGGTTATTTTGTTAAGTGGAATAAACAGGACATGGAAGGACAAAAAAAAAAGTAAAAGTAAAAATAGAAGTTATTGGAGGATGGCCTGATGTAATTTGATGCTAATTAATAAAAGGCCATCACCTGGACAGGGGAAAGAAGATAGGTGTGGCTAAGATTTCTGTGTTTAGAGAGATAGAGAGAGTCCTGGGATGAGAAAGCAGGGAGAGAGAGAGAGAGAGAGAGAGAGAGAGAGAGACCCAAGGAGGAGAAAGAAAGACAGGATGGCCACCATGGGTTAGATGATGGAAGAGAAGTACATGTCCGGCATGCATGGAGATTTGGCCCAGATGAGGAACATTAGCAAGATTTGGGATTATGGTTCGGAGGTAGCTTGATAGACTTATTAGAAACTGATGGCATGGGTTTGGGGCTGGCATAGCATAATACAGAAAGTAGTTTACAGGATTAATGTCTGCCGTGCCCCAGGTTAACTAAGGCTGTACTGATAATTTAAAAACAACGAAAATAATTACAAAAAGTGATGACTGAATGACATGTAAGAAAGTTGCGAGAAAGCTCAACATAAGAATATATATTGCCTAAAAGTAGCCAATAAGTTTAGTTTAAGAAACAAAACAAAACAAAACAAAAAGAGCAACAAAATAAACAAAATCCCCAAAACCACGAAGTTTAGTATAAGCCCTATTATATTACAACAAATGTTATTTTATATACGCACAAATTTATTATATAAAACAAGTAGAAAGGCACATACACAAGTAAAGCTAGGCTGTTGAGTGGAATGGGATGGGCGTTTGCTATGTGGGCCTCCATACTTGAAGAAGTGTATTTAGAGGGATGCAGGAAGGAAGGTACAGGACAAGACCTCTTTAGGAAAGTCATTAGAGTGGATGACGTTTCCGGTGTGTGGCTACCGCGCCTCCATGAAGAGAGATGGTCCTCAGTTCTCTGTCTTGTGGCTCTGCTTCCTTTACATCTAGGGCCTGGTAACTTCATAAGCTTCCAAACACAAGAAAGTCCTCATTTCTTTCCTTAGCAATGCTTCACTTCGACGTATCTAAGTAATATCACTAGGTACGGTGTTACATTATGTTAACTTATTGACATAACTAATAAGCATCTATAAGAGACTGTCAGATCCATCCAGACTGTGATCCAATCAATAATTATAAATGTTGGCACAGCCAAAGTGACACCTGAAATATCCTATGGTTATATTTGTTATTTAGATTATTGTCTTAGAATCTATATCTGTGGTTTACACCTTTACACATATTTTGAAGTTTATGAGAACAAAAGTTACAAGTACTTCAAGGACAGTTTTGAATATATCTAATCAAGTGTATATTCTAAAATACAACTGTGCAGCACAGGAAGCTACTTCTCTAGATTGTGTGCAAGATAAGATGAAGACTTTTAAATGATGAATACCTTCCTTAGTTGACAAGACTCTTTACCTACCACACTTTTCACTTCACACAAAACTCAATTAACACAATCCCAGGAGCAAGGATCATTTAAGCGAGATGTACAGGGCTGACAGTATTACATGAGTGGTTCAGAAAGAAAAGAAACATCAAAGGATCCCAGAGAGAAACAGCATATTTTTTTTCAGGGTGATGATTTATTTATTATCCAACTGTGAAGGATGTTTGGACCACTATTCTTCTGGTCCCAGAACAAGAATACTTCAGAAAACAGAGCTATAATTTATCCTATGCCCAGTAAAGTAATAAAATTAATACTTTACTGCATATCAAGTAATAGGAAAACATATTTACAGGAAAGTGAACATTTTACATTTTTTTCTTTATTCAAGACATATTAAAATACATTGTATTTTATAGGACATGTAAGTATGACAATACATATTTCTGTAAACATATATAGCCAAAATATTCTCATTTTAATTTTACGAGTAGCTACAAAACCAAAGGAAAAAACCCCATCTTAGTAGAGCATTTTTCCTGCTCATAAATGATGTAGTTTACACAAATTAGTTTACTTCTTTCATAACCCAGGCAGAGCAACCCTTCAATTTAAAGTCAAGGAATATATATAGCATTGCATATAAATTTTATATATAAAATCTTTGTTCATCTATCATTTGTTTTAGTTCTAGGGTAACAATCTTCTCTTGCACAGGATGTGTCTGATTTAGCCACCACAATGGCATATTCTCTGGAATGCTATAGCGTGAAATTAAATTAAAATGTAAAATACAACAAACATCTAAAACTTCCTTATTGAGCTAAATAAATTTAAGATGTATTACTATAGTGACAACTGACTTGTGACTTTATTCTACTTTTTGAATAAGTAAAAAAGCATTATCAGTTTTCTGCTGGATAAAACTCCAATGAACTATGATATGTACATTTTCTTTAATTCAATGAGTGCCATGAATTTTGAGTTTATAAACATATATTGTAAGATTTCAGGCCAGGATATAAACACTTAGATTGAGAGGAATGCATTTTAGATTTCATATTTTGAATAAAAGCCTGCTAATTCATTAGTACTGTTTGTGATGTCGTTGAAATGGCAGTAATACTACAACTAAGAACTCAAGATCAATAGAAATGCTTTATCCAATTTTTAATATTACAGTAACTATATATTATGTTCACATGTAACAAAAGTTGAATAATTATAGGACAGTTAAGCCTACTGTACTAGAGAACTTTTTCCCATCCTTTATTTTTACATTGGTTGATTATTTAGAATTTTCATAATATATAACATCTACAAGTTTTTTTTTACAATTTCAGGGGATTTAATGAATAAATATATATTGCCATGCAAAATTCCAACTTCCTACAAGCATAGAAATTCTAATCAGTCTGTTGAACCATTAACAGAAGTAATATTTTTACATTATTTTACTGTTCTTTCATAAATTATATCCTGACCACAATTTCTCCTCCTGCCTATCGTTTCAGTCTCTCCCTCATTATCCATCTACCCTAAGCCAAAACTTTCATTTTCTTGAGACAAGGGCAGGCCTCTCAGGTATGTGTGTGTGTGTGTGTGTGTGTGTGTGTGTGTGTGTGTGTGTGTGTGTGTAATCAAGTTGAAATAGGTCTAGGAACATCTCCTCATATTAAGTCTAGGTGAGACAATCCAGTAGGACGAAAAGGGTCCCAAAAGCTGGCAGAAGAGAAAGAGACACTCTACTCCCACTGCAAGGGGACAACCATAACACATATACAGACAACCTAGATCAGACCTATGCAGGCTCCCTGATTGTCAGTTCAGTGTCTGTGAGGCCTTATTATTATTATAGGCATTTTTTTTTTTTAGAAATTATAGTTCAAAAGGAATTAGACTACTCTGTATAAAATCTGGGTTCAGATATATAAATGGATAATAAAAAGAAAACCAGACATTAATTTAAATAAAATTATCAATTTTAGTTTGAGAAACCAAATGATAAAATTTAAAGTTAAGTGAATCATTAACCTTATAATGGATTTTAGTTTGGAGTAGAGAAACCATAACATTCAATTTTCTTTACCCCTTGACATGAAAACACTTATTCAGGTGGTAAAAAGTATCAGTTTGGAATTATAGTTGGATAATTGATTTCAGTTTTGATATAGTTGAGTTTTGAGGAAGACAAGGCTCTATAATCTTTCATGCTTGTATCATATACTCATGGATTTAAAGTTAATGTTTTAAGTAAGTGAGATGATTGGTGTTTGATGCAGATGCAGAAGTTCATGCCCACTGTGATGATGCATTCCTGTAAGCCCATTATTCATAAGGCCAAGATAGAAAAGTCAACCGGCAGATACCAGCTTGAGTTAACATAGTAAAACCTTGTTTCAAACATCAAGAACAACAGAAAATTAGTGTGGAACTAGGTTCCCAGGCAAGGCATGGGTTTTACAACATGAGTTCACCAGGACTCGGCTAATAATATTGAAAAGACAGGAGTTTACAGAGAGCAAGATAGCAGAATAGGTTCTCCAGACAGTTTTCTCTCTGAAATGATATTAAGAATAATTATCAATGAAAAGACCTGGACAAGAATTAAGAAAAGCAACAGGGGATAAAAACACCTAAGTTTAGCCAAATAATAAGAAAATGTTAATTAGTGAGGGTAGACAAGACTTTCTTCTCATTTTGCTTACCGCCTACCTGACCCCTGGCAGGACACCCTTGAAAGAGACAGATTCCGTTGTATCAGAACATTCTCCACAGTTGAGTGGAGAGTGGGATATGACTTTACTCTGGTGCCTCACATTTGACTATGTCGTCTGGAGGGGGTGACCTGCGGGCACTCAGAGGAAGGACAGCAGGTTACCAAGAAGAGACTTGATACCTATGAGCAGATACAGGGAGAGGTAATACCCCTCAGGAACAGTCATAGGGGAGGAGAATAAGGGGAAAATGGGAGGGAGGGAAGAATGGGAGGATACAAGGGATGGGATAACTATTGAGATGTAACAAGAATAAATTAATTAAAAAAATTAAAAGAAAAAGAGACAGATTCATGGGGACGTACCCCTTGGACTAGTGTCTCGATATAAGTGAGTATATAACATTTAACTCTTTTTGCTTCTGGGTGAACTCACTCATTATGATAATTTCCAGTTCAATGCATTTGTCCACAAATTTCAGGAATTCCTTGTTTTTAATAGCTGAGTAGTATTCCATAGTGTAAATGTACCACAGTTTCTTTACCCATTCTTCAACTGAGGGACACTTAGGCTGTTTCCATGATCTCGCTATTATGAATAAGGCAGCTATGAACATGGTTGAGCATATGTCCCTGTTGTGTGGTAGTGCATCTTCTGGGTATATTCCAAGGAGTGGAATAGCTGGGTCTTGAGGAAGCCCTATTCCCATTTTTCTGAGAAAGCGCCAGATAGATTTCCAAAGTGGTTGTACTAGTTTGCATTCTCACCAGCAAGTGGGTTAGAGGGGAGGACATCCTATTGATACTTTAGGTGAGAGAAGCCTGGGAGAATGAGGAAATAGAAGGATCTAGAGGGTCCTGGAAAACTACAAGAGGAACTATATAACAGGCGATCTGGGCCCTGAGGTCCTTTTCAAACTATGGCACCAACCAAGGAAAATATAGGCAGTAAACGTCGAACCCCTACCCAGACTTGCCAATGGACAGGACATTCTCCACCGTTAAGTGAAGAAGATTTGACTTTCACACAAACTCTGGTGCCCCATATTTGACCATGTCCCTTGGATGGGGAAGCCTGGTGGCACTCAGAGGAAGGATAACAGCTCACCAAGAAGAGACTTGATACCTTATGAGCATATACAGGGGGAGGAGGTCCCCCTCAGTCACAGACAGGGGAGGGGAGTAGGGAGGGAAGCGGGAGGGAGGGAGGAATGGAAAGATACAAGGGATGGGCTAACAATTGAGATGTAATATGAATAAATTATTAAAAAAAGGAAAGAGACAAATTCTACATGGGAGAAATGGAGGACTTAGCATAACATTTTGCCTTTAGCCTACTTTGCATAGCAAGAGCCATATGACAGTAAGTCCAGCATCTGGAATACTTTGACAGCCACATGTCCTAGCTTTATAATCACATACAAATTTTAGTTCTTTCTTTCTTTTTTTTTTTACAGAATATTTTTTAAATTAATTTATTCTTGTCACATCTCAATGGTTATCCCATCCCTTGTATCCTCCCATTCTTACCTGCCTCCCATTTTCCCCTTATTCCCCTCCTCTATGACTGTTCCTGAGGGCGATTACCTCCCCCTGTATATGCTCATAGGGTATCAAGTCTCTTCTTGCTAACCTGCTGTCCTTCTTCTGAGTGTCACCAGGTCTCCCCCACCAGGGGACATCCTATTGGGACTCTAGATGAGAGAAGCATGGGAGAATAGCAAAGTAGAAGGATCCAGAGGGTCCTAGAAACCTACAAGTAGAACATTATGATAGGCAGATTTGGGCCCAGGGGTCCCGCTCAAACTAAGGCACCAGCCAAGGACAATACAGGCGGTAAACTTTAAACCCCTACCCAGATCTAGCCAATGGTCAGAACATTCTCCACAGTTGAGTGGAGAGTGGGATATGACTTTCTCATGTAGTTCTTTCTTTTTAATAGTAGTTTCTTGGAATTTTTTTACAATTTATTTTTGATAAAATTAATTTTCCACCCCACCTTTTACCATCCACCTACTTTACAACTTTCTATCCTTTAAAAAATTTAAGATTATTTTGTGCTACCAATTTGCTGTTGAATGTATGGTCTTTTTTTTCTGTTAAGGTTTATTTTAAAATATACCTTAAAGCACAATGATCTTTTTATATAAATTTTACTATAATTTCAAATAAATTCAGAAATCAAGATATAGCTATAGCAACAACCACTAGTTGAAGAATGAAAAAAAGTTAGCATTTGTTTAAAATGCATCAAATCCCTACCAGCCTCAACTGTATAATTAAATAGGAAAACAAAAGAAAATTAGAAGAAACAATGAGCTACTTCACATTAACAGAAAATGAGAAAGGCAGAGATAGCTATGTATTTCAAGTCAAGTAAACTTAAAATACTTTAGAAGGTGACAAATAAAAATATTTACAGTACTAAAGGTTTTATTTCCTGCAAGCTACATACCAATAATAAGTAAATATGTAACCAATGTCAGAACACACAAATATCTAAAGTAAATATCAATTATATTGTAAGATAAGAGTAGACTGTAGTGCAGTTGCAGCGAGCAACTCACTACCTCACTATTTTTATTAGTAGATATATCATCCAGATAGAAAATCAATAGGGAGGAATCAAACTTAAACTACACTCTAGATCAAATGAACCAAACAGACACATATAGAACTTCCCTTTCAAATGCTGCAGACCACACATTCTTCTCAAGAATCCAGTAAAGATAACTGACATTGATAAACTGGTAAACTCACATGTTGTGGATAGGAGCTCATATATTGGATGTAAGCAATACAGCTCTAGGTTTTGAATTAGACAGATGTCTATTGTCAGGAGTTGTCTGCACAGTTAACTGCCAGCTTTGCGTAAGTTTCTTAATTTCAAATTTAACACGTCAAAGCCTAAAAGAATGTATGACATGTAATCTAAAGTTTTGGTCAGGTATCTATGCAGACAGTTAAAAGGCAAAAACTCCCATTCAATTTCATTCACAGGTTACCCACCGACCTATGTAAATAATGTCTATTCATCAGCCACCCACCGCCCCTCTCTTTCTCTCTCTGCTTCTTTTTCTTTCTTTCTTATTTATTTTTCCCTCTTAAATGTTGAGATAGAGTTTCACGAAATTACATGTTTGTCTTCAATTTGTTATTATATTGCCTCAGCTCTCTTAATAACTAATTTGATGTCACCAGGCACAGCTACATTTTAACAATTAGATTCAACATAAATTTAAATGCTGGTTTATAATAACTGTATGTATGTTATACTTGGTAATCCTATATTGTTTTATCACAGCATTTAAAGTTTTTTCATTGAAATATATATATGTGTATATATATAGTGATATATATGTATATATGTACATATATATATATATATATATATATATATATATATATAATCAGTGCTAAGTGTCTTTAGGCAATGATGCTAAAATAAACTGTCACTGCATTAGGATGGTAATATCATCAAAAATATATTAAACAGTAATAAGTCTTGAATGATCCTATGATTTTTTTCTTTTTCTTAGCTAAATACAATTATGTTGATTAGATTAAATGACAAAATATATGGAAATAATAATCTAAGGATACAATAACTGTAAATAGTAGAGCTTTGGAAAATCTGAACTAACATGAAATAAATTTAGAGAGCTTCTAGGTTCATGGCAAATAAGTATTTGGAAATCATTCTGTCTCTCTTTTATAATACAGATAAACAGAATAATTCTGGTGTGGTTATCTGCATATACTAAGGTTAGTTAAATATGTATGAGCGCCATTTTTTCATTAAATTAAAATGAGATTCAAAATTTCCAAAGTAACTTTTTATATCATTTATTTTTTACTTTTCTCTATTGTTTATAAGATAAAATATATGCAGGGAGTACAGGTTAGTATCTTTCCAAATGAAAAGATGACAGAGACAGTTTTCTACCTGAATAGTCACCCAAAACTCTCTGTAACATTGGAGCATCCTCTTCAGAGGGAGTGAAGACCTGGTAGCTTACTTTTACAATGAAGCTTAATTGTTTAGGAGTTAAGATGTTTTTTGGTCTAGATAGTTGTTCTCAGTTGATAATGACAATATGTCATGGAGTTTGATTTACACTAGAAATTTAGATGCACCAAGATAGGAAAGATATCTTCTTCAAGGCTTTCAAATACAAATAGCCAAAACACAAAGAATGTAACATTTATATAATTCCTGACTATATCACGGTTTTTCTTACGATAGGTAATTTTTGAATATTTGTTTAATAATATAAATGTATATGTACAAGAATAAAATAACTAAAAATATACATAAGCAGTTCAAATTAAATTTCTTAGAAAAATGAACATAAGAATTTTATATTTAATCCACATATTTTACCAAATTGATCAAGAATGATAGGAAAAGCAGTTGAGTTATAATGAAGGAGGTGACTTAGGCCTGTAATTCAATCACTTGAGAGGTTGAAGAAGGATAATAGTTTTGAAACAAACTAGGGATAGATAATAAAATAAAGATATAGTCACAAAGAAAAGCAAGCAAAACAAAAAAAAGTAGTTAGTTTTAGGACTTCCTGTCATCCTAATTAACAACAAAAAATGTGTTTACATGTATTGTTATTTCTAACTAAAATTATTTAACAATCAATAGCACTTTTAGTTTTATTGTGAATTATAAAAATTATCTCAGATAAAAATCTTTTTTTACTCTAGATGCATAATTAACTCTAAATGCCTCTTGTGATTTTGTATAATAATTAGTTGTTTAACATTTATTTTACTGTTTTTATACAAAATATTTTGCAACAGGTGCTTTTCTTTTGAAACTTATTGTAAGAGACTGTGTTTACATTTTTGTGTTTTGTTGTATGGTCAAAATACTATTAAAATTAGTTAAAATAGTGACACGATGAGCAAATTGCCTTGGAGTATTTTGTTTTTCTAAAAGCATGTAACTCATCCTGGCTTGTAAATAAAGAAAATTGGTTTCAATGGCTCAAGATTCTGATTCCTAGAAAGTAAAAAAAGCATCGACTCTGGCCAGAGCCCCTGTGAGGTGTCACAGCAAGGCAATTGACAGCATATGGAGAGAGCTTCTGTAAGCAAATGGCTGGATGCATACAGAGAGCAGTGAGGGGAGTGGCAGGATTTCCTTTGTAACAATGCCACCAATCCACTTCTGTTACAGGGGAAATCACTCATATGAGCAAATTTATAGTCTTCCCCCAATGACCCAACATTTCAGACATCACTATTTTTCAATATATTGTATGGATATGAGTTTTGTTGAGATAAAGCTATATTCAAATCTTAGTTCTACAAAGTAATATATTTAATATCATACATATTATATTTAAATGATATTATTCAAATTTTGGGGGTAAGTGTTTATTTCATTTAGTCAAAATGAATAAATTTAAATAAAGCATCTTTGTTCCCCTTTAAGCCTGGCTTTCTTTTATTATTAATATATTTTATTAATTTATTCATATTACATCTCAATTGTTATCCCATCCCTTGTATCCTCCCATTCCTCCCTCCCTCCCATTTTCCCCTACTCCCTTCCCCTATGACTGTGACTGAGAGGGGAGGACATTCTGTTGGGACTTAGGTAAGAGAAGCGTGGGAGAATGGGGAAATAGAAGGATCCAGAGGGTCCTAGAAACTTACAAGAAGAACATTATGATGGGCAGATCTGGGCCCAGGGGTCCTGCTCAAACTATGGCACCAGCCAAGGACAATACGTGCAGTAAACCTTGAACCACTACCCAGATCTAGGCAATGGACAGGACATTCTTCACAGTTGAGTGGAGAGTGGGGTCTGACTTTCACATGAACTCTGGTGCCCCATTTTTGACCACATCCCCAGGATGGGGAGAGCTGGTGGCACTCAGAGGAAGGATAGCAGGCTACCAAGAAGAGACTTGATACCCTATAAGCCTGGCTTTCATAGCTACTACCAATACTCAGTGACCTTTTATTTACCCAGGACTTATTGGAAACTTTGAGCATCAGCAAATTACTGAACTCTGTGAAAATTATTTTCCTTTCCTAAAAAAAGTGAAGTACTTTAAGTTTTATTAACATCGCTCATAGATAATTAGCACAGAAATCAACACAACTTCAAATTGGGCACAAACCATTTTTTTAGAGTTAAACACTTAGTGTCATAACTTTAGCCATTTTTAGATTATGTTCTAAAATATTAAGTATAGTTATAAAGGTATATAATTTCTACAAAGGTTGTTTGTCAGCCTATGTACATTTGATGATAATTGGACTATTTCAGGTCTCTCCTTTTAAAATATTTGCAATGCACTTTAAAATATATGAAATATTCAGCAATATATTAAAAACAGTGAAAGAACATATGTAATGTTTGATTTTCATAATATATGTTTGTTGGATGAAGACTTGGCTTCATAAATCAAATACCATTGTCATTTGAGAAACAGGAATAAAGTAACTGAAAGAGCAAAGCAGTGGTAAAATTGTTCAACCAGTATTATCAAGGCCACAAATTTCTATAACAGGTCTCCAATCCTGATACTATAAGTAGCATTGGCATCACAGTAATCAATATACCACATAGTTCCAATCGTACTCGGTTTTTTTTTTTTTTTTTCATTTTAAACTCCGCTGAGGTTCACTTCTTCTATCCCAATCAATGACATGATCAGATGCCACTAGAATTTTGAACATGCTGACAGCATGTTGAAAGTTTCCCATTCTATATTATCTCTCTATTATAAAGATCTGTGGTTAAATACAGCGTCTGAAAATTAGATATCAAAGAATGGAGTGCCCAGCATAGGAGCAGTTGAAGAGCTGCAATTAAAGAATCAGTCACAGGGATTATAGCAAAATTAATAACCTTCATATTGAGAAATGTTGCAGCTTCAAGTGACAGCAGATGCTTAAGCAAGAACCTCTAGAGAACCTGTAACCAGAAGCTACATGTTTCCCTAGGTCTTCTAAAAGATGTAGTACCAACTCTCAGTTTAAAGACTGAGGTCAATTGTTCAGCAATAAGATGGGGTGTTCCTTTGTCTTAGCCTACACATTGACCCAGTACCTTGTATTGCTAATTTCCCACATAAAGGTATAAGTTCACACTGACAGCTTATCCTCCTATTTTGTGTTAATTGGAAATTCTAATAAAAAGAATCTAGATTTCTACTGAACAATTAGCTAGTGTCCAAGTAATGTTTTATTAAAATTGAATAGGAGTCCCGATGGATCTTATTTATTAGGTCATTGGGGGCATTTAATTAATCTAGTCTGGGAAGAACTTGAAAACATTAAACCCTGAAAAGATAGAAAGACAAGAAGGAGTCTTATGCTTGGAATTCCACTTTATAGAGGAAATAGCATAGTAATCAAACAAAATTGCAAGTGACAATTCAGAGCCTATTCCATATTTAATACTTAGAGAAGCAGATGTGGTGTTATTCTTTAAGAACAATGAATTATTTTTGCTAGTGAGTTTATTTGACAGTCTCAGTAAAAGTGCTAAGCTTATTTTTACATCTTTTATACTGTTACAAATAAATGAGTTAATTTCTAATTGTATAATACAGAAATCATCATATTTTAAGTACATGAAATCATAGCCAATAATAAAACTGTGTTGATTCAGAAACTATATATGTATATTAGGGACTCATATCTCACATCCTTAAATAACTGACTTTTTGACATCCTGTGATAATTTCAAACCTTGCAATGTTGAAGTGTTACAATTGAATAATTCGTGTGCAATTTACAATTCTCTGAATCATAATGTACCTTAGCCTCACCTGTCATGTTAGCAACCCATACGCATGGCGTGATGATTTCCTTCCACTTGAACTTAACATTTTAATAACTTTCTTAGTTTTCACTTCTTCCTGGAATGCTTTTCAATCTAAAGTGGACTGCCTTCTTCAATCATGGACTGGTAATTTATTCATCAACAGAGTACATTTTTTGAGGTTTGCCCAAACACTGTCACTATAGCTTTCTCAGTACTGTAGCAGAATCATATTGTTTGTTTGGCTTGTTGGTTTAGTTCTGTAAGATTGTGGAAGAATTTGAAACTTTCAATTGGAAAACCCATTGTTTCTTCAGAGATTTATGGGCTGTTCTTGGAGTAAGATAACAATGCAGAAAGAAACTCAGGCAATGAGCCTGGCTTCTGAGAGAAGCAAAGAATCTGTAGGACATTTTTCTTCTGTCATTGTTTTTTTGGGGTTGTTTTTGAATTTTGGTTTTTCAAGACAGGGTTTCTTGTGTATCCTTGGCTCACTTTGTAGACCAGGCTGGCTTCGAACTCACAGTGATCCACCTACCTCTGCCTCACAAGTGCTGGGATTAAAAGTGTATGCCACTTTCTCAGAAAAATGGAAATAGGGCTTCCTCAAGACCCAGCTATTCCACTACTTGGAATATACCCAGAAGATGCACTACCACACAACAGGAACATATGCTCAACCATGTTCATAGCTGCCTTATTCATAATATCCAGAACATGGAAACAGCCTAAGTGTCCCTCAGTTGAAGAATGGATAAAGAAACTGTGGTACATTTACACTATGGAATACTACTCAGCTATTAAAAACAAGGAATTCCTGAAATTTGTGGACAAATGGATTGAACTAGAAATTATCATAATGAGTGAGTTCACCCAGAAGCAAAAAGAGTTAAATGTTATATACTCACTTATATCGAGACACTAGTCCAAGGGCTACATCTCCATGAAAAACTTTACCTACCAGGAAAGTGGGTCAGAGGGGAGGACATCCTATTGAGACTTTAGGTGTGAGAAGCCTGGGAGAATGAGGAAATAGAAGGATCCAGAGGGTCCTGGAAAACTACACTGGGTCTGGGCCCTGGGGTCCTCCTCAAACTATGGCAGCAGCCAAGGAAAATATAGGCAGTAAACTTCGAACCCCTACCCAGACTAGCCGATGGACAAGACATTCTCCACCGTTAAGTGGAGAAGGAGATCTGACTTTCACACAAACTCTGGTGCCCCATATTTGACCATATCCCATGGATGGGGACGCCTGGTGGCACTCAGAGGAAGGATAATAGGTCACCAAGAAGAGACTCGATACCCTATGAGCATATACAGGGGGAGGAGGTCTCCCTCAGTCACAGACTAGGGGAGGGGAGTAGGGGGGAAGTAGAAGGGGAAGAGGAATGGGAAGATACAAGGGATAGGCTAACAACTGAAATGTAATATGAATAAATTAATAAAAAATGAAAAAAATCAGAAAAAAAAGTGTGTGCCACCACTGCTTGACTTTATTCTGTCATTGTTATGTTTCCAATTAAGAATCCCTGGAAGTGTAAACGTTTTGTGGTGTCTAAAGCCACTGAATCCTGTCTGAGAGAGGTGAAAAATCAGCTATAATTAATAAGTAGCCAACATCATTGAGGGTAAATCCCTTTGGAAATATTTCTACAGAGTCAACTCAGAATTTTGTTCCACCATCAGAGGAGGCAAGACTTTATATCGAACTAGAGGAAAATAAGGTGTATGATTTCTTATCTTGTTATGATTTCCAGAATATGAAAAGGTTATAGAAAACACATGGTGCTTGACACTGTTTGACAGTGATTGGATATCCCTGGAGAGATTGCAGAGGAGGCAAATTGTGAAGGTGGAGCTACACCTGCAGTAGAAACCTCAGCATTAAAAGGGTAATGGTTAGAAGCTTAGGAATGCATCATGTAGCATGGCTAAAGTCCAAAAAGAAGAGAATAGTAAACCACTGATGAAAGTTGCAGTGGATTAGAGATGTCAGGACATTGGGATGACAAAACGAATGTGAGCATCAAGGGTAAAAGCCTACAAGTTTGCCTGTGTTGTAGAAAACCGAGCTTCAGCAGTGTTAACTTCCTCAGCCTTTGGAGTCCAGAAAATCATGTATGAACTCCATTTGCTCAGCATTGAGCTTACAATGTTAGATTTTGTTTTGTCCTCCATATGATTGCAACTATGCCCTAATTTTTCCTTCTTGAAATAAGAAGCCATTTAATTGTTTATGTTTTTATTTTATTTTATATGATCCAAGAGTTAAAATAATTTTGAGTTGTGTTAGATATTCATAAAATATTGTGAAATTCATATTGTTTTATTTTGTGATAGGAGTATGAGATCTCAGAGACAAACAATAAAGGCAAGGTTATTATCTAAAAGTGATGAATTTGTTTTTCCAGTTGACAGGAGCAGACTGTGATGGCTAACCTTGTCAACCTGACTCATATAGGTAGAACAAACATCACTTGAAGAATTTCTTTCACCAAGTTGGCCTGTGGCCATGTTTACAGTGCATTTTCTTGATATGTGATTACTAGAAGACAGACTTATCCATTGTTCTCAATACTATCCCTGAGCAGTTGAGCCAGAGCTGTATAAAAATGGTAGCTAAGTAAACCCAGGGAAACAATACAGTATCCATAATTCTACCAAGGTCTCTGCTGTAGTTCCTGCATCTTGGTTCCCTTCTTGTACTTTGCCTTCGATATCTTCAATGACAGACAATAACCTATTATTCCCCAAGTTGCTTTTGTTCATTCTGTTTATCACAGCAACAGAAAGAAAACTAAGACAAATTCTAGATAGACAGAATTGACTCATAAAATAGGATATTGTATAATATTGCCTAGGAGTAAGCAGCAGTGCAAAAAATTTAAATCTTTTTCAGTCATGTCCTAATAGTGTCCTACACAATCCTATTAAATAAATATCCATATTATTTGCAGTAAAATTTTATAAAGTAAAATAATTATTTTCTGTCTCGATAAACTTAATGGTCCTCTTACATTTCAGAGAGCATTGTCACTATTTTAACATTGTGGGCAGATATGTGTGTACTTCTATCTGTGTTTACATGGATCATTACGAAATAATGTACGGAAACCTAAGCATATTTTAAATCAATGTTAAATAAATTTAACCTTTAAAGATATCCAATGGTCTTATGAGGATTCATTTTAAAGAAGTAGCATATATTATTGTTCAATGAGTCACTATATTCTCAAAAAGCAGCCTTATTCATAATAGCCAGAACATGGAAACGGCCTAAGTGTCCCTCAATAGAAGAGTGGATAAAGAAACTGTGGTACATATACACTATGGAATACTACTCAGCTATTAAAAACAAGGAATTCCCGAAATTTGTGGATAAATGGATTGAGCTAGAAATGATCATAATGAGTGAGTTAACCCAGAAGCAGAAAGAATCAAATGGTATAAACTCACTTATATCTGCATACTAGCCCAAGGGGCATGTCCCACGAAAGCCTTCACTTACCAGGAAACTGGGACAGAGGGAAAGGCATTCTATTGGGACTCTAAATGAGAGACGCATGGGAAAATGGCAAAATAAAAGGATACAGAGGATCCTAGAAATCTACAAGTAGAACAATATGATAGGCAGATTTGGGCCCAGGGGTCCCGCTCAAACTAAGGCACCAGCCAAGGACAATACAGGAGGTAAACTTTAAACCCCTTCCCAGATCTAGCCAATGGTCAGAATATTCTCCACAGTTGAGTGGAGAGTGTGATATGACTTTCTCTCGTACTCTGGTGCCTCACATTTGACCATGTCCCCTGGAGGGGGAGACCTGGTGGCACTCAGAGGAAGGATAGCAGGTAGCCAAGAAGAGACTTGATACCCTATGAGAATATACAGGGGGAGGTAATCCCCCCTAAGAACAGTCATAGGGGAGGGGAATAATGGGAAAATGGAGGGGGAGTAATGGGAGGATACAAGGGATGGGATAAACATTGAGATGTAACAAGAATAAATTAATAAAAAAAACATTAAAAAAAAAAGCAGTAAAGCAAACCAAATAATCTTAATTAAAAAGGTAAATAGAAAAAATATCTATCACTGACTTTTACATCTTATTGATCTGATTATTCTTCAAATAAAACTACAAGGTAATTTTCAAAAGAAAAATGTTTGGAAAAAGAAAAGCAATTATCAATAAAATAATATTTTTGATTTATAATTCCCAGATAAAACAGAAATAAAGTCATAGTGGGAGCACAATTGGATCGAACATACTTTTTCATCATAATGAATTAAACATCAAGAGACACCCCACTGTTTCTCTTTTGTAATAAAAATAGCATTCAATTCATAGATTTTCCTTCTAGAGTTTTCTTCAATATTATTCAGGTGGTGACCAGTAATACATTTGGCTTGGCTATAATTCCCTTGAATATTTCATGCTATTTGGTACTTGTATTTTGATTTTAAGGAAAGGAGCAGCCAGTATTAAGATAATGCAGGTGGAGGATTTATAAGAAGACAATTCATATTCGGAAGATTTATTAACACTTTTGGCTTTGCCCTTCTTTGTGGTTTTTCCTAGTCCACAAACCCCCTTAGTACTTTAAACAAAATCACACAACAATCATGAAAATATGCTCCCTTGATGAAGCATAATACTAGTAAGAGAGTGATTTGTAAAACAGCTAAATCTGGTGAGGTGTTATCTCCATAGTTGCATATTCATACTTGTTTTAGGCAGAAAACTTAGCCATGATTGTCTAACATGGTTCCTGCAGCACTCAGACTTTGTCCAGGGACTGAGAAACTAAACTTTTGCCCACAGTCATCCATGGCAGTTGTGGCCTTGTTCTTTCTGTGCCTCACATTTTACTTCCATGACCCATTCGAGGTGGAGAAGCTGATATGATTCTGGCTAATCTATTCTTATGAAAGAAGGAATCCAAAGAATAAAATAAAATGCAAGAGAAGGCAATTGTACACTCGAGACATTCCGGATGCATCATATTCTGTGGCTATTCTCACTTTTTAGTCACATCACAGGCATTTCATCAAATGGCACAGCAATGAATGATCAGACCTGACAGAATTTGTTAAAACATTTTGGATAAGAAAACCCACACACTAGTTACAAATATGAACAATGTCTTTAACGTATTAATTATACATATTCCATTATATAGAACCCTTAAACTCTTGCCCTACCCACATAAATGACAGTGATGGAAAAACACACTATGGCTAGAATTTGTTCTTTATTTTCAAATGAATGGGGTAAGGGGTCATGCTAGTAAACGACCCATAGAGACTGTGAAACCCCTCTGAACCCTGTTAATGTTGCATTCCTTCTCTACTCTGATTTTCAAACTGTTCTTTGATGAAAATGCAACAACACTTTCTAGAGCTCAGCAATTCGACCTATTTGGCATGCTTCTGGATAATCATTCTTTGTCATAAACCTTGTTGACCTAACCGGGAAAGAGAAGGATGACTCATTTTGTCTTATAGTCAGAGTATTCCCTAATACTTCTGAATTCTTGAGTAGTCACACAAAATTTTTTAGTCAAACAATTTTATTTAAGATTTAGTTATAGATGTGTAATACAATTCAGAATTAATCTATTTAGTGTTTTCAGTGAGATCAGCCACACGTAGTTGCAGCTACCCTTGACTTTGGGGAAGTATCTCTTTCTTGTTATAATCCTAAATATAATAAAATATATATTCTGATTTTACATTTGTTCAACCTAGTAAAGTCTTTCCTGTGTGAATTTTGTAAAACATAAGTATCTATCTTTCTATCTATCTGTCTGTCTGTCTATCTATCTATCATCTATCTATCTACCTATCATCTATCTATCATCTATCTATCTACCTATCATCTATCTATTGTCTATCTATCATCTATCTATGTATCTATCTATTATTTATGTATCTATGTATCTATCACCTACATACCTACTTATGTATTTATGCTGGGGATACACATATACCACAGAGCACTTCTGGAAATCAGAAGAAAATTTGTGAGTCATATTTATCTTCCTACTATATTTGTCCATTGGACAAAATTTTGGTCATGAAGACTTAGCAGTAAGTGGCTTTTTCATGTCATCCTGACGTATAGAACAATACTGTTATACCTTTCATTTGGTAATGTAGCCTAGATTCACTTAAATTCTGTTTCATGCAGGGTGTACCAAATTTTTTTTTTAACAGTATGTTGTAAGCAATAGCTTTGATTTTTAATTTTGCAAATTCTGGCATTAATACCAATTTGTTTTCCTTCAGTTCTTAGTGACAAAAATTATTTTTCTAAGCCTATTTTCTTCTCTTTATCCCTTACATTCTATGCTACAACACCAAAATAATATTGTTAAAACATTATACTCACATTTCCATTTTCATATTTCAAATATAGTCTCATTTTTAAATAATTAATTACAGTTACATTTTTTCAAATATTAAGTTATTGCCAAGAGCTTTGTGAATATTTTGAACTGATATCATTCTAAATATTTAATAATATTTGCTTTTAAATATTTCCCGTATATTTTAAATAACTGCTTCTACAGTGTTTAGCATGTACATACCAGTTGGTTCAAAACAACAAAATAAAATATGTATTATCAGCCTATTTTACTGTGCTTCCAATTAAAAACTTGTTAGTGTGTTATAGGTGAGGATTTTGAAAGAGTTACACACACACATACACATACAAATTCATTAGCCTAATTTATTGTCATATCAGGAAAGATATATTCACTTAGTCATTCTTTCAGGTATGAAAAATGAAAATCATTTGCTGTTTACAACTCTTTTGACAGTCATGCAGTTCTGTAAATTGCGAACAATTACTATCAGCCTTTCATTTCTGTCATGACTATTCAATTATATGGCCATTTTAGTTTTTTCCCCTCTATATTTCTCAGGAAATTGAATTATTTTATCTGTTATTGGTATCCCTATCGTGTAGTATACATTAGCAGTCATTCTTTACTAGGCTGTCTCTCAGTCAAAGATTAATATAACACAGCTATTAGTCCAACCTACTGTCCAAACTGCATCTTTATTGTGCGTCACTAGTGATCCAGATGTGTGGTTCGTCCTCAGCGTCTATATTTGCAGTCTAACACCTCTCCTACCCCATATAATCAGTTATATTATTTTTCTTTAATACATCAATTCTGTGTGTGCACACATGCGCGCGCACACACACACCTTTACGATGCTATCTCTGAATGGTATCACTTTTCATAAACGCTTCTAAAAGTTTCTGGAGGAACTAACGATTTTTGCTTAAGTTTGCCTACATCAGTTGCAGGTAAACAAAATAAAGAAAAAATAATTGTTTTAGCAAGATTTTTGGAATGGGATTTACCCATGCCTGTACCAAGAATGCAAACCTTACATAGAATTATGAATATCAGTGACTCTGGGTATAGTGTAGTTTAATAACATTTCAATGGTGAATGTTGAACACAATCAATAGAGAACTAATAATCACTTATAACTGATTTATGATTTTATTCCATGGTCCACAAATCAGAATTATGGGGTGTGGCTCTTTAATACTTAGTCTCATACACAGCAGTTTCTACCTCTTTAAGTATTAATTTCATGTGAAACGTACTTTATTTGGTGAGTTAATGTGACACTAAAGTATAAGGCATGAGCAGCTGACTCTCTTTGCAAGGCGTTCAGGAACAGAAGATATGGCAACTGATGTTATTTATCTGATAACTCTGGGTGAAGAGTAACATTATCAGTGAGCTACTCATACTGCAGATTTCTGACAATATTCAGGATTAAAATAAAAACAGCAAAGAGCTTCTGTGCATCCTAATAAACACAGCTATGAGTCATGTCAGTGATAAATTGCTTTGCAGTTTAGAAAATCTGAGAGAGTGTGTGTGCCAATGAGTATCATACTAGTAGACCGAGGTTCTCCTCGTGTGATTAGGACTCAAGGTAGGCAAAAGGTGCACTGTTCATATTCTGACATCATCAAACCTTTAAGTTACTTCATGCTGATGAAACAGATGAAACAACGTGTACAATTGGGTTCATGTGGTTATATTCAACTTCTTATGAATTTCTTGAATAATATATATTCCCATTTAATAAAGAAACCGTCATTTTATCAGGGTATTTTTGGTTAGCAAGTATTATTCTTCAGCACAGAATAAAGTCAAGGTTGATACCTAATTCATTTTTTTTTTAATTTGACAATTTCATATATTTATTCACCATATTGGGTTATAGCCACTTTTACTCACCCCTCAAACTGTCTTTGCGATCAACCCTAACACATCTCTCAACTTAATGTCCTCTGGTTTTATTGTATGTTTGTTAAACTCACTGAGTATGAATCTCGCAGGGCATATGCCAGCCACCGTGGACTCATCTGCATGGGCTACCAAACAAAGAACAAACCACCAAAGAAAATTAATCATTTTCTCAACAGCCAACAGCTGCCGATAGCTTCTCAGCTACAGCAGGAGATTCCGGTTCTCATCCATTCTCACTGCTAGCATTTTTAATTGACTTGACTTTGAACAAGTCTTGTTTTGGTGACCACAGCTGATTTGAGTTCATGAGTCCAATCACGTCATGCCTAAAGGCGCGCATGTCATAGTACTCTTTTCTGTCATCCAGCTCTCACATTGTTCTGCCCTCTATTCAGTAGTGTTTCCTGACCTAGGAAGGCAGATGGGTTAATATAGATGCACTTTACACATCTGAGGATTCACAGTCACGTCATCTTAACACTTTAAGCAGTTACAGGCCTCTACATTAATCCTTAACCTATACAGTAAGAAACTTTTTGACCTAGTGTGAAAAAGAGAACAAATCTCTAGATATAAACACAAGTATTTAGAAGATTATTGACAGGATCCTTTATAAAAACAATATGAATATGTTCATTCCTAAGATTTATGAGTTTCCAATGCATGAGTTTTATTTATATATAGTAGTAGGCAAAATTTCTGACCTGTAGACAAGGACATGCCACCAACTTAAAAACAATAGTTAGCTACCACATAAATAGTCTTTCCATTATTACATCTGTGGGCATATCTTGCATGGTAGGTCTGTACTTTAGCAAGGAGAGTACAGTGATGGATAAGAGCATTGATGTCATTTCTCCCTCAGCAGACAGCATAGGACCTTCCAGTACCATTATAAAAATTTAGCCGTGTAATGACAAGTTTCTCTGTGTCCTGAAACCAAGCCTATGACATCATTTGCAATATGGTCTTACCATCTAAATATGTTCAGCCACAAAGCAATGAAAATGGCCTTTATTGTTTTGTGTGCCTCCGGGGATTCCATTTTGAATGACTCAACACTGTATGTAATGGTCTTTTTGGTTTTTCTTTTTTTATTTTATTAATTTATTCATATTACATCTCAATTGTTACCCCATCCCTTGTATCCTCCTGTTCCTCCCTCCCTCCCACTTTCACCTTATTCCCCTCCCCTATGTCTGTGACTGAGGGGAATCTCCCCCTGCCTCTATATGGTCATAGGGTATCAAGTCCCTTGTTAATAGCCTGCTATCCTTCCTCTAAGTGCCACCGGCCTCCTCATCAAGGGGACATGGTTAAATATGGGGTACCAGAGTTCATGTGAAAGTCAGTCCCTGCTCTCCACTCAACTGTGGAGAATATCCTGTCCATCGGCTAGATCTGGGTAGGGGTCCTATGTTTACTGCAGGTAGTGTCCTTGGTTGATGCCATAGTTTGAGCAGAGCCCCTGAGCCCAGATCTGCCCATCATTAAGTTCTTCTTGTAAGTTTCTAGTACTCACTGAGTCCTTCTATTTTCCCATTCCTCTATACTTCCCTCACCTAGAGTTCCAATAGGATGTCCTCACATCTATCCCAATTTCCTGGTAAGTGAAGATTTTCATGAGTCATGCCCCTTGGGCTAGTGTCCAATTATAAGTGAGTATATACCATTTGAGTCTTTCTGCTTTGGGTTAACTCATTCATTATGATCTTCGCTAGTTCCATTCATTTGTCCACAAATTTTAGGAATTCCTTGCTTTTAAAAGCTGAGTAGAATTTGATAGAGCAGTCTTTTTGGTCTTTCATACTGTCTTATAATACCAGAAACGTTTTATGAATGTTCATAATCAGAAATTTCTATTTTGCCACTTAAAATACACAGTAAAAATACAGGATAAATTTTCATATTTTAATTTTGATAACTATGCTGCCATTTTTTTGTTTTACACAGTGGTATATATATATTTGAAGATGCAAATCTTTTAGACACAATACCTACACATCCAATAAAAAGTAGAGATCGTGGACTGGCATGTTGGCTCAGTGGGTAAAGGTGCTTTCTTCTTTATGAACAAGTTATATCTAAGAAATTCACATGAAGAAAGCTAGTAGTATTTACACAATGATCTTAGCCATCAAGGAATAAGCATCTCAGTGAATTCAGTGTCACGGATGACCTGATGAAGATGAGTACCATTGTTTTTCCAATAACAAAAAATTTAATGGGAATAATTAGAACAAATAGAATTTACTTCCAGCATAGTTAAGCATATATTAAATTTACAATTGCATAGCACATCTTTGTATAATTAAATAGTTCAAAATATATTTTTAGTCACAACAGTCAGTAATTCTGAGAACACGGGCTTTGAACATGGAGGGAGAAAAAGAATGACAGGAGGCACAAAAAGTGTTCTTAGGGCCTGGTGATTCATATGGATTTATCTTATAAGTGGTTATATTGGTGTGTTTACTTTATAAAAATATTAAAAAATGAGTGTGTTTAATATTTATAATTTCTAGTCTTTATAGTGTAATTATAATGTTTATTTGAAAAACAGTTAAGTGATTATTATTAATGGAAAACTAATACATTCATTTATCTAACCTTGCAAAGGAGCCTGGACATTATACAAAGGAGAACTGTAAGTAATATGCCAATACTGCAGGTGAGAGGACACTTATATGAGTCATAGCCTTGGAGTATCAACCCTGAGGCACTGAACCTAGTCAGTGAGTCTTATAGTGTATGTGCAGTGTGCTAACTTGTTTGATATGAAAACAGATTGTTGAAATGTCTATATTATCTTTGCTAATAAAAAAGCAATTTCACTTCAGAGATGCCTACCCTTAGCCATCAAAGTTAACTGAAAAAATATATAAAACTCCTTCTGAACATTTAATAATAGTATTGTGTTTGTTCATATAATATTAAATATTAAAATGTCATGAGAAAAATTTTATTAATATTGTTCATAGAATGTTTAAATATATATTAACAGTAACAATAAATTGTCATCTATACTATTGAAAACATAACTTTTCCCTTATCATTTATATTAACTAATATTATAAAGTACAGGAAATAACTATAATCTTTATTTCTCAAAAATTGTTTTCTTTACAAAAATCAGAACAATTGATTAGCTATTATATTTTCAGAGGTAGGATAAAAAAATCAATACAGTTTATTGATATTTCATTTAATATGCTTCCATTATAACTGTTGCTCTGGTCTAACACAATAGTATCAACATAACTTCTTACCAACCTCCTTGATATTACATCAATTCTCTTCACAGTATGCTTTTTCATGCTTTGAATAACCATGATAAAACATGATATATAACAATAATTCACTGAAATCAATCAATGACTTCCATGTCTAATTTGTTAACTATTCATCAAACTAATATTGAAATAATATCTCCCCAGTTCCCAGGTCTCAATAGCTGTGACTGTAAATATTGTTTTTATCTCCTCAGATGAGAGGATCAGTTGTGAGCCATACCCAAGCTTTATAGATACATGGCTTAGGCTGACACCTGAGTGTTTCTATCTAACTATCTCTAGGCCTAGGCCTGGAAGCTTCTAGCCTCCATACAATATTTTTTTACAATTTAAAAAATTTTAAATATATTTTATTAATTTATTCACCAACTCTACATCTGACAAAGGTCTAACATCCAAAATATATAAAGAACTCAAGAAATTAAACACCACCAAACCAAATAACCCAATTGAGAAATGGGGCTTGGAACTAAACAGAGAATTCTCAACAGAGGAATATCAAATGGCTGAGAAACACTTAAAGAAAGGCTCAACCTCCTTAGTCATCAGAGGAATGCAAATCTAAACAACTCTGAGATTACATCTTACACCCATCAGAACCAATAAGATCAAAAACTCAAGTGACACTTCATTTTGGCAAGGATGTGGAGAGAGAGGAACACTCCTTCATTGATGGTGGGAATACAAACTAGTACAGCCACTTTGGAAATCTATCTGATAGTATCTCAGAAAACTAGGAATAAGGCTTCCTCAAGATCCAGCTATTCCACTCCTTGGAATATACCCAGAAGATGCTCCAGCACACAACAAGAACATTTGCTCAACCATGTTCATAGTGGTCTTATTCATAATAACCAGAACATAGAAACAGCCTAAGTGTCCCTCAGTAGAAGAATGGATAAAGAAACTGTGGTACATATACACTATGGAATACTACTCAGCTATTAAAAACAAGGAATTCCTGAATTTTGTGGACAAATGGATTGAATTAGAAATGATCATAATGAGTGAGTTAACCTAGAAGCAGAAAGACTCAAATGGTATATAATCATTTATATCTGGACACTAGCCCAAGGGGATTGCCACATGAAAGTCTTCACTTGCCTCCATACAATTTAATCTTCTACAAGCCCAGCTTCAGCTTCCAGCCTCCATCTGTCAACATAGGCCTAGGATGTTTTTAGCCTCCAAGACTTACTTACTGTTGAATAAGCTCACCCTTTCTAGTTATTTTTGAACTCTGGATAAGTGGTTCAAGACAACTGTTCTGCCTCAAAACTTCTGTTCAAGGTGACTGCTTCCAATTAGCTTCTCTCAAATTCTTATTGAAATTTTCTGCTTTGAAAAACTGCATCTTCTTCTGGGTTAACTCACTCAGTATGATCATTTCTAGTTACATGCATTTGTCCACAAATTTTGGGATTTCCTTGTTTTTAATAGCTGAGTAGTATTCCATAGTGTTAATGTGCCATAGTTTCTTTATCCAATCTTTGAATGAGGGACCTTTAGGCTGTTTCCAGGTTCTGGCTATTATGATTAAGGCTACTATGAACATGATTAAGCATATGTCCTCACTGTGTGGTAGAGCATTTTCTGGGAATATTCCAAGGAATGGAAAAGCTGTGTCGTGAGGAAGGTCTATTCCCATTTTTCTGAGAAAGCACCAGATAGATTTCCAAAATGGTTGTACAAGTTTGCATTCCCACCAGCAATGAAGGAGTGTTCCCCTTTCTCCATATCCTCAATAGCATACTCACTTACAAATAGGCACTAGCCAAAAGGCATGTCTCATGAAAGTCTTCACTTACCAAGAGATTTGGATAGATGTGAGGACATCCTATTTATACTCTATGTAAGAGAAATATAGGAGAATGGGGAAATAGATGGATCCAGAGGGTCCTAGACACCTATAAGAAGAACATTGTGATGGGTGGATCTGGGCCCAGGGGGTTCTGCTCAAACTACTGCACTAACCAAAGACAATAAAAGTAGTAAACATTGACTCCTACTCTGATGTAGCCAATGAACATGACATTCTCCACAGTTATGTGGAGAGTGGAAACTAACTTGGACATAAACTCTGATGCCCCATATTTGACCACCTCCCCTTGGTGGGGAGGCCTGGTGGCACTCAAAGAAAGAATAAGCAGGCTCCCAAGATGAGACTTGATAGCCTGTGACCATATAGTGGGGGAGGAGGTCCCCTCAGTCATAGGCCTAGGGGAGGGGACTAGGGTGAAAGTGGGATGGAAGGAGGAACAGGAGGATACAAGTGATTGGATGACAACTGAGAAGTAATATGAATAAATTAATTTTAAAAAAGGAAAGAAAAACTGCATCTAAACTCCACAAACGGAATTGCACAAACTCAACTGCACTCAAGTGAACTGCACTGAACTTACTATACTCCTGGACTGTACTATACTGTCTCCACAAATTACACTGTATACTTATACTCTCTGAAACCCCTACTCTTTCTCTCATCTGATCTTAAGTAGCTTCTCTACTCTGTCTATTTAGTGATAGGTGGGCATATCTGATCTCTGGATCATTCTGTAAAATCTTTCTTTGATTTGTCATTTTGTCTGCCCCTCAATTTTACATCACTGTTTGAAATTAAAGATGTGTACTAATAGTGTGTTTGTATTGCAGCCAGGGGGTTTAAAAGTGTTTACCAAGGGCATGTCTGTATTCCAGCCAGGTGCCACAGACTTAGGTCTTTGAATGTCATTCCTTGCCAGAGTATCCAGGTTACTTGTTTAAAATTCCTCTACATTTGACACCTTTTTTTCCACACACAAGCCAAGGAAAAGTCCATATCTGGACTCTATCTTCTGCTGAATATCAAACTCTAAAGCAAACCAAGAAAAACAAAACACTAAAATAAAAAAAAAGTAATCCCCAAATCAAACTTATGTTGAAAAATAACACATGGGGGAAGCTGCAAAGCATGAGAGAGAGAGAGAGAGAGAGAGAGAGAGAGAGAGAGAGAGAGAGAGAGAGAATCCTCCATAACTGATGGTTTTTAGGCTTATTGGAAGGAAGGATAAGGATAATTGTTATGAGGCGGACACCTGAGGACGACTGAACAGCCCATGACTGGATGTTTCTATTATTGTATAGAGAATAAGAAAAGCATGAAAAAAAGGTTGTCAAAGCCCCATGTGTTATATCATCATTCATAGTACATAAGAGCTATTGTTTTTTAGTTATAGAATGTGGTGTCCCAAATTTCTTTCTTAGAATCATGTATATTTACATACATACATACATACATACATACATACATACATACATACATAGATATGGTATTTTAGATATATACACATATGTATATATGTAAATATAATCAAAATAATGAAGAAAAGGACTTCATATACAAAGGATAAAATTTGGTGAAAACATTTCATATGCAATTGACGCTATTCAGGAACTGGCATAACCCCTATACTCACTACTGAAAGATACAATCAGAAATGAATAAAAGTATGTTATCATTTTTGTAAAGACTTATCTGTTTATATATGAATGCTATGGTAATCTTGCTTACATGTACGTATATACACTGATATGCACCAAATACCTATAGAAGTCAGAAAAGAGAACCAGATCCTCTGGAACTGGAGTTGGAAAAAGTTTTGAGCCATCATGTTTGTGTTGAACATTGAGTCTGGGGCTTTTAGAAAAGAAGTGAGTGCTCTTTACCTCTGATCACTTTCTTCACTACATAGTAATGTATTCTACCCAACTGGTAAAAATAACATATTATTCAGATGAAATTGTCATCTCCAAGTCTTATGGCTTCCATCTGCTAACTCTGTCCATTTCCCAGGGTCATATTATAGACAAATATGGCTTTAATATTATCATATGCTACTTGTCTTTTATAAGAACTTGAATCTTGGAATCTAAAATATCATGTACTCTAAGGAAACCAAGTCAGGAATTCAATGACTATTTCACCATCACCCAGCACACATTCTTTTATGTAAAAATATTTTGAAAGAATATATACTTCCTTCAGTTTGGAAATGTATTCTGATTTACCAGGATCAACAATGTATACACATGTAAGGCTGTTTTTGTCTACAGGCAGTCTTCATATGAACAGTGAAATACAGTGAGTGTAGAGAATAATCAGAAATCTAAACCCATCTTCCCAAAACATTATCACCCTGCTCACTTGGACTGAGTCTATGCTTCAAACCCCAAATCATGCCAGGCAATTTTATCTATGGATGATTTTCCAGTAGTCCTCAATATGAGACCCTTAACCAATAATCAAAGCATGCTTACCAACATGCAAAGCTAGTTGCAAATTGTTCACAACTTTTTTATTATCTCTGTAAATTTTCTCCATTCATAAGGCAAATATTATTATTCAATTCTATTCACCTTCTCTTGCTCTTTTTTGCAGTTATCATTGTTAATAAAATACAGTATTGAGTTGGTGAGGAGAGATGGATGGTGAGCTGAAGAGGCAGACTCTAGAATCAAATTTGGTGGGTAGAAATGACAGCATACTCAAATGGTCCACATATGCCTTAGGAGAGTCAGCTCAGCATCTTGGTAGACAGCAGCAAACTTCCATGGGAGCAAACTCATTTAAGCCACTCCCGGATTTCAGCACCATATTAATGAAAAATCAGGAAAAGCAAGGGAAGGAAGGGATACGGTGGAGGAGAAATTTAGTTGTAGATAAAGGGAGAGGATAGGTAGAGGCAGGAACATCTGAAAGAGTCCAGAGTGGATGTGAGCCTACTGAGCTAGGTCATATGAAAAGAGCGGGAGGGGAAGGGAAACAGGAGAGAGGGGAACCAGGTGCAGCAGCCAGGAGGCTCAAGGTACAAAATGGGAGTAGGGAAACAAAATATCTAGGATATATACGGAAGAGCCACTGGAGGCAGAGCCACCAAGCTCATAGGCTGGAGAGTTCAGGGTTGAAGGGTATGCCAGCCATCTCCTTAACAGGAAGGGACCAAGGGATGCTGAGAGAATCTGGAGACCAGGTCTGTTTTGATGTGTTAAATAGGCACCTCAGCTGTTTGTCTTGGGTTTGAAATGTAAAGGCTTCTGCTTTTTGCCATATACTCTATAAATTAACAGGATTATATCTTTTGCTCCCTAGAAATATCACTTCATCCCTTTCACCAGCACCATGCTGAGTTTGGTAACTTAGTGAATGAAGTGACAGTGACTGGAAAATAAGTCGTCTCAGAGTAGGTTAATGACTGTTAGAAGTAGCCATTTTGAAAATATCGAGGATGCATAAAAATAGCTACAAGTGATGGGATAACAATTGAGTTGTAATCTGAATAAATTAATTAAATAATCAAAAATCAATTAAAAAAATAAAACACAGTACTAAACTTTTTAAAATTTTAGTTTATTAATTTATTCTTGTTACATCTCAATGGTTATCCCATCCTTTGTGTCCTCCCATTGCTCCCTCCCTCCCAGTTTCCCCTTACTGCCCTCCCCTATGATTGTGACTGAGGGGGACTTCTTCCCCCTTTATATGCTCATAGGGTATCAAGTCTCTTCTTGGTAGCCTGCTAGCCTTCCTCTGAGTGCCACCAGGTCTCCCCCTCCAGGGGACTTGTTAATATCTTTCATACAATCTGTTTTCCAACAAGTTATTATGATATTTTCGTATGTGTAAATTATAACCAGAACTTTGCATGCATAGTCAAGAGATTTCAATTTCAAGCTTATAAATTACTCTATAATGTTTATTTTTAGTTAGTGTTCAGTAGCTACATATAGCTTTACCTTTTAACTCTAGTATTAATCTTATTAGTTACAAAGATTCTTATTTCTTGATTAAAAAATAGTACATTCAGACACTAATGGCATGCAACTTGCTATCATGAACTTTTTCTTCCTCCTTTCATTTAACTTCTCATCTTAACACTACTTTTCCTCAAAGACTTGAGAGCTGCTAATGCCTAGTAACTTATGCCATGCAGTGCAACATAGTTTCTAATCAGAGGGTGGATTTTTTTCTCTAAGTAAGGAGAGGGCAGAATTTGAACTACTTCTAACTATGGTTTCCGGAGTTTTTACTCTTACTGTACAAAGCAAACTGTTCTTTTCAAACAAAGTAAAGCAAAACCTTTACACGTTCCTCCAAACTAAGATCCATTTACCAAATAGGATGAAATGTAAGAGACAAAATGGGAAACAAAGGTATCAAATTTAAAGGATTCACTAGATTTTAGTGGTTTTTTTTTTAATTTTTATCCTCAGAGATTTTGGTCTACTATGATATTGTTATTAACAAGATGTATTGACATTAACAGTAAAATGTAAGGCTTTCCTCTATTATCATTAGATGTTTTGCTATACAAATATTAGGCCAGAAGTAACGAGATAAAGGACGTTAAAAGAAACTGTTTCCAGATAATGATATATTTCTACATCAAAATTGTGAAATATATTATTATATATTAATAAAAGATATAAACAGTGATATGAATAGACTCACAGACTTTGCCAAGCTAAAAATAAGACAGAGCCCAAGACAGAGCCTGTGTTTTGTTCAATTTCAATATATATCATCTAAATAAGTAAAACTCTCATTAGACATGCTAAGAAAACACATTGCCAAGCATGAGGAAGCATCTTTTGAGTTTTTAATGAAGAGATTCCAATAGGCTCCCAAACCAAACTAGGCTTTTGCCATTGCTCTTGATATCTCAGTACACATTGTGAAATAAATTTGGAAGACTCAGTTTGGATTTGTCATAGAAGCTCTGCCCTGATAACTAGCATGCACAATATTGGACAAAACCATGCAAACTCTGGGGTGGGGCATGGATGGTGGGTGATGACGATCAGTAATTCTGTCCAGCTATAATTACTATGAATTACAATGATAGCTGGTATGAAAGATATTCCTAAAGGTGCAAAACAGATACTCATATCCAAGGGTAACCAATAGCCACCTAATTATATATAATGCCAACTGAATGAAAAAAAAGAGTGTGCCTGAGACTGTAAACTTTACTGGCAGCATATCACTCATCAGGCCAGTGAACTTAGGGAGAACTTATTATTGTCATTATCCTAAAGCAGTAACAATCATAACTTCATTCTAAATGTGTATACATAAATCTACAGATAAGTGTAGCTCTTACCACTCATGAAAGAAGCTCCTTTGTGTAGCAGAGAAAGATTACAAAAAAGATATCTGGTGAAAGTATACACATCAGCTGACCTTAGATTACACTAGAGTACTTACCTCCAGATGATACATTTACTTACTGCTCAATAAGCTTACTCTTTCTAGCAATTTCTGAGAGCTAGCTGGCTGGTTTAACTCAGCTCTTCTACCTCAAAATCCTCTCCAAGCTGACTGATTCAAACTGGCTTCTGACTGACTTGAATTGCTTGGCCTCAAACAACTCTAGGAATGTGTTCTAATCTTCTGGCTCCTTTTCATTCTCTGGCTCCTTCTGTCTTCACCCGTGACTGGAAAACTGTCCTAGTAAAACTGCCTGTGAATTCCATGTACTCCACAAACTGACTCAACCCCACTGCAGTGAACTTAACTGACTCCCTGCACTGCAACTCTGTTAAATTGCCTATTTTTCCCCTCTATTTTCATGAGAGTTGGACTTATTTTATCTCTGACTCATCCTGAAACTCTTTCTCTGATTCATCACCTCCTCAATCCTTAATTGTCAATTGCACATCACTTTCAAACATGGATGCTTCCTTCTACCAACTAACCTTAGCTACATTTTTAGAGATTAAAGGTGTGTACTATGGGCAGGTCTATATGCCAGCTAGACAATAGTGTAATTCAAGGTGCGTTTGCATTCCATGCCAATGTTCACACAGAACTAGAAGGTCTTTGGATGTGATCCTTTTTCAGAGAAGCCATGTTGCTAAGTTAAAAATCTCTCTACAGTGTGTAGATTCAAAGGAATTGGGGATTATGTAATCAAGATATATTGTATAAATGTCTCAAATAATTAAGAAAATATTTTATAACTTACTTGTAAAATTGTCAATCATATTTGCTGTCAGATAAAAGCAACAGACACTGAAAGGGTAGGGTGAACTTCTGGTGAAGATGAAATGTTTTACAGTTGATTTAATTAATTAATTAGCAGATTAATTAATTTGGTGTTTTGAGACAAGGTTTCTTTACATTGCCTTCACTGTTCTGGAACTCACTATAAAGTCCAGGCCAGCTTTAAACTCAGAGAGTTCGGCTTGCATCTGCCTCCAGATTCTGGAATTCAGGGTGTGCACCACTATAACACACTGTTTTATAAATGATTTGGATTGTTATGCTTGTCAAAACATTGAGTTAAACAAATAAAATAATACATATTTCACTCTGCAAATTACATGTGAATAAACCAAAATTAGACAAACAAAAATGGTATCACAAGGTACCCATATGTATTTTAAAAGTAAATGTTCCTGAAGTATCATATAGCTATGTATATACATTTCATATGCAGAAAATATTGGACATGTATTTTATATATAACGTATACAAAGGAATACATCCTTGCACTCAGATTTTCCATCATAGAAGTCTGTTCATTTCCTACCCTCACCTTGTCTACCTCTTTCAAACAGATGACTATTTCTGTACTAGCTAATTTTATGCATTCTGTTGTTTCATCTTTAATTTGTGGAGTTTATTTTAATTTTATATTTTAATATTATTTAATTTAATATTATTTTACTTTCTAAAACACAAGTCATAACCTGAATTTCATGATATATACATATAATTCCATACATTTTCCAGTGCTTTTAATTCAGTGTGCTGCCTTAATATAATTTGAGTTTTGTTTATTACTTCTTCATCTTTAAGCTCATTTAAGCCAACTTCGTTCTTCTATAGTTAACACCCATGGCCCAGAACTGAAAAGCATGATTCTTCCTTCTCTCTAGCCTTCCTTTTTTTCCCATTCTTTCTTCATTTCTTCTTTCTTTTTATTTCTTTCAATTCTTTCTTCTGTCAGTTTTATTAGCATGTTAAAGTTCTGTGTGTTGTGATCTTTTTGGTATTTTGTGTCAAATTTTCGTCATGTTCATCCCTTATTATTCTAAGTTGTCCAAACTCTAGCCACCTTCCTCCTCTTTTGCAGCTTCTGCATACTTCATTTTGCCTTTTCCTTCCATCTCACAGACAGAATATTTTATTGACCTTTATGTATCTGGCTCATTTCCTTACATTAATGATTTTCTTCTCCATTCATTTTTCTGCCAATGACACAGTCTTAGTTTGAGTTTCCATTGCTGTGAAGAAACACCATGACCAAGGCAACTTTTTTTTTCCCAAGGCAACTTTTATAAAGGCAAAGATTTAACTGTGGCTGGCTTATGGTTTCAGGGGTTTAGTCCATTATCATCGTGGCAGGAAACATGGCAACATCCAAGCAGACATGGCACTGGACAAGGAGCTGGGTGTTCCACATTTTGATTCAAAAGCAGCCGGGAGGAAACTGGATTTGTTTCACACTAGGTCTAGATTGAGCATTTAAGACCTCGACACCCAACCTCCACAGAGACACACTTGCTCCAACAAGGCCACACATATTCCAAAAAGGCCACACCTCCTAGTAGTGTCATCCCCTATGGCCAAGCAGTTAAGCACATGAACATATAGAAGTCATACTTATTCAAACCACTGTGTACATTATTTCATTCTTCTGTACATTTGAGTAACATTCCACTGCATGTATATATGCCCACTTGTTTTTACCCATTTGCCCATTGTTGACCATCTAGACTAATTTTGTAACTTTTCTTCTATGAATATCTCTAGGAGAAACACAGGAATACACGTGTCCCAGTGGGATGGTTATTTTGGTAAATGTGGATAAGTGTCCAGGAATGGCCTCAGTGTGACAATTTTTCCAACTTCATTTTAAAGGAGCTCTTCTCTTCACATTACACATTCTTATTCTGAGTTTATATTTTTTCACCATATCATCATCTCCAAATCACAACTAATACCTCCCTAGTTATTTCTGAGTACTTGGCAAGCATTTTTGTGTCACCATTCTCTTTGTGTCACCACAAAAGCAATATTTTGGAGGATAAAAGCCTCATAAGGTCAAGGCCCATGAAAGCTGCTTTTAATACATAGGCCCTATTGGCCCCTCAAAAATGCCTATAGAATTAGTGGTTAACTAAAGGTTCAGAATTTCTCTTTGATTTTGTCAGTAATAGTGTCATTTCTGTAGTTATAATTTATAAGAATGTTAGGCAATATACGTAATGATACTAGTCATGATAAGAAATTATCTGATAGCAAATCTGTCAGGAACTTTGTGTAAAGTAGACCTTATGGTATGTTAATTAGCTAGATTTTGGTAATCACTTCTTAGATATATGTGGATCAAACATTGCTGTGTGTATTTTTATTTATACAAATTTGTTTGCAATTAAAATAAATAAAATAATAAAATAAGCATATCTTAATATACTTCTCTTTTTAAATCTTTGAACTTTCTGAAGAAGAAATACTTTTTAAAATTAATATTTCTTTTCCAAGAGAGAAATGGTGTTATTTATGTTTTGAAGCAAATTTTCCTAGCTTGGATGCAGTAATTTCATCGACTTTCACAATTTAACATCCACTGAAACAGAACCGAGTCCCAGCAGAGGATAACTAACTGTCAGTGCTGTTTAGCTCTTATCCTAATCCTTGGTAAACCAGTTATTCTAATTAACATTTCAAACAAAGTTCCCAGAGGATAGGTTCAAAGCACAATCTACTACAGTTCTTCAAAAGGAGAAGCCCTCATTTCTACCCCTCAGTAAACCCTTATTTTCATTGACAAGACTTATCAAGCTGCACTGAATATTTTTAAGAGCTAAGACTCAACTCTGCAGTCTCATATGTACTGGGCACACAGTGGGCTGTTTGTTATAATCACTGTATCTAAATTGATAAGCATGATAGTTCAATTCTATCAAGTTTTTAAAAATGAAGTCTCTGCTGACTATTAAAATATACTTGGCTTTTTAAATTAGTGAGAACATATCTGACAGCTTTGGGGTGTGTGGTGTTTTTGTGATCATGACTTTTTTTTAAATCTTATTTTTTTAAATTTTTTATACTTTTCTTTTTACATATACATTTATTGTTTTGTAGTTTTACACAGTGAATAATATCATACCAGTGTCAGATTGAGAATACTGAAAACACATAGTGTGTGTGTGTGTGTGTGTGTGTGTGTGTGTGTGTGTGTGTGTGTGTGTTATAGTAAAGAAAATAGGCACAGGAAAGTTATGTAGTTAGGACTGTGAAATAAACCTTCCCTCTGCTGCCCCTTTAAATGGGTGTCAACATTTCTCCAAGTTGTTCTTTCAGAAAAATAGAAAGCCCCAGAGAAAAGGCAGAAGAAATTAGGCAAAAGCAAAATGATTCTGAGCCTTCTGGGTGACTGAGAGTAATTTTGATAATTATAGAACCATTATCATGCTAAATGCCTTGCTCAAGAGGCTTTCACACCCAGCATTTCTGAGCATGTATTGTACAGAGATTCATGATCGTGATCCACAAAACAGTAATGTGCCCAGCAATACCTGTGCTGATAAATCAATTCATTATGAATATGCATTACTTTTCCAGTAAAACCAAGCGCTTCCTTTGTTAGCTAAGGCAATGCTTTGGGGGTACCCTCATTGTTCTTATTTGTACATGTAATAAATCTTGCTTACACTTTTATCTCCTAGTTGTGATTACTGAATTTGAATTCACCAATCAGCAAACCCATTGTACTTAGTTTCTTAATAAGCAATCCAAACTTTATTAACAACATATTAAACCTATGAACTCAACAACTATGTTGTTAGAAAGCAACAACTATGTTAAAGATTCTTATAAGACTCTATTATATATTAGAACTTCCTAATTACAGTGTTTAAATATTGTAAATAAAGGGAGCAGGGATTACATCTCACATGGACTCTGGTCCCCAACTCTGATCACTTCCCCCTGGCAGGAATGCCTTGCCAGGCCACAGAGGAATAGAATACAAGTAGTACAGATAAGACTTGATAGGCAGAGGTCAGATGTTAGGGGAGGAGGGATTCCCTGTCTGAGAACTAGGGGAGGGAGGGAGATGGGATGAGGCACAGAGGGAGGTATCAGGAAGGAGATACAATCAAGATACAAAGAATTCAAACTGTAGAACAAGCAGAAAACTTACATTGCTGATCCCACTGCATGGCAATAGCTCTGAGCCTGCCTGAGACATGAAAATCTGTGTATAGACAATGTTTCTTTTTTTTTTTAATGGGGGGGTGGGGAGAGAAGGTAGGGCTTCCTCAAGACCCAGCTATTCCACTCCTTGGAATATACCCAGAAGATGCTCCAGCACACAACAAGAAAATTTGCTCAACCATGTTCATAGCAGCCTTATTCATAATAGCCAGAACATGGAAACAGCCTAAGTGTCCATCTGTAAAAGAATGGATAAAGAAACTGTGGTACATTTACACTATGGAATACTACTCAGCTATTAAAAACAAGGAATTCCCAAAATTTGTGGATAAATGGATTGAGCTAGAAATGATCATAATGAGTGAGTTAACCCAGAAGCAGAAAGACTCAAATGGTATATACTCACTTATATCTGCATACTAGCCCAAGGGGCATGTCCCATGAAAGCCTTCACTTACCAGGAAACTGGGACAGAGGGGAAGGCATCCTATTGGGACTCTAAATGAGAGACACATGGGAGAATAGCAAAATAAAAGGATACAGACAGAGGGTCCTAGAAATCTACAAGTAGAACAATATGATAGGCAGATTTGGGCCCAGGGGTCCCGCGCAAACTAAGGCACCAGCCAAGGACAATACAGGAGGTAAACTTTAAACCCCTTCCCAGATCTAGCCAATGGTCAGAATATTCTCCACAGTTGAGTGGAGAGTATGATATGACTTTCTCACGTACTCTGGTGCCTCACATTTGACCATGTCCCCTGGAGGGGGAGACCTGGTGGCACTCAGAAGAAGGACAGCAGGTAGCCAAGAAGAGACTTGATACCCTGTGAGCATATACAGGGGGAGGAAATCCCCCTCAGGAACAGTCATAGGGGAGGGGAATAATGGGAAAATGGGGGGGGGGGAGGAATGGGAGGATACAAGGGATGGGATAACCATTGAGATGTAACAAGAATAAATTAATAAAAAAAAAAGGTTTTATTGTATTTAAGAGTTATATTGTTGTTTTAGTAGGATAACATACATTTTAAAGGAGTATTGTTCTTTATTTTTTTTAAATTTTGTATTATTAATTTATTCTTGTTACATATCAATGGTTATTTCATCCCTTGTGGGATAGACAATGTTTCTTGTTGGCCACAGAATCCCTACGAATTATTATTATAAGCCATTCTTTGTATGGCTCGAATGAAGATTTACAGATGCCTTTTTTTCTGCTCATACAAAGATCAGAGAACAAGCCTAAATTGTTCTGTTCATCATGCACACCTCATACATTTATAGCTTTATGACTGTATAAGGTTTGGGAGAAAGTATGTGTTTTTAGAACAAAAGAACGAGACACTGATGCTGGATCACACTTGAAAGCATTCATTCGTCTCAGCATGCTGGACACTGACATCCTGCATTCTTCATGTTCCAGCACGAAGCTCTTCAGTTGCTGTTTCTCATCAGAATGGAAGAGCTCCTAGGACAGCTTTGAAGAAAGCTTCCAATCATAATTAGTCCAGATAAATCAGACTGTCCTACACAGGGCTCTAACTAAACAAGGGATTTTTCTACATTAAGAAACTAGAAAACAAATACTATTCCCAGCTTGTTTAACCATTTTCCCCAATTTTATATGGGCCCCTACAAAGGTACTGTTGGTCCCAAATCAATCAGAAGACACCACATCTCCCTTAAGGGTGGTTGAGTAAGTTTTTGGTTGCTTTCTTGGACAATAGATGTTTGTTTTCATTGGGAGGTGATTATAAGTTATTACTGGACTTATTTAGTGAGAAAATGAGGTTTGACTCAGGAGTGTTTTTCCTTTATTTTATCTTTCATTTTTAGGTTTGGAAATAGGAGTTGAAAAGAAAGAAGGGGGAATATAGAAATATATAGGGTTGATAGACAAAAAAGTAGATTAGTGAATCTACTATTCAATTTAATGCCTTAATTGTTACTCACAAAGATATTTTTAATTCACTAATATAGAATTTTGTATATACATATAAAAAGGTTAATTTTATATACATTGGTATAGAATTCAAATATAAGATTATTCTTCACATAATATATATATATATGCTAATTTGTGGTATTCTGCACATACAACTCAATTATAGTACAAGGTTTACTTCCAATACTTTGAAAGTTCTTATTGAAGGCTGTTTAGGATAAGTAAGTTATACAAGTTAATTGTTAGTTGATCAAATCATAGTCATATCAATTATTAATCTATTTTTATCACAAGAATTTACATCGTAAATTTAACAGATAGAAATGATTCTATATAAAGATACAGAAAATAGTTAGATAAGGTCTTAAAAATCCTCAGAGACATATAGAATATGGCATTTAAAAATGTTCTTATTATTTTAAAGATTAATTTACAATGAAACAGGTTAACTCCTGGCAACATCCAGCCTACTTCAAAGAAGAGGATGAGCATCAGATAACCTCCTTATGGAGGAGGCTTCAAATGTGGCAAAAAGCTACTGATGAAAATGTCTTCATTTCTACCAAAGATAGAATTCTGTCTGAAAATAGGCAAGCTTGGATAAAGGTAGAGTTCATGGTCAAACTCTACCAAGACAGAGTAAGCAGGTCCTCAATAGTTTCTGCCTCACAAATATGTTTGTCAGATATACTGGGCGAGAATGCTGAAGATGATGCTCCAACTTTATAGAGAATTTTGGGTGACTGCTCAGGCAGCAAACTGTCTCAGTCATCTTCTCATTTGGGAAGCTGCTAACCTGAACTATTTGTATATTCAGGTAATTAATTTTATTCCTTCTCAAGTCTCTGATTGGGTTGGAGAGCAGATAGCTTAGTTTTATAATTATGCTTAGTTGTTTATGGGTGAAGATGTTTTTGGGTCTAGATAGATATTTTAAGATGATAATGAGGAGATATGATAGATATTGATTTACAATCAGAATTTTAGAGTCACCAACATAGGAAAGATGTTTTCTTCAAGGCTAACAAATACAAATAGTCAAAACCCTATGAATGTAACATATATGTAATTCCTGATTATTTCATGGTTTTTCTTGCTGTAGGTAGTTTATTGTATATATGTGTAATAATATAAATGTATATATAAAAATATTTGATAAACATGTAAAAAATGAAAATCAAACAACCAACTGAACAAACAAATAAACAAAAAGAACTGAAAATTATGTTTGACTATCTTTCATAGCTATTTAATGTCAAGTAAAGGATATTGAGGTGATTTGGATACAATCAAATATGTTGAGGGCATTGAAGGCTCAAGAAACTAGACTGCTACCAAAGTACCCTAAGGCAACTATTATAGGTTCAGGTTTTATCAAGTCAAAGAATAAAATTCACAGACTTTAAAGAGTAAGAGAGAATTTTATTATAGGTTAAAAATAGAAGCTTATGTAAGTGAAAGAGAGAGAAATTAAGAGTTTATCTCCCATATGTATCAGGAGGAGTCCCATGAAATATGGGACAGTGCAGTTGCTTTGCTGGCATCTTTTTAATGCAGTTATGAGAGACACTCAGTTGAGGCATGGAGAGGTAGCTGATCTCGGCAATCAATTGGCACAACCAAGTGTTCAGATGCCTCCTCTCTCTTTCAGTCATGACCTCATATGCAGCTCTTTGGCAGAAATGCTCACTTAGGGACTAACTGAGTAATGTACGCCTGAGTACTCTTCTGACATTTGTGGATCCCATCATGGACATTCTTGAAACTGGTGTTTTTATTTCTCCCTGCCCTATCTAGCAATATTCTATCATCTAATACCCTAATACCCGTTATGAATATAAATAAAAATTTGAGTATATAAATTGCAAACTACTAGCCTCTACCAATTTTAGTATCTAAAATCAGGAGCATACATTTCTTCACTTTTCTTTGAATTGCCTACATGATGTTTACAACAATGTATTTGCTGAATGACTTGAAGTATGTTTTTATTTTGTTTTATGAATATAAAACATTCTATGATTTGCTTACACAAAGAAACAATATATTCTGGGTAACCTGAATTTCTGTTCCTAGGTTTTTGTTCTCTATATTTCCTACAGAAAAACAGAACATAATTCCCAAGATCCTCAAGTAAATGACAAAATATAAAATTGCCTAGAGTATAAAAAGGCTGTACAACAATCTGAAAAACAGCTTCTGACTGGCAGGATAGATCTGTAAGTAAAAGTGCATGATGCTCAAAACTTCTGGCCAGAGGTGATCCCTAGAACCCATGGAAGAAGGAGAAAACTGTTTCTTGAAATCTGTCCACTGGCCCACACCTGAGCTATGGCATATGTGCATGTGTACACACACTAATGATAAAATAAAGTCAAGATTGCTCTAGTGACTCTTACAAAACACGGATTTCTAATGTTCTTATTCTTATTTTAAAATGTGTCTTTATACATTTTATGCTTTCCTTTTCTGTTAACCTGACTTAAATAATAATTTTGAAAAAGTAATTGTTACTCCTATCAATCAAAAATGTTTTTATAAAAATATATGAACTGAAAAATAATGAAAGTGAAGATCTCTACTTATTTGGTCAAAAGATAAATAAAAAGAGACATGGTTAGTTAAAGCAAATAAAATAACAAGTTACCATATTTTTGAAAATTGTCCTAACCTCTACATTTTCTTACTCATGCTGAAAATGTTTAATTTTATACAAAATTATTTATGTAAAAGATAAATTACACACACACACACAGAGAAATGTATTCGAAAACATTCTAAAGACACTATGAGAAAAAAGTAGAAATGTATAAATTTTGTTTCCATTAAACATTCAACATTGGCTATATGTTAAGATCTAAGAGATACTATGGAGAAAGTAAATTTCACTAAAATTTATTATTCAATTTTACTGGTAATATAAGTAAAACATTCTAAATGGGAGACATTCAATCTTTTTTGTTCTTTTTTATTATGTTTCTTTTTAACATATACATATATATTATTACACATGAATAAAACAAACTACATACAGCGAGAAGAACCATGAGACAATCAGGAATTATATAAATTTTATACTCATAATGATTTGGCTATTTGTATTTGGCAAACTTGACATAAACATCTTTCCTATACTGTTGGGTCTTAATTTCTCAATGAAAATCAATAGCTATCATATCTCATCTCTATTAACTTAAAATACCTATTTTGAACTAAGAACATCTTAACCTCTAACCAACTAATCTTTATTGTAAGACTAAACTATCTTGTCTTCAGCCCCTTCAGAGGGTTGAGAAGGAATAAAATTAATTACCTGAGTATACAGGGGGTGCAGCTGAGTAGCTTCCCAAATAAGAAGATGACAGAGACAGTTTGATATCTGAGCAGTCACCCAAAACTCTCTAAACCATAGGAACATCATCTTCAGCCTTCTGGCCCAATATATCTGACAGACATATTTTTGAGGCAGGAAAAACTGAGGACTTGCTTGTCCTGTCTTGGCAGAGTTTGGCCACTCACTCTGCCTGCATCCAATTCTGCCAATTTTTAGGCAGAATTCTGTCTGTGGGAGAAATGTGAACATTTTGTGCACTGGCTGGTTTGCCATATTTGAAGCAATCTCCATAAGGAGGTTCTTTGATGCTCATCATCTTCTTTGAGGTAGGCTGGGTGTTGCCAGGGGTTAACTTTAGTTGTTGTCAAAGAATGTTTAGAATAATAAAATATCTTAAACTGAAGAAATCTTGAAGTTTGCATGCAAATGGTTGGAACTAGAGATAATCATCCTGGATGAGGTAACTCAGACCTAGGAAGACACACATGGCATATTCTCACTAATAAGCAGATGTTAGCCACTTAATTTAGGTTAACCACATTACAATGCAGAGACTGATGTGCCAAATAAGGTCCATGTAAGATGTGGACCTAGACCTTTTGCTCAGATGTAGTAGTTAGGCAGCACAGTCTCCTTGTGGGTCCCACAATATGGGGAGTAGGGACTACTTCTGACCATTAACTCGGGCCTCCTAATGTTCATTTCCCCCTGACAGTGTGGCCTTTCCAGGCCACACTGGAAGATGTTTCAGGCAGTACAGAGGACACTGGACAAGCTGAGGTCTGATGTTAAGGGAGAAGGGCTCCCCTTTCTAAGGACTAGGGGAGTAAGGGAAAGAGGATGAAGGAGGAGGTGGAATTGGGAGGTGAGGCGGGAGGGGCCTGCAATCGGGGTGTAAAAAAAAAAATCAAACTGCAGAGCAAGCAGGTAATTAATATTGCTAATCCCACTACATGGGAATAGGTCTGAGACTAGCTCAGAAACAAAGGTATATGCATAGATAATGCTTCATGTTGGTAACAGATTCTCTTATCATTAGAGGGCATTCTTAGTATGGCTTGAAAGAATATTTGCAGATGCTTTACTTCTGCTCATACAATGAGAAGAGAACCAATCTTAATTGTTCTGTGAATCTTACACACCTCATACAATTATAATGTTAGAACTGTACAATGCTTTTGAGAAAGTATATGTTTTCAGAACAAAAGAACCAGACACTGATGATGGATCAGACCTGACATGATTCATTCTTCTCAGCATGCTGGATTCTGACATCCTACATCCTCCATGTTCCAGCCCCAGGCACCTCAGTAGCTGTTACCCATCAGAACAGGACAGCTTCCAGGACAACATTGTAGAAAGCTTCTGATCCTAATTGGTCCAGTATTTCAGACTGTTGTCACACAGGACTCCTCGTAAGCCTGGAATTTCTCAACATTTGGAAAATGGACAGCAAATAATATCCCTGTCTTCCTTAATCATTTCCCTCAATTTTGGGGTGCCCCTTCAAAGGTATTATTTGCCCTAAATCAGAGCGTAGAAACTTTAGGAGAAAGATGTCCCATTTCCTCTAATGGGGTTGGGTAGGTTTCTGTTTGCTCACTTGGTCTACAGATGCTTATTTACATCAGGAGTTGGTTATAAGTTATTATTGGTCCTACACAGAGAGAAAACTGGGTTGGACTCAGGATGTCTCTCTTTTCCTTTATCTTTCTTTTGTAGGTACAGAGATAGGAGCTGAAAGGAAAGAAAGGGGGATTTAGAAATTTAGAGGGAGGATAGAACGAAAGGTATATTATTGAATCTACTCAACTCAATGCCTTAATTGTTACTTACAAAAAAAAGCTTTTTTAATTCATTGGTATAGAATCTGTATATTGATGCAAAATAAGTGTAATTATGATACATTGATATAAAAATTCTTCTTCTTCTTCTTCTTCTTCTTCTTCTTCTTCTTCTTCTTCTTCTCTCTCTCTCTCTCTCTCTCTCTATATATATATATATATATATATATATATATATATATATATATATATATATATCCATATATATACTCTAACATGAGGTATTATACCTACTCAACTCAATTTTAATATAAGGTTTACTTCCAATACCTTGAAAGTGGTGCTATAGCCTATTTAGGATAATTAAGTAATACAAGATAATTGTTAGTTGAACAAATGATAATCATGTCAAATATTAGACTAATTTTATCACAAGAATATATATATACCTTAGGTCTAACAGATAGATATGATTTATTGGATATATTAGGTAAAATAGTTATATAAAGTCTTCAAAAACCTCAGAGACCTACAAAGACATTCAATCTTATACATATTTTTTTCTACAAAAAATCTTGGAAAGAACTTTTTTTAACTTACAAATTTAAAACTAAAATGTAGAGTGAATAGGGATGAGATATGTCTTAATTAAAATTGTTAATGTTCCCAAATTATTAATTAGATGCTTAAATATATATGATGACACACTGTGCATTTTATCTCAGGTTAAGCACTTCTCTGTGATTCTGAATGTATACATAGGTATTAATATTTTTATATTATACTAGTATGGGAAAAAAAAACAAAAACAAAAAAAATCTGCCTCTTCTATCGGTTCAACCATGTACAGTAATGGCATCTCAGGGAGGCCTTTTTATCCTACTCTCTAGGAATACTAAAATGTATTTTTCTTCTAATGACCTAATCAAGCCAGTTACACATAATTGCATTCATAATAAAGTTGATTATGTACATGTAAGCTTAATAGCATTTTCTAACATCACCTTGTCCAGCCGTATGCAAATTTATATTTCCCAAAGGATTTTTCTGCATTTAAATGTGAAAATTGTCTAGTTATGAGGATTATAATAATTATGATAATATGAAACACATAAGCTTACACTTTTATGTAGTTTTATTTATTTGAAGAAAATATGTTGATACATTTGGGTTCAAATTTTCAAATAATTTCTTCTTTCTCTTCATCTATCCTGGTACCTGACTTATTTGTTTTCACCAGGGAGATCAGGTTTGACTAGACTAATGATGAGTCCTCCTGCAGGCACAGGCATGCAGTGCTAGTATTATGTTATGAAACTCATGAGCCCATGTAAAGTAACTCTACTTCTCAAGTGATGTTGAGTGTTTCACCCACATGTTGATTCAGTTTATGAACTGTTATCCCTTGTGTAGTTATACTTTTTTTTACTTTTTCTTGGATGAATATTTTAACTCCTTTTATAAAACAATAAGACAAAAATATAAATCACACAATGAAGATAATAAAATAAAATTCAGTTTCTGTTAGAGCTACAGTATTGATGGAATTATGTCTATTAATTAAAATCCATGCTTTACACCAGAGTGATCTGTGTGTCTGTTGAAAAACATATATGGGGCATCAATAGAACAATGGATTATGGCTTGATGCTTATCCACTATTATCCATTGGAGTCTTTGGGAAGACATTTGTCAACCTTTTTTCACTAGTATTTTTTGGAGTGGGTAAGCTAACTTTCCCTACTAAAATTGTCAAATCTTTTGAAACCATTACTGATGGAGAGATGACATTGAGTGTAACGTAATTCATGGAAAAAAATCTCATCCCTTTCTCTAAAGTGAATATATTGATTTATTTAAAAATGTCAAAGATATGTGAAAACTATGATGCAGACTCAGTTTGATATACTGTATCCATGACAATCCCTAACACATATTTTCAAGTTTTTTCATTAACGATACTATTTTGCGACCATACCATTGGATTACTTATGTAGAATATTAATAATATCACCATGAATAGCTTAGTCCTAAACTTTAAAAACATTTCATGAATGATTAAACACAAAAAAATGCAACCATGTTTTCAAATATCATTTCTCACAATTATTTAACAGTTTATCTTTTAAACTTCAATTACCCTAAACCTGAAATAACACTTTAGATTTTTTATTTTAGACATAATCATAAATAATTTTATAGTATTTTTAACTAATTATAATTCATCCATGCATGATAATTGCAATATAAATGTTTAGCAGCCAATCTGGAGCCTCCATCCATAATTCATATTATGAAATTGACATCAAATGCTTTACTATAAAGGTTAACATAGAAAAATATGGTTAACATTTAATTATTTATAAGTTCACAATGCAACTATTATATATAAAAGCATTTAAAATAAATAATGGAAATATAAACACAAACAAGAAGCTAAATTTATGTTTAAAAAAACATATTTACTTCTATTAATGGCCAAGCCATTATCAGCGTCCATGATTAAAAGATGTGATGTCTAGACTAAATTATCACTTACCTAATATGATGTCTTTCTCCTCAAAACATAAATGAGTTGCTGACAAATAGTTGTGAAGAAATAATATGTGCTCCGTGGTCACTTTCTTGTGTCTCAATAAGTGACTACTTATTGAGCTATTATCTCAACATTAGCAATTCTAACTTATATGCTCACATGAGGCAGATGGTTGCTTTGTGGTAGGTATGCCATGGATTCTACCTTTCCTGTGTCTCTATAGAACAAATATTTTCCTGTTTCTTAAAAGATGGACACTGACATCCTGCATCCTCCATCTCCAGATGATTCTGTTGCTGTTACCTATCAGATTTGGACATCTTCCCAGACAACATTGTAGAAAACTTCTAATCCAATTTGGATCACCATTTCAATCTCCTACTAAGCCTCAGATCTCAACATTTAGAAATTGGACCACAAACGCAGTCCCTGGCTTTCTTAGTACCACTTTCTCTAATTTTTTGGCCCATTCCAAGGTATTATTTGCCCCAATACAACCTGAAGAAACCCTAAGTGAATGACTCCTCATTCCCTCTAAAGGAGGCATGGTTTGTATAGGTTTCCATTTGCTCTCTTGGTCTTCAAGTGCTTATTCTCATCAAGAGGTGGTCATAAGCCATTATTGGTCTTATACAGAGAAAAATTAAGTGAAACTCAGGGATATCTCTCTTTTCATTTATCTTGCATATGACGGTAAGGAGATGAGAGCTGAAAGAAAGAAAGGGAGATATAGGAACATAGAGGGAGGATAGAACAAAAGCTAGATGATTGAACCTACTCCTTAACACAAGGCCTTAAATGTTATTCATAATGAATGTTATGTCTAAGTCGTTGCTATAGAGTTTAGTATATTGATACAAAACATGGGCATGTCAAATACTTGTCAGATTTTAGCACAAGAATATATATCCTAAGTCTAACAGATGGATATGACTCTATCAATATAGGAGGTAAAATATTTGAATAAAGTCTTCAAAAGACTCAGAGATGCAACGAGTATGCACTTAAAGTTGTTTTTATAAAATTAAATTTCTTACAAGACAAGTTACCTCCTGACAACACCCAGCTGACCTCAAAGAAGATGATGAGCATCAAAGAGCCTCCTTATGGAGATGGCTGCTAATGTGGCAAACCAGTCACTCGGCAAAATGTTTTCATTGCTGCCACAAACAGAATCTGCCTAAAAATGGGCAGCTTAGATTCAGGCAGAGTAGGTGGCTGCATTCTGGCAAGACAGGGTAACCAAATCCTCAGTAGTTCCTGCCCTGCGAATAAGTCTGGCAGAGAGATTGTGCCAGAGAGCACTCCAGCATTTTAAAGAGTGATGGGTGACTGTTCAGGGAGTAAACCGACCAAGTCAATTTGTACATTTTGGAAGCTGCTAACCCGCACCACTGGTTCACTCAGGAATTTAAGTTTTATTCTTTCTCAAGTCTCTGAGGGGCATTGAAGGCCAGATAGTATGGTTTTACAATAAAGTTTAGTTGGTTAGGGCATGAGAGCATTGTAGATCAAGATAAATAAGTTAAGTTATTAGAGTTGAGATAGGATAGATATTGAATTTCATTCAGAAACTTAGACCGAACAAGACAGGAAAGACATTTCCCTCAAGCAAGACAAAAACAAATAACCAAATCACTATGAATGTAACATTTACAGAACTCATGAATCTCATGATTATCACATGGTTTTCCTTGCTGTATGTAGTTTGTTTTATACATGTGTAATAAAATAAGTGTATAGACATATTTCACCCAATTTCTAAATTTGAATCTTACAAATGTATAGTAAAAAGTAAAAGGAAACAAAACAAATGTATCAATAATGAAGAATGTAGAAACACATATCTCTTTGTATAGCAAACAATCTAGTGTTTTTATCAGTAAGTTAATATGAAATAAATGTGGGGGCAAAGTATTTAAATGTATTAGTAAGTATCATAATTTGATATGTGAGTACAGAGTATACTATTGAGTATGAGATTAGATTCAGATGTAGCATTAGGCTTTCTGTTATTGGCAGATTGTTATAAGAAAAACCATAACTGTGTTCATGGTGATGTAATTTTCCTTTAAGCTTCTATGTCACAGTTAATGATATATTTGAGAACTAAATAATATGTGGTGTTGAATATATTAAGAATATATAGTTTCAAATACAAATATCAAGAAAAGTAAGGTACATTAGTTAAATAAGTTCTTCAAAAACCTTAGAGACATACAGTATATGGCACTTAAAGATTTTTTTTTTATTATTTCAAAGATAGATTTACATGAGACAGATTAACTCCTGGCAACACTCAGCTGACTTCAAAGATGATGAGCATGAAAAACCTCCTTGTGGCAATGGCTTCAAATGTGGCTAACTAGTCATGGGAAAATTGTCCTTATTTCTACCACAGATAGAATTCTGTTTAACAATGGGCAAGCTTGGATACAGGCAGAGTTGATGGACAAACACTGCCAGACAGGGTTAACAAGTCCTCAATAGTTCCTGCCTCACAAATATTTCTGTCAGACATATTGGACCAGAATGCTGAAGATGATGCTCTAAAGTAAGAGAGGCAGAGTTTTGGGTGACAGTTCAGGCTGAGAACTGCCTCTGTCATCTTCTCATTTGGGAAGCTTCTAGCCTACACTCCTTGTTTACTCAGGTAATTAATTTTATTCCTTCTCAAGTCTCTGATGGGGTTCGAGACCAGATAGTTCAGTTTTACATTAAGCTTAGTCGTTTAGAGGTTAAGATGTTTTTAGGTGTAGATAGATATTTTAAGTTGATAATGATGAAGTATGATGGATTTTGATATACATTCCGAATTTTAGATGCACCAAGATTGAAAAGATACTTTCTTCAAGACTGCCAAATACAAATAGCTAAAACACTATGAATATAACATACATGTTTTTTTTATTTTGAAAGTTATTACACTATTAAAAAATAGCTTTGCTGTGATCTGTGGTTCTCTTAATTTATCTATCCCCTGTATCTCCCCTTTATCTAATGAATTATTAATATATTTAATTATGGATCTTGATAATATAGCTATAGAAAATAAATGGAGATCAAAACCATAATTACTTGTACAGTAAATAATGTAATTGATTTCTGGCCTTATATATATGTAATGTTATTTTTATCTCTTACTAATATCTTATAAAATAATTGAATACTTAATAATTAAAGAACTGACAGTTTAGTTTCATCTTGATATAATTACCATATGAATCAAATCAGAATTAGCATATTCATCATAAACTTAAAGTATGATACCAATAATTTATTTGGCCCTGTCTCTTTATGACCTGTACATGTTAATAAGCTATAATATCTAATTAACATTTTTTCTTGTTAGAAACACTTTTCACGTTGAAAAGCCTACATTTTCCCATAAAAGCTAATATGAACTCAAAAACATACCTCCAAATATTTCTGATACACATAAGCAAATCAAATTTGATGAGGTTCTTGTTATAGGGATTATGCTTTTCAACAGTGTAAAAATAATGTTAATTCAGTAGTTTGAGCAGAACCCCCTAGGCTCCAATTCACCCATCACGATGTTCTTCTTGTATGTTTCTAGGATCTTCTGGGTCCTTCTATCTCCCCGTCTCCTATATTTGTCTTATGTAGAGTGCCACTGGGATGTCCTCACATCTATTCCAATCTGCTGGTAAGTGAAGACTTTCATGGGACATGCATTTTGGGCTAGTGCCCACTTATATGTGAGTATATACTATGTAAAGGACAATACAAGTAGTAAATATTGAACCCCTACTCTGATCTAGCCAATGGTCAGGACATTCTCCACAGTTATGTGGAGAGTGGGGACTGACTCTGACATGAAGTCTGGTGCCCCATATTTGACCACCTCATCTGGGTGGGTGAGGCCTGAAGGCACTCAAAGAAAGAACAAGCAGGCTACCAAGATGAGACTTGATAGCTGATGACCATAAAGAGGGGGAGGAGGTCCCCCTCAGTCACAGACCTAGAGGAAGGGAATAGGGTGAAAGTGGGAAGGAGGGAGGAATGGGAGGATACAAGTGATAGGATAATATTTCAGTTGTAATTTGAATAAATTAATAAAATTATGTTAAAATCAACTGAGGATTTAAATGTTATACCCATATATGTCCAGTGTTTGACTCTAAGTTCATATACACCTCACTTAGGTTCAGAAGGCCTTGTTATTTTGATGGCATCTATCCTCTATGGCTCTTAGAATTTCTCCAACTCCTCCTCCTCAAGTAATCCCTTAATTTTGAATAAAGAGATTACATGGACACCACCCATTTAGACTCTCTCTCCTCATAATGACTGGCTGTGCTACTTGGGAAGCTCTCTAAGGCACAAAGGTACAACTGTAGCAGAGTATCATTAGGACTCATTTAATTGATCTGGCCATCGTTTTGCTGCTTGTTTGTTTTTGTTTTTTTACTAGTAAGGATTTTGGTTTATACCTTCGGTCTCTGGGCTTTCTAGTCTCTGGTTCTTAGTTCCACAAACAGAGTTTCACATGGATTTTTCTCTTATGGAGTGGTCCTTAAGTCAAATCAGATATTATTTGGCTACCCCAACTAGTTCTGTGAAACCATTGCCCAGACAGGACAGATTACAGTTAAATAGTTTTGTGGATGGGTTGTTGTCTATGAATGTCTAAAGATATCCTGCAGAGTAACTTCCTGAACCAAAGGGACTAAAACATAGGAGAGAAGGCTCCTTGTATGCACCAGACCAACATATCCAAGTTTAAGGTATTGTTTGGGGATTGTCTTCTGCAATGGACACCAGCTGCTAGCTTGCAAAGATAAAGCTTTTGCTTGGCAACAACCTGGCTTGTTTTGAAATTTCCTTTGGACTTCATTGGCCAATAATCCAATTGAATGAAACACAGTCTCACCACTGGAAGCCTTGTTTAGTGACAAGAGATGTCCAGTTGAGCCTTCATATCCTCTATTATTTTGAGTTATTAGAATATCATTTATACATTCTGAGGCATGTCCACTCCCATAGGTTTCCACTTCACTAGAGTTCCCCCAATTCTAGATGTCCATCCGCTACACTCTGTTTTTCCACCCATCCCATCTGATAGTACCTGCTCCTGTCCCTGCCATCTGACAGTTCACCCACAATCTGTTCTATTTCCTCCTCCCAGGCAGATCCATTTGTACCCCCTAGACTCTTCTCTTTGCCTAATGTCTCTAGGTCTATAGAACGTAGCTTGATTGTCATTAAGTGAACAGCCAATATCTATCTATAATCAAGTTCATACCATGTTTAGCTTTCTGGGTCTGGACTACCTCGCTCAGGATGATATTTTCAGTTTCATTAATTTGCCTAAGATATCATTATGTCACTTTGTTAATAGCTGAATAATATCTATTATAGAAATGTGTCATATACCTTTAAACATTCTTATGTTGAGGGTATCTAGATTGTTTGCAGTTTCTCGCTGTTACTGAAAATGCTGCAAAGAACATGGTTGAGCAAGTGTCTTTGTGATAGGATAGAGCATCCATTGAGTATATTCCCAAGAGTGGTAGTTTATTGTATAAATATGTAATAATATAAATGTACATATAAACAACAAATATGTTTAATTAATGAAAAAAGAAGTTGCGTATTATTCTAATAGGTTTGCCTTTATGTGTTACTTGGTCTTTTTCTCTTGGAGCTTTTAATATTGTTTCTTTGTTCTGTGTATTTAAGGTTTTCATTATTACATGGTGAGGGGATTTTCTTTTCTGATCTAACTTATTTTCTCTTCTGTATACATTTGTATCTTTATAGTCATCTCACTTTTCAACTTAGGAAATTTCTGTGATTTTTGTTGAAAATGTTTTCTGGGCCTTTAAGTTGAAATTCTTCTCCTCCTTCTCTTCCTATTATTTTTAGGTTTGGTGTTTTCTTACTGTCCCAGATTTCCTAAATGTTTTCTGTCAGGAAATTTTTGATTTACCATTTTCTTTGAGTGGACATATCCTTATCATATCTTTAATGCCCGAGGTTCTCTCTTCTGACTCTTTAAATTCTTTTGAAGATAATTGCCTCTGTAATTCCTGCTCAAATTCCTTTTTGGATTTCCATTTCCAGCATTCCCTCAATTAGTGGTTTTTCTTTTTATTGCTTCTACTTCAATAATTTCAAGTTTTGAACTGTGTTATTCATTTCCTCCAATTGTTTGTCTTTTCCTGGGATTGTTTAAGGGGTTTGTTCATTTGCTTTTTAAGGTGCGTTGTCATCTTCATATAGTTGGTTTTAAGGTCTTTTTTCTTTTCCTTCAACTTTGTTGGAATTTTTAGGTTCTGTTATGGTAGGATACTTGGGCTCTAGTGAAGATACATTGCATTGGTTGTTACTAATGTGTTTTTATGCAGGCATCTAGGCATCTGGGTTTGGAATCATAACAGACCTATGTGCTGATTTCTGGGTTTGTCTTTGTGTAGGGGGAGGTATTTTATTCCCTGGTTCTGTTTTCTCTCTGGATTTTTGGTAAGTGTGGTGGTGGCTGTGCTACCTGTGTAACTGGTCTGCTCAGCTTGTGTGTTCACAGGACATGTCTGCTGGTATTGGATGCTGGGTTATTGGAATATGTTGTGAGAAGAAGATTTGGAGGATAAAGTCCTTATGATCTATTGGGGATGAGGACAAATAGAAAAAATAGATCACAGTGGCACTTTTCCCTACAGAAGAGGGGATGAAATGAATATTGGCACTTAGGAGCAGTAGGAGATTTGTGGGTCCTACTTTTTGCCATTGAGAAAGTTAACCTTGGGCTAGCACGGGTTTTTTGCTAGGTTTGGGGTCTTGGACAAAGCAATGAGTTGGAGGAGGAAAGTTAGAAGGGGAAGATCTGGGAGATCCACAGGAGATGGGAGCAGGGTGCAAGGAAGGCTGTCATGGTTATTCTGCTCCAGTGCTGGAAATGGGACTGGGATATTTAATCTGGTGTAACACAGAGAGAAAATGAGGTCTACGGGCAGCTTGCCTGGTTTTCTTGTGGGGATGGCTTGTGGGCTAGCAGGGGATGCCTCCTGAGATTGGAGCCCATAAAGCAACTCAGTGTGAGGAGGGTGGATAAGACATGATAGACTGCAAGATCCACAGGACATGTGGGCAGGGGTGAAGGAAGGCGGAAGCTGGTGTTCTCTTGCAGTACTGGGAAAAATGGGGTGGGGGGTGGAATTGGGTTTGGATTGAAGCCAGGAGTGGTGAGGTCTTCAGCTAACTTGCCTGTTTCCCTATTCTGTTTATCTAGTATATTCCCAGTGAATGCATGTTGTTGGAGGCTGGGATAATGGATTGAGTTGGGGGAAAGAAGGTTAAAAGAGAAGGTCTTTGTGACCTTTGGGGATGGGGTCATAAAGGGAAGGAAGATTACAGCAATTTCCCTATTACAGAGCTGGGATGAGACTGACAGTTCTTTTTAATTGTCACTAAATTTGCTTTCCATCATAAAGGCATGTCTTAACATAATGATTGCAGTTATTAAAATAGTCTTTGTAAATTAAAATTTTGGATATAGATCTATGTAGACTGAAATCAGTTGATTATTCAAAGAGAAGATCATTTCAGCACAGAAAGACACATCAGAAGAACTAGAATTTTATTTTACACTTACAGACTCAAAAATTGTAAAAAGGTTAATTTCTTTAGTCAAAACAACACAGATTATAGTTCTGTTAGGACAGTACTAGTACAGTGCAATCAATTTCAAATTTTGTCACATGTTATAGCATGTAGTTTTCATAATAACATACTTGATATGGACAGAGTGATCATGATATCAGCCTCTGCAGTAGATTTCCTATCTCTGTTTGTCTCTGTTGCTGTTTCTCTGTATTTATTTCTTCTCTTCCTGTATTTTTTCCTAAATAGAAATATTAAAATATTTAAAATATGAAATGTAGATACTTGAAGAGAATTGTATTTCAAAACTTTTTGGGGAATATTTGTATAATCATCGTTTAAAATAAACACAAGTTTGACACATTAATGTTTCATATTATATTAATTGAGAAATGAAATTTCTAGGTGGTTTTGGTGCCCAACATATAAACACTGAAAGACAAGAATACCACATTATTTCTCACCATCTTTGTAGAAAAAAGTCATGAAGATAATAAATAAATAAATTATAAATTGTGTGGTTATATATGATAAAATTTACACTAAAATTATAATAAACATTGCAGAAATGCGATTGGTAGCCTGCAAATAAAAAAACAGCAAGAATATAGAGGATAGAATTGAATGTCAGCACTTGAAAATAGAATCAGGGAGAAACAAAGTAGTCTGCTTTGATTTATCGGGGAACATATTTTTTTAACAAAAGGAAAGAGCTAATAGAATGGTGTTATTGCCTGGTGTATCTTAGAAACAAACTTCTGTGAAGGAAACCGAATGAAGCAAGGAGAGATTAATAGAAAATGAAATCATATAAGTCCTCATTGGGAGGACTCTATATTTTCTGTTGGGCAAATATTAAAACACTAGAAGATTTGGAGCAGGAGTGTGATGTTGTGGTTAAAATTTCACTATATCAATATAACACATATGTACAAAGTAATTGCAAAACAAGAATATTTTAAAGATGCTGTTATGAAGGCATGTGAATTATACAGTAATGCATCATTAATGAAAATTGTACATATGTGCTTTACATCATAGCTTAAGTATAAGCACTGTGGAAGATCATAATCTCTTAAGATCATTAATGTGAAGGAATAAAATGAAACTTATCAGATATAAAAGAAGGCGCTTCACATAATTCAATTCAATATCATGATAAAATTTCTTACTATCAAGTGTAAAATGAATCTGAACAAATAAAATAAAATTAAGGCAAGAAATGACAAACTTATAGCCAACATGAAACTAAAGATGAAATGCCTTTTTTTCCTTCTAATAAGTAGGGAAAGATGTCAGAATTCAGGAAGAAAGCATGAAGATTATGAATTTGACGCTATGAAATTAAATTTATGTACTAAATTAAAGATGAATCAAATATGTATATATGACCACATGCATGTACATATATGTGTATATTGTAAATATATATGTATGTATAATACAAATATATTAAAAAAGACACCCCCTTTGTTTTTATATTTGTGCAAATGATACTGCACAGTGTTAGAGAAAGACTGATGGATAAGATTATAAAAATCTAATATTTAGCTTATTTTAGACAAGCGTTCCAAACATACATGAATGGAGACAATGAGATCTCTTGAGAAAAAGGTGCTAGGAAACTGGATTTACCCATGTAAAACAATGACTCTCGTTCTGTCACATAATATATGAAAACGAACATAAAATACACCAGAGAATGAAATATAAACATAAAGGAACTATAATGAAACAAATTGGCAACGTTCTCAGAGAATATTTGGTGCAATGAAACTTTGGATGTAACAACAACAAAAACAAAAACAAAAACAAAATCACTCAGTCAAAGGAGAGAACTGACTCATATATATTGTCTTCTGACCTCCTTAAGCATGCTGTTTGCACACACACACACACACACATATATATATGTTAATAAAAAGACTATATCAGAAAAATAAGCCCTTCAGAAGAAAGTAATAGTAACTAGACTGGAAAGACAACCTACCAAGAGGCACAGAGTTAATACATCTAATAGAGGAAAACACCTAAGATGCATAATTGAATAAAAGTCTCAAATAGTAAGAAAACAATAAGATAAAGGATAAAGGTTCTATGTGAACCATAGGATCTATCCAAAGAACTTAAGTTCATATATGCAGAAGACATTTGTGCCTACATATTCATTACCATGATTTTCTATTATAATCAAAGATAGGGGTTCATCCTAATTGTCCATTGAAGAGAATGTGGCATATAAATATATGGTGTATTACAGTCATAACAATTAATGACATAGAAAAACCTGAGGAACATTAATGTTAAGTGGATTAAGTCAAATGTCACATGATCTCTATGTATAAAATCTGAAAAAGCTGCACAGAGAATAAGAATGTGGTGGTGAAGGCTGCATGTAGGCACTAGCTAGACTACTCAATCAATGTCCAGTAATTTATGTATTTTTCTCTGCAATGAGGCCCTATTGTAGTTTCCAGAAGGAAACCCTTTGGCTTACCAACATCCTGGGTTTTGGGGGGATGTCTATGGTGTCTCCTTGGCAAAAAACATGATTGAATACTACCCAGTCCCAAGACTGGAAGCCTCACCTAGACACAGTAGACTTCACGTTAATACTGTTTATTTCCCATCACAAGGAGTCCTCATTACGATCATATTTGTTGGGGTCCATGCAAGAGGAACAACAAAACAGCTCTAGAACTCATGGAATATGGCCCACAGGTTAGTAAACCCACGATGGGTGTGTCTTGGTGAGGCATTACCCCAAGAACTATGTGTGCCATGCTGTTATGGAGCATAGCTTTGTTGTCCTTATAATCCCCTTAATATGTGAATTGTGTGAGTACTATAAAGGGGGCTCCCAGCCCCTCACTGAGCAGCATCATTGGCATATGCAGTAACAATGCTTGATCTCTTTCAAACATTGCTGCTGGAGCAGATTAATGATTCAACCACCATCTTGAAAACAACCTATGGATGTAGATTGCTAAAAATGATTACTACCCTTAGATAGAATTTGAAAAATAGACTATTCAACAAGGTTAGATAAAGATGTTTTTGCTAGTGGCTCTGACATAGAAGTCTTAGGGAAGAATACATTGTTTAGCAAAGAAAGGTAAAGATGCTTTTGCTATTGGCCCTGATGCAAAAAATCTTAGGCGACAACTGAAGTTAAAAGAAAGTACACTCTTATTAGTAAAGCTAGAGACTTTTTGAGGTTGGCAAAGCAAGAACAATGGCCCATAGCACCACTGGCTGACGTGACTACTTCAACCTGGGTTGGTGACTCCTCCAACTGGGTTGGAGGATTGATTTCTTTATTCTACTTTTCTGTCCTCAGCTTCCTGATATGACTTAATAAAACATATTAATGAGTAGATGAGCACCTTTAGGATTTAAAATAGATATGGATGATTATGTTTATACATGAGTTTAGATTTGTGATTCTTTTAAGATCTTCATAAGATTACTTTAAAGATAATTTATTCCTTCTTTGTAACCACAAATGCAGCCTGCCAGGAAAGAAAAGCTGGCTGAGAAATTCCCTTGTTTACTTATACTCTGTTAATATGTAACAAGTTGTTTATGTACAAGTGTATGTGGGTTCTCAAAAATAACTTGTTATTCATATTTGTTCCTTACCCATAATACGTAAAACACTTGGTCATGTGAAGGTATTGTGGAACATGATTTTCTTACATATATCCATTGTAATCATTTATTTATAGAGAAATAGAATGTAAACACAGTGTGATTTTTTGTAGTGCTTGAAAGATTTTGTTGGAGTATATAAACTGTGAAAGGAAAAGGATAAAAAACAGAAACAGAAGAAACAGAAACAAGAAAAAGAACAAGAAACAGAGAAAAAGAAGAAGAAGAAGAAGAAGAAGAAGAACAAGAAGAAGAAGAAGAAGAACAAGAAGAAGAAGAAGAAGAAGAAGAAGAAGAAGAAGAAGAAGAAGAAGAAGAAGAAGAAGAAGAAGAAAAGAAGAAGAGAAGATAGAAAAGAAGAACAAGAACAAGAAGAAGAAGAGAAGAAGAAGAAGAAGAAGACAAGAACAAGAAGAAGAAGAAGAAAGAAGAAGAAGAAGAAAGAAAGCACAAGAGAAAAGAAGAAGAAGAAGAAGAAGAAGAAGAAGAAGAAGAAAGAAGAAGAAGAAGAAGAACAACACAACAACAACAACAAGAAAACAGATAAGACTAAGGATAAGGATGAAAATAAGAAGATAATAAAAGGAAGAAGAAACAGCTTGTTGAAACCCACCAGCTAGAGTCTGTCTTACTTCACCATCTGGTGTAAGTGTGTGTGTGTGTGTGTGTGTGTGTGTGTGTGTGTGTTTCTTTTGTCTCTTTTTCCTTTCTTTTTTAGAAGCTTGCCACCATCAGGGGAAGCCCCCTCTAGTAACCATCAGCCCTAGCCCCATCTTGCCGCTATCAGTGGAAGCTATTGCCGGTAACTATCAGTTCAGGCTTGGAAGGCTGACTTCTGAGAAAGTCTACAGGGTCACTAGCCAGCCAGCCACAGGATTCACGCCCCACCTCAGTATGCCCCAGTTGGTGTTTAAGATGGACTTCAATACATCTTCATACGTTCCAGAAAGTTTCCACTTTAATAAGTTTCCACACCACCTCCCACATACTCCTAAATCCAGTCATCTCTCTCCACATTCTGTTCCTCAACCTCATCTCTTCCTACCTGATATCCTCTATCTTTCCATCTGCCCACAGTCCACCCATAAATTTTATTGTATTTATGCCTTCCCGGGAGACCCATGTGTTCCTCCTAGACCCTTCCTCTTTACCTAATCTTTCTGATTATAGCTTGGTTATTGTTTACTTAATGGCTAATATCTGTGAGAATGCATACCATACTTATCTTCATACCATACTTATCTTCCTAGATTTAGGTTACTTAACTCAGAATACTATTTTCTAGTTGTTTAATTGCCAGTTAAAAGTGTAAGAAACAAAATGAGCTTAAGGAATGGGCTAGCACAGTAAAAAACTTTCTCTAAGTTGTCTGCACATGTTGAAACCAGAGAACCAACTTTCACATGCTGTCTTTTGACCTCTTAAGCATTCTGAGTTGTACATATTTACACAGATGCACAAACACCCACACTGAATATCAAAATGAGTTAAAAAAAAAACTTTAAAGCAAATAGGGAACCAGGTACTTTACTTATTTTTGCAGTTGACATTTATAAATTTATTTTTATTTAAACTATACTTTGTATTTTATAAATTGATATCTATTAGGAAAAACTATTATTCTATGTGTTTAGAAGTCCCTAAGAAATTACACTAAAAGTATCTCCAGGTAATAGACTCTTTGATCTTAACTCACAAATCTCATTGCAGGAAGATGATCATCGATGACTTCAAATGACTAAGCCAAGCAATGTTTATTGCAATTGATAAAAAGAAGCACCAGAGGAAATAAAGACCTTGTAGTATTAATTCTGAACATATGCACTACAAAATGAGAAGTAGAAGAAAAATAGAAACAAAGTGAATAGATATTTGATTTTGCTTGTGCATAGTGCAAAGAAACTATGCTGCCTGTGCCTTACAATGTGAAAGTACCATGGCTTTCTCATCTGCGGGGCAATGATTTACTTCAGAACTATCTAGGATACAGAGAAATGACCTCTTTGACAGACTCTCTCTGTGTGAGGTACTGATTTTCTGCCATACATGTTTTTCTGAGCTGATTTTCATTTTTTCAATCAGTTCCACAATCTCCTTCTTGTTTCCTGCTGGCAGACTGCGCTTGTCTGCTCTCGTGTTCCCACACTGCTGTTCTCTTGTCTTCAGAGAGTTGTATAATGTTCTGGAGTCAGATTCTTTGATGGGCTTGGAGCTTAATCAATTATGGGTGGTTTCATTAAAAAATAACTTGCTCTTTTCTAGTTTTTCTTTTTAACTACTTTTAACCACATATTATTTACTTAAATAGATGCTTGTTTGATAAGTATGCAATTCTGTTTAACTTTCAATAGCAAATACTGAAAACACATTTATTAATGAAAAGAAAGTATTTATATTTGAATGTGTTTCATTGGATATATTGTACAATATTATGTTACATTGGCCATGCCGATAATGTGTCAAGGGCTAAGAACTCAACCTTAAGTATTTTCCCATCACTGTCAAGATTAGAAGTAAAGATCTATGTTGGCTGTTGTCTCTTTCTGGGTGTCACAAAGATATGCGTGTTTAAGTACTCTTTGCTGGTCTTATAGATAACTGGTCATCTTTTCTTTCTTTCCAGAGTCTTCACTTCACTCTTTGTGTTGGTCTCCGTTTTCTCCCAGACAGTCATTGTGGTGTGCATGAGCAAACTCAATCATTGGAAATTGAGTCAGGTGGATCATTATGAGTCTGAGGGCTGTTTATCAAATAACATGCCAACAAAAACAACATAGCAAGGTGCTTGCTAAATTAAATAATTAAAACAAATTAGTCAATTAGTGAAATGTTCTCTTCCTATCAGCATAACAACAAAATAGGAATAAAACCCATGGTAGTAACTATTATCTAATTTGCTCAAATTCTCAAGTATAAGCTTTCTCCTCTTCCTCTCTTGGATCTCCTTTTGTGCCAAGGTTTTTATATGAATTACTTGCTTTGATACTGTTACAACATACCTGACAAAAGAAACTTTAGGAAAGAAGAATTTGTTTTAGTGTATATTTGTAGGGGATCGATTCCATAGTGGTAGGGATGGCATGGTGGCAAGGAAGGTATAGTTGCAAGGACAGTATCATTGAGGAATTAGAAAGCGACAAATGCTAGTGATCAACTTCCTTTTCTTCATTTTATTCAGCCAAGGACTTCAGCCCATGGGAAGATATGTATAGTGGAGGGTTTCTCATCTCAATTAATATAATGGATTTAAGACATCAAAGCTTGTTCAGAGATTTGCCTCTAGATCTTATCACATTGATAATACTAACCACCACAGTGTCTTTTCTAAATTTACTATAAGTTTCTTCAGGCCTATATGCAAAGCATGTTATTCAAGATTTTGAGGTAGGAGTGTATAACGTTTTCCATAGTTGATCAGATATCTGTTTTGAAAAATTGTAATTGGCCACAAGCTTGATCATTCCTCTACCATGAATATTAATGAACATAGAGGAGATAAATTGTAGTCTTTTCATACAGCTGTTTTAACAAAATTTCTCAAACTTGATGATTAGTAAAAATAACAACAACAATAATAATGACAACAACAATGATATTAAATTATTTGATTATAGTTCTGGAAATCAACATTCCAATTATATTCTACCAATGCTACAATGAGGCTACCAGCACCCTAAGGTTCTTAATAATTTATTAGGGACAATCCAGGTCCTAGGCTATTTCAATATCTGAACTATATTTGGATGCATTCCATAATAGGTCAACATTACTACTTGTTATTCCGAATCTGGAAAGAAGCATAAGGGAATATTGATGTAGCATATAAGAAATCAAATGTGTTGTGAATATTTTAGCAAATGCTTGGCAACAGATAAATATGTAGAATAGTAAATAGAAGCAGAATCTACAAAGAACCTGCACTAACTATGAGACAGTTTTACATGAGCGTATCCGAAAGGTCCTTCCATGGATAGAAGGAAATGCAGATTTGGAAAGGATGGCATTAGTGAACTCCACTACAATGCTTGTCTTGTTTGTTCTACTGTTCTGTAGATGTATTTGACCATTTGATTTCATTGTGTGTGGAATGCCTACTGCTTGTCGGTAATATTTAAGGCATACTGCCTTTCTTAATGTCTCTACATATTTGTAAACACAATTTTCTGCTCTCAATTTGATGATTATGGCCTGTGGTCTCAAAATAGGTAATTTAACCATAATGTTGTAGTTGGGCTTTGCCTACACTTTCATGAACCTAATTTAAAAGTTCACCAGAAATTGACTGAATCATCAGTAAACGGGCAAGTGAGATCAATAGACACAAAACTCACAAGGATAAATCTCTTAAAATTGAAGTCATTTACACTGTATTCTTCCTTCAACACTGGAACACAAGATGGAAAGTCTCACTGATATTTTGACTGCTATAATCTCTTATACACTATTTTTATAACTCAAGGAATTATTTTTGTGATGAAGTAGGAAGATTTAACTTACAAAAATGAGATATGAAATCAATACCAATCACAAATTACTGTTAAAGTTATAAAAGCAAGAAAAAGAAAGTTTTCCACACTACTTTGAAAATAACCATTTTATTCTAGCAGTTGGTGAACTGTTGCTTATTCAAACAATCTACAGCATAAAATCTATTTTTTTCCTTGAAATATGTGAGAAAAGCTAGCCTGAAAAGGTGCTTGTCATGAAGTTATGTACAAATGAAAATATGAGCTAATAATAACAGCACCATCTGAATCATAATTATAGAGCAGTCTTATAATCTACATTTTCAGTAACTTTCTAGAAATTATTTTTAAGGCTGTAAACAACTTTTAATACTTTCAAAGTATGAAAACTTATTCTAAGGTGCAAACTATTTAAAGTAGTTTTTCATAGGGTTATTTAACATCAGGTTTATGAATAAGTGGTGTATAGATTAAGACAAATCTGAATTACTAGTCTAAATAGTAAATATCTTTACTATTAAGCTGACTGGTAATTGCAATAACATATGTACCAAAACTTCAAATTAAGGTGATTTATAGCAACACAGATGGAAATACAGCATATATTAATGTATGAACCATTTATCATCAACAAACAAACCAAGTGCCATCAATAATAATCAATATGAAAATTAATCATCGTATTGAATTACTGAAAAAATACAGAAAATGTATTTACTTGTGTATGTATTAAATATTCAATTAGAATGTCTAAATAATTAAGTATAATTTTTCTTGAATTAACAGGGGATTTGAATATTTAAATATGACTACCATTTTTAACTTTTTCATGTGTTATCTGTGAGAATTTGCATATCTGTATGATTCAGATAGATGAATAAAATAGAATGAAAATATTGGTTTTATCTGAAAATGTCTACAACAAAGAAATTGAAACACTCATAGAAATGTCAGAACACCTTCCCCCCTGATACCTTATCAATGTGGTTTCCTAAGCCTACCCTTGACAATGACAACACCAATAGAGATGGTACTCTGAAAACCTGACAGGACACAATTCATAGATAAGCAACCAAAGGCTGCTAAGAAATGGAGAATTAGTCTGTCTTTCCATGGAATTAGCATCCTATCTCTTTATCAAATACCAAGTGGTCAGTACTGAAATCATATACATGCAATCAACACTAAATAGAATTAGCAGGTTGTATTTATGTGTGGGTACCTGTGTGTGTGTGTTTGTGTTTTTATATATACGTGTCATATATATAAATAATATGTATTCTTTATATATACTTATATATAAATAATAAATTAAAAAAGAGGCCATAAATTTAAGACAAGTTGATGAAGAACATAGGAGATTGAAAAAAGGAAAAAGGACATTGGGAATTGTATAATTATATTTTAATTAAAGCAAATAATTGTTTTAAAATCCTCTAAACAATCCTCTAACTACAACATAAGATTATGCTCTATTTTTTCAGACAAGTAACATAAGCCAAATTTAACAGTCAAGCTTGGGTCTCGATGTCTTATTATTTAATTTTCAACCTGTTAAAATGCCACTAATTTCTGAGTCCAAAGTCAGAGAAAAATAATATCATCCTCATCCTAACTAAGTGGACATCTCTCAAAAGAAGAGACGTCTTCTATTAAAAATGACAGAAAACCATATACAACTTGGATATAGTCTATCAGAATCCCTCATTATATCATTGCTTTTAAATTTAACAAGTGGAACAGATGAATCTGTGAAGAGTTTAGTGAGAAAGAAAAGGAATGGATCATCCATCAGCCAAGCCACTTTTCTCATAAAAAGGTGCTAATTACACAACAGTGATAGGAAGAGAAAGCAGGAAGTGTGGGGGCAACCTGATGCCACATCAGGGACTGCTTTATACTGTTGCAGGATATTTGATTACATTGGGAACCCTGAGATTGTGTAATTTCCTGGAAAAACCTGTTTCTAGTTGTGGTGTGACTCAGTTCTAGCACACACCTTTAGTACAAGAGATTTTTGTTTAAATATTGTAAACAGGATTAAAGAAAGTCAACCACGGGTCAAACGGAGAGCAAGCAACCAGTTGACAGGGAGTGAACATAGGAAAAAGCCATAAAGAGTAGTAATAAGTCTCAGAGGCTGAAAACACTCTAGGCCTAGGTTAGCAAATGGATGCTAGAAACTGTAGGGGAGAGAAACATGTTTTTGTTTTGATCCCAAGTGAGGTATGGGGAACAGACTTATGAGAGAACAAGTGATATTTATCCACTTAGAAGTCGAACAACTTCGTGGGGGGGCTTGGTTGTTGCCAGCTGAAAAACATCCTAGCACAGACTCTGAGAAGATACATAGACTGGACTTTTTGAGGGCTTGGTATTGTTTGATTGTTTATAGCTCCACTTCAAGATGCTCCTAGAGAGAACCACTCCAAGGAAGGCTTCAAGGCTTTGGGCTGTGACTGAGGCTCTGGGTTCTGGTTGTTTCAGATTCCAGCAGCAACTTTGGTAGGATTGCTGGTCTGCTGAAATCCTGCTGACTACACCAGGGAAATTGTTCGTAGGAACTGATACCCAGAAGGTTTCATTCTTGTTTCTCTTAATCTCCTTTCCCTCTTGTTTAGAGTAATCGAGTTGTAATGGAGATACATTCCTTTAATAAGTTCATAATAAAGTATACTTGCTAAGCAAATTGAGCCTACAGGAAACTGAAACCTTGTAGGTCCAGGCTTGCAGAAGATTATCTTGTAGGGAAACTAATCCTAGAGATAATTGACAGAAATCTCTGGAGTCAGCCCAATCCATGGATTCATAAAGCTTGGGTAGAGCTCTCATCTCATCCTGTTTTCTGAGGAAACAAAACTATAATTACACACATGAAATCTCAAGAAAGAAACATTCTAGTGAGGTACAGTTCAGGGGCCCCTGGGATCTTTGAAATACATGGTAATTTGACACTTCCAAAGACCAGCTCCAGGAATAGCATAGAGGAGAGAAGGTGGTAGGAAGGATTCTATCTGTTGTAGGAAGGATTGAGCAGGCGATGAATGTATGGTTAAGGAAAAGCAACCATTGGTTGAACAACTAGCTAGAAGAACTAGTTGTTGAGGAGAAGTTGAGAAACAGGAGAAAGAAGTATTTGGAGACTCGGGCATATGTGGTACAAGCTGAAAGTTTTTTTTTTAATTTTTTAATTAATTTATTCTTGTTACATCTCAATGGTTATCCCATCCCTTGTATCCTCCCATTCTTCCCTCCCTCCCATTTACCCCTATTCCCCTCCCCTATGACTGTTCCTGAGGGGGATTACCTCCCCCTGTATATGCTCATAGGGTATCAAGTCTCTATTGGTAACCTGCTGTCCTTCCTCTGAGTGCCACCAAGTCTCCCCCTCCAGGGGACATGGTCAAATGTGAGGCACCAGGCATCCCGCTCAAACTAAGGCACCAGCCAAGGACAATAGAGGTGGTAAACTTTAAACCTCTACCCAGATCTAGCCAATGGTCAGAATGTTCTCCACAGTTGAGTGGAGAGTGGGATATGACTTTCTCAAGCGGAATGTTTTAAAGCCCAGGAGAACTTTTCTTTTGGCTCTCTTTCTGTCTCCGTCTCTGTCTCACTTGCTGTCTGTATGGCTCCTTGCTCCTTGCTCATTTACTTCCTTCCTGTCTTTCCCTGTATCTGTCTGTCTGTCTATCTATCTATCTATCTATCTATCTATCTATTTATCTATCTTGCTGTTACCCATCTTTCTCTCTTGTTGCTTGCTGTTGCTCATGTTTCTAATTTTATTGCTTGCTGTCACCCATATTTCTGTTTTTCTTCTCACTTGCTGTCACCCATCTTTCGAACTCTCTTCTTGCTTGTTGTCTCCCATCTACTTATCTCTCTTGCCACTCCCCATCTATCCATCTCTCTTACTGTTCCATCTCACTCTAGCTTGCTCGCTCATGTCTGTTACTTGTTTGCCCCTTTTGTGATGCCTCATCTATCCATCTCTTTTGCTGTTGCTCACTTCACTCTAGCTTACTCTCTCATGTCTGTTACTTGTTTTTTCTCTTCTCCTTGGGCCAACCCCAGTACTTGTATTGAAATGAGGTTCAATTTTTTTCATTGCAGATTACATCATGATTTTTTCCATCTTTACAATCACTACGGCAATCAAAAATCAAAAGATTAACAAGGAAATACAAAAAATTCTGTAACTTACAATAAAGTATACAACAAAAATCTATCCATTTTAACGCAATGGTCAGCATAGCCTAATTGTAATTTTTTAAACGATACACAGGAATGTTTAATCATAAATTTCCCCAAGCTAAAGCCAATGTGTTTACAAGATGGGCATAGCAACACAGATTAAACTAGATATTCTCTACAGAAAAAACTTGACCCACTTCCCTGTTGGTCCCAGACCAACAAGTGTGCTATCCAAATGTAGGCTAACTGCCAAGGAGTTCTCTATTATAAAATATCTGTAAAGCATGTCTTTCCAAGACCACCTTCTATTGCTCTCAAAGTAGAATGTAAGGAAACCTTTCTATAGGTAACATTATCTAGCCAGGTACTCTTATGTCTAGGTCTTAACTTTCTTTCATGCAGTTTCTGCTTCTGTGACCACAGTGAGAGCCTTTTTGGCCAGATGCCCTTTTTCAACATTCTCTGTAGGGGTAAAGTTTCCCTGTATGATTTTCCTTAGGGCTAGAAATAAAGTGAAAAAAAAAAAAAAACAGTTTAGAGAGAAATAACACATTTCTAAACAACATTACATAATATTTGGAGGTAGTGGTGATCAGTCAGAGATCTTTGGAACTTTGTCAAGCAAGGCCTCTATGACTTATCATTACTCTGTGACAGTAATTCAGTAAGAGGACGTACCTTCCACCTGAATATGGTGAACCAAAGGCTATAGCATTAGGTTGTAAACTTTGTGAGTCACTTGGGCAACCCTAGCCAACTCAAAAGATGGCTTCTTATATCTGGTTTTGAAATTTTTACTAGGTGGACTTTGGTCCAGAAGAGAAAATTTCATTTAAATTGTATATGTATACTTAGAGTAGACATCTATATATTGCGGTTTGTTTCAATGAATTCTTAATAGAATGATTCCTCACAACTTTTTTTCAGATATTTTTACTGTTTTTTTCTCACCTTTATCTTTCTTTTGTATTAATATCACTTCCTCTCCCTAAAGTATACCTCTTCTATTTTTACATTTCCCCAGTTATATTACTTGTGTTATGTAATTCTTCTTTATTATTCAGTGGTCCCTTTTTGCTTTCCTGGTGTCTGCAGTTATTCCAGGATATGTACTCATATGTAAAGGTTTGGAGCCACTAACTCTAAATGAGAGAACAAGTGAAGTTTGTCTTTCTGTGTCTCGGATTCCTTGCTTACTGTTTTTTTTTTTTTTTTTCAGTTTAACCCATTTACCTGTTTAGTTGTTGGTTTCATTTTTCTTTACAGCTGAATAGTATTCCATAATGTATGTATATCACATTTCATTATGCCAGAATGATTCCTTTTTTTTTTTCAGTTGCTAAGCAATGACAATATGCCCACTGAAGTCACTGGCAATTTTATTATTGAAAAGAAATAAGTGAAATAAGCCTTGTGATTTTATTATCCCTAAATAAATCCATAAAATACCAATAGACAAAATTTGAGCCAGTCTGAGATATTTATTATAAATACAGAGCTGAAGCTATTTGTAAAATATGTTAATTCTAAGCTTTCTAGGAAGATATGCAAAAAATCTATATTTGCAACAAAGTTTTAAGTACAACTATAGTATTTGTCAGATTTTCAAAGAAAGTTTTATTCACAAGTGCCTTTAAAACAAAATTGATATTTCACCATGAAACCTGGAGATTCATACACATCTTCATATTCTGTAGGAGAGTTGTTTATGTTGTGTGAAAATTTTTGCAAATTTTGGCATAATAACTTTGTGTGAAGATATATGTTATATTTTAACAATTATGTGTGTGACACATTCATTTCTTCCAAGATTTGGTCATAGTTTCTTTACAGTTTATGTGTTTGGTCTTCATTCCTCAACAAACTATTCCAGTCCTTAACTTCTCATATCTTTATAATTACACATCACATACACTGGATTTAAAGTTCATTGGCAATCATAACATTTCGGCGATTATTTAAACTCCATAAATATTTTCATGAAAGCCCCATCATAAAGACATTTATTTAAATGAAACTAATTAGTATAAAGTTTCAGATTCATTAAGCTTAATTTATTCAGTTACTGCTTTTGATATATCATCATTTAAAAATTAACACAAACACTTTAACTTGCAAAATAATTTTGCCAATTGATTGTACTTAACTTCGGGAAACCCTGATACATATTGCCAAAATTAATTTTACTTGATTTGATTTACTGCTTCTTGCATAGTTTAGGATACCACGTGTGGTTTGAAAACTAGAATGCTACTAAGTAGAATCTGTTATTTTCATCATTATTCTGAAACTAAAAGCAGATGGCAATGAGATATTGTAAGTTCATTTATAGTAACTTAAGCATATGATCCATGAACACATAAACATCTATTACCCAGGGAGGTTTTTTTCCCTAATGGACTTTCTTAAGGGAGTTACCATATGTAAATAAAAGTGATGACCATTTCCATTAACTTGAGGTTTACAACCAAATACAAGAGTATTCTGCAAAACTAAATTAGGAGAATCTATTTTCTATACCAAGAGTTATGCAGGCACTCTTATCAGCAGCACAATATTCATGATGTACTTATTCATTGCTTCATTTTGATGTACATTAAGATGCTTCAGAATTACCAGCTGAGCCTGGTGTGAAAAACTGAACTCAAGTTCATGTTTCAATATGGTTTACGCTTCTTATGCCTTTAGGCAAATTACACTGATTCCAAATGATAGGAATCAGTATTTTCTTTTCTCTTTCAGTGTTTTTATTTTGTCCTTTTAATAGTTCTGTCTTACCCATATTGATTATGCATACTTTTAGTATGCAAAACCTATTTTAGAAGACAGAAGCAAAAACTGTTTTGAGAAGCATTTTCCAATGCAATCTGTATTATCACAGATACTTAGCTTTTCCATTCACATAAATATCCGTAAATAACTACCTTGTTATTATAGTTCTTACGAGCAGTTTATCACTGTAATTTCTTAAACTTGTGGGAACATACTTCCTTTATTGTTCTTTCTCTGGATGTTTAAATTATCTTCAATATTTTTCATTTACAAATCATAACGTTTGTATAAATAATGGTTTAAGTAACAATTTTATGTTATTAAATGTAAATTTTCAGGATCTATCTTTAAAGTTGAAAGTTTGTAATTTGGTTACATAGTCCACAGTTGTTTACTGAGAAATTTTACGTATACTGCAACACCTTCATATAACAACACCTGCATGCTGCCGTTTCATAGAGATGTTTCAAGTACAAGTCATTTTGTACATACTTCTAAATCTGCACCGAACATTTATGCGTTGTCATTTCAGAGGTGTTCCTGACCCGCGGGTTCAGTTATTCGTGGAGTGGCGAGGAGGGTCGCGACCTGTGAATAAAGAATAAGGCGAGAGAAAGGCACGAGCCCAGGAAAAACTTGCTTATCGAGGGCCGTGTATTACAAGGGGGTATCCAAATTTATAATAAGCTTCTGAAAGGGCGGGGGTTGAGAAGGAATGCAGTGGAAAGTTACAAAATCTTCTGGGCCAGGCCCAAGGACAGCAGGTGTGGAGTGGGGCGACTATACAGAAGTCTCGATACACCGAATGTTCTCTTTCTCAAGGTCAGGCTGGATCTTTGCGGTAGCCAGGCAGAATAATTATCTCAAGTATGCAGACAGCTGTGGCTTTCAGCCAGTAGGGCCTCTCAGCCACTGGGGCAGGCCAGGCAAGGTCCTATGGCTCCTGACACAGAGGAATACTCGTTCTCACTTCTTCTATTGTAGGTAGTTCACAGCACTCAACCTGCCATATACTGAAAGTCAACTAGAGCAACTCTGTTTCCAATTTCTTATCTTGAATTTACTCATGTTTCCCATAGATTTTCTGATATTTAGAAGAATACTACAAGAATTCTTTATGCATTTCTCCATTGGACCTGGACTCCACATATATGCATTTTAGCTGGTTGTGTTTTACTGTAACATTCACCATGTAAGGCTCATGAAATATTGCAGAAGACAGAAAGATTGTAAAAGTCAGACAGTCATGAGTGGGCTATGAGAATGAGTCTCCTGGGATTGTTGGAAGTTACACCCATAATGTCTAACCAACATGACTACATAAACATGAGATGAACAACAGTAGATATTGCCAAAGTGAAGATGTGAGAATGGACAAGGCCTGAATCCCATTGTTATGATATATAAATTACATGCTGCACAACAGGTGTGTTACAAGGAAGTTTACTATGGGAATGGTGAGACAGAGACAGGCAGTATGGGAGAGCATACTAAAGAACAGGATACAGAACAGGGAGGGAGACAGGTATAGAATCAGACAGACCAGCTGAGGGGGAGAGAGAGGGGGAGATAGAAAGGCAGAGGGAGAGGGAGAAGAAAAGGGAGAGGGACAGAGAGGAGAAAGAGTGAGATGTTATCAGGGTTAAATCCCCAGCAATCCTAGAGCAGGTGATAACATAGGATGCAGATGGCAACATCAAGTTGCTAGGTAACCTAGAGGCAGAATAGTGGACTAACACCCATATAAAGATTTATAGGCAAATAAGGCATGGTGAGAATGGCAGAAATATTTTCTAGAGTTAAAAATGACCAATTGGCTACTCAATACCAAATGGTGTGCCCTGAAAATGTATGTACAAGTAAATTTACAGAGCTGAGTAGGTTAAACTTAGGACTATATATGTATATACATATATACATAATATATACATTATATAATTACACATAAGTATGTATGTATATAAGTACATTATTTATATATAATGTATATACTTATGTATATGTGTATATGTATATATAGTTGGAAGACCCTGCTATTTAAGGTTGCAGTTCTGTCATGTCCAGACAGCTCTCCTGAGCTCAGAGCCGAATATAAGATGGCCTTTTTCAGCAGCTTCATCTTGCCTGAATTCATCTGGAGAGTGTATCTAAGCACAACACCCACCCCAGAGGGAAGCCATGTAGCCATTGCCAAAATGCAGGTTTCACTCCCTTTCTCCCAACAAGAACCTGCTGGACAAGGATCTGTAATTCCTGGCATGAAATAAAGCATTCCATGCATCTCAAGGCCCATCCAATAGTGTACACCTACCATAGTAACCATCTACCCTGTCCCCAAGAACTACGTAGCCTGTGTTCACTCTGAGTAAAGTTGAACAGTCTCATTAAAGCTGGCCCCACTGTACTGACTGCCATTCCTGCCCAAGCTGCCTCAGCCTCTGCCTACCTCATCCTCCTGTACTAGTGGCCAATGATCCCCTGGGAAGGGGGACCCATAATATACATACATGCATGTAATAACAATTACAAGGAAAGAAAAGTGCAAGAGAGAAGCCGGAAAATTTGAACACATTGCTAGAGTTAAGTTTGTGGCCAAGCCGAACAATTCAGTCAGATTCTAAAGAAAAGCCATTTTGACTCCGTCAGCTTAGAGAGCAAATTAAGATAACAAGTACATGTCTAGAATAAAAGTTATATAAACACCTTTATCCCTCTGAAATGTCCCCCAAATGCCTCATATTTAGAGCTTTGTTATTTTTATTTATGTAGTCTAAGTATATAAATGTATAAATACAAATGACTCAGACTTTTCAGTGTTACTTGTATATATGGAACTTTAGGGTTGACTATATTGATTTAGATAACCAAGCCTTAGGCTCATTTTGGAAAAGAGGGGACACAACTCTGATTAGATTCATTTGCCCTCTGATGTTCTGTGGCAAATTTGATGATCCCTGTACTCGGTGGGACATCACATTCATTGTGGCATAGTATGTGTATATATTATATATTACTTATATTATTTTTGTACAATGTGAAATAGAGGCACAGACTCATTGATTAAGTGTTAGATATTCTTTTACTTTGTGCTATTGTATCTTAGGTTATTTTATTCAGTGATTAGTCTTTCCATTTAATCTTATGCTTCATTGAAACTGGATTCTCAAATCAAAGTCTAGATATACTTCAAATGGATTTATCTTCTATTTTTCTTTTATAGGATTTTGTCAACTTTACTTTGATATTGAAGAATGACAGGTTTGTGCAAAAAAATGAATGGCAATAATAAAAAGCTGATAGTATCAAATGCATCATCCTTTCCCCTACTTTTGCTAAACTTTGGATTTCATATCATATTATGTGTTATCCCGTTGTTCTGTTTTTAGGTTATTTTAACCATTTCAGTTTTATTTAATCCTCAGAGACTTAACTACCTGTAATAAGTAGCTAATATCACTTATTATAAATGGTGATAACAAAAAAGCTAATATTAATTTCTTTATTGCCATTCTGTATAATAATAGTTATGCTGTGATGAGTTTTTGTTCATTATTTCATGTAGCTCTATAGGCTTTGCTCTGCATTTTGTCACATTTAAATTCTCTGCTCTATTAACTGTGGTGGAAATGACAGTGCATTTGCCACATTTTCCTTGGCACAAGTGATATACAGGGGAGTGAGGATAGAGCTCAGTGTGAGTACTGGGCTAGATTCAGTGAGACTTTGGGTTCAGGCCACAGCATATAATGAAATGCTAAAAATAATTTACGAAAAGAAACTATAGATTATTTGTTTTATCTTCACTCCACCACTATCTTTAAAAAGGTTTGTTGGATTTTTGGATGTAACATAATGTTTTCTTCTTTTCCACAGTCATGTTTCTAAATTACCAGATCTATGAAGATCAACACCCATGAACACAAAGCACACATGGCTCTCAGTCACGCATAAGAAGAAAGGAGTAGTAGGAAGTAGAATCAAAGTGTATAAAAATGCAATTTTATACCTGGTTTGGTTAAAATTGGCCTGAATTCATTTGCACTGTACATCACCAGCTGGCAAATTCCTACAATTTGGAACCTAAATTATTGAAGACAAAATATAATTAAATTTTTTTATGAAGTTCAAAAAGCTTCGAAGTTATTGTGCTGCTATAAATAGGAATTAAAAACCCTGTGATGAAAAGTAAAGATTGTCACATGTTTTGTAGAGTACTCTATAACTATTTTAGTTTAGAAAGAATTTTATGAAAACCTCAAAATTTTAAGCAGATGAAATAAACCTTCACTTGTAAGAATTGAAGATAATTCAATTTTATTATATTTTATTTTGATAGTATTTTTCTTATTCTTCCTTTTGTTTTTTGATTCTGTAAGATTCAATTTTGCTTCTTTGTCCTTGCTTATCCAAGTCACCAAAAATTATTAGCAGCTTCAAAAGACCTTGATTGAAAGAAGAATTTACACAAAAGAATCCAGTTTCATTTAAAATACATTGTTTTCTTTGAACTATGAAAATGCTATATTTCAATGGGACTAAAGAAACAGAAAATATAAGAAAGGGCTTGGCCAGCGTGATGGGGATAAGGTGTTTATGGATGAAAGAACTGCAAACAACTGAACAAACTAAAACAAAATGGAAGCCGCTGAAATGAAGCTATTATTTTATTATATTTTACTTCTGAGAAGGGGAATCAGTGAATTTGTACATTGTTATGAACTTTCACTTATTAAATGAATCTAATTAAAATTATTAGTGAAGCCAAAGCCAACTGTCCTGGGAGGTTGTATTGAAGCAGTAAAGTTAGATTATAAGTCAATTTTGTACTAATTGGTAGTTTTCAAGTCATAAGAAAGCATTGTGATTTTAAAGGCTCAATGTCTTGTCTCAGTTTTTGAGATACATATTTTAGTACAGTTCTTTTTACTGTTTGGTTCTTTAGGAATGTCAGTTTCAGGCAAATGATACCTACTTTTACAATAAAGTTTAATATCTATAATAAAATTGAAATAAAATTTCTATATAAAAAATAAAATACTAAAACAAATCTGTGAAAGTTATAAAAGAATAATATAAAATTTAAATTTAAATTCCAAAATGTCCATATGATTTTCTTCATCATCACTATTACCAGTATATTTTAAATTAGTCAATGTTTGAAACTATAACAATGAAATTAGTAACTGTGTACCTCCTCGGTGAGTAAAATGCTACTTCTTGAAGTACAACTTTAGAATCTGAGTTTGATCTCAGACTCCTGGGAAATATCTGGGTGTGGTAGAATTCACTTATGTTGCCAGTACTGGGAAAGTGAAAGAGCCCTGAGGCTTCCCTGCCATCTAATTAGTGAGTTTCAGGAAACTAAAAGAGCTTGTCTCAAAAAATAATATAGATTTATCTTGAATAATAACATAAAAGTTGCCTTCTGGCTTCCGCATAATCTAAACATATATGCACATACTCTTTTTCATACATATGGGAAAATATACAAATTTATGGGTTCGTGTAATGTGTTAAAATAACTTGCAAGTTGAAAAATAGACATCTGAACAATACGCTTGACTGAGGAATAGGAACATATTGTAAATGACATTTGACATGCCATTTTGGTCAGAGGAAATGTTGTATGGACCACCCTTGATGGGAATTAAGAACTACAAGTAGTCAAGGGCAGCTGAAAGAGAGTTAATTAGTTTCCTCCAAGTAGGAGCTTCAGATACGATGTTCAGTTGTCATACCTGAGCACATGTATAATTGAATAAAACTTCATGGACTCAGTAGGTTGTAAACACACACACACATACACACACCATATATGTATCTTATATATATATATACAAATGTACTTCATACATATATGTATATAACAATGATGAAATGCTATATATATGTAACAATAATGAAACATCACATATATATGTGTAAATATATATGCATATGTATAAAACAATAATGAAGAGATAGTGAGTTTTTGCGAGGGAGGATGGACAATGGCAGAGTTTTAACAGAGATGGGTATCCAAGGAGAAGTAGCTGTGAGAGGTGAAATTATCTACCTACACTAAGTATGTAAAATCTAGAAGGGGAAAGGAATTGACCCATGACCAAAACGATGGAAAGAAGAGAATGAATAGGCAGGAGAGATTTGAGAGTGTTTTGTTCTATTGTTTCATGTGTTCTGCTTGCTTTAATTTTATTTGAGACAGATAATCAATGTGTAGCCCGAGCTGTCAGCAACGTCATATATGCTGAAATTGCAAGTGTAAGCCACTGACCCCAGAGTTTCAAGACACACCATGGAGGTTACACATGTGAACTCACACTGAATGTAACAGACTGCACAAGAACAGTACAAGTCCAAGCCAGACACAATTTCATCATGGAGCAAGGAGGGGACCATAAAGTGCCACCATTAGCTGAGGTCTTATTGTCAAGTGATGGCTCCTGTGAGACGTTTTCTTTAATGGTGTGAGCTGAAGTACAGTGATCAGACTCCAAGGTAGTCTATACCCTTGAGTCGTTGACCAACACAAATTAAATTAGATAAGGAGAGAAAGGGTGAAAAATTAAAAATGCTTTCTATCAATTCCTTGAGAATTTCACATGATATATGTTGGCCATGCATGCCCTCTGGAAACCCTTCTGAGATACATCCACACTACTCTGCTCTCCTAACTTGGAGTGCTCTTTCTTGCAACCCATTTCAAAGAAGAAGGAGAGAACCATTCAAAAAAAGTGCCTAACATTCCCATATATGACATGCAATGTGCACATACACACAAACATAAAAACACAAAGAGAGATACATTAAGTTCTAAAATCTTGTAACACTTTTATAATTGGAAAAATCCTATACACCAAACTCCCTTAAGGTTTTCCTCAACAAATACAAAATGAAAGGACAGATAACCAATTTGAAGGAATTAAATTGAAATACTTGCAAAGATAAATATTAAATCTATTATGTTTCTGTAATTATACCATGAAAAGATCTAATTTTTTTATGTTCATAGTCCAGATTCTACTGTAAGTCAACATGTACTTCAAAAACATTGCTTTAGAAAGAAATGTAATTATTCACAGAGAATTACTAATTAGTCTGGTATTTCTTCATGGGATTAATATGAAGCACTAAAATGAAATATGAAAAATTCTTTGTAATACCTTGGATACAAACTTTTAAAAAAGAAAATAAGCATCAATCTGGATGTGTGTATAAAGAAAATTGGTTTAAATGATAAATTTTGATTGACTGGTGTTATTTTCATTAGCTTAAATATGTGTATTACAAGAGAAAAAAATTAACAAGTTGTGATGCTACGTACCTATAATCCTAACACATAGAAGGGGAAAGAATGAACATAAAGATTTTAGAGTCCACTTTATCTTGACTCTAAAGCAACATAGTAGCCAGAGAGGTGTCTATGACGACTTGCTCCAATCAAAGCAACATATTTTTTAAATTCTACTTCAGTTTATTTTAAAATAAATATAATTTGCCTTTAGGTGTCATTTTACAGTGCAATACATACATTACATTTATTAGTTTGTTTGTGGACATGGCCACAAAGCCTTGGACTTTTCATGAATTAATTTTTAAAATGTTACTTATGTTAAAAATTAACTTCAGCTCTCACATAGGTTACCAACGAAACTATATATTAAATGATGACATATTACCATTTACCTTACAAATAATATATACTCCTGTTAACATCAGCAACTTAAATATAATGTTTGCTATTATCCATTTTTCATTATACATAATTACTACAACTTACATTCACAATTGTAAAATTAGAACCTATAAAGCACATTAGCAAAAAAAAAAAAAAAAAAGGCTACAAAATTAAGCATAAGTTAATAGTAAGGAACTAATGTTGAGTTATTACTAAGTGAGTAACCAATTCCCTTTTAAATTTTATATTGTTCCTAAACCAATCTAAAAATATATTTCAAGCCAGAGGTTTATGGGTAGTTCTTTGTCAGCCTTCTCTGTTTTGAACATACATGTAAACAATGATTCTTGTATTGTTTCAATAACTCTACATAGTGCTAATAAATTGTGCTATCTAAATACTCTTTCTATACTTATTATAAATGTGGTAAAGGAACACATTTTTGAGTTTTGATTCATCAGCAAAATGTCCCTATTATATTCATATACAGAGGTCCTAGTGTATATATATATATATATATATATATATATATATATATATATATATATTCCCAAAGAATCATGTTAAAAATTTTAAAGCCTTTTTTAAAAAAAGATTTATTTATTATTATGAGAGAAGTCAAATCTATTCAATGGAAAAAGCATAGCATCTTCAACAAATGGTGCTGGTCTAAATGGATGTCTACATGTAGAAAAATGCAATTGGACCCATATTTGTCACCATGAACAAAACTCAAGTCCAAGTGAATTAAAAACCTCAACATAAAACAAGATACACTAAATCAGTTGGAAGAAAAAGTGGGGAAAAACTTGGAACACATTGGCACAGGAGACAATTTCCTAAGCAGAACACCAACAGCCAGGTTAACGTCAACAATAAATAAATGGGACTTCATGAGGCTGAGAAGTTTCTGTAAGGCAGGAAACACTGTCAACAGAACAAAGCAACAGCCTACAGACTGGGAAAAGATATTTATCAACCCTACATCTGACAAAGGTCTAATATTCAAATTATATAAAGAACTCAAGAAACTAAACACCACCAAACCAAATATTCCAATTAAGAAATGGGGCTTAGGACTAAACAGAGAAGTCTCAACAGAGGAATATCAAATGGCTGCGAAACACCTAAAAAATGTTCAACGTCTTTAGTCATCAGGGAAATGCAAATCAAAATAACTCTGAGATTCCATCTTACACCCATCAGAATGGCTAAGATCAAAAACTCAAGTGACACCACATGCTGGCCAGGATGTGGAGAAAGAGGAAAACTCTTTCATTGCTGGTGGGAATGCAAACTAGTACAACCACCTTTGAAATCTACCTGGCACTATCTCAGAAAACTAGGAATAGGTCTACCTCAAGACCCAGCTATTCCACTCCTTGGAATATACCCAGAAGATTCTCCAGCACACAACAAGAAAATTTGCTCAACCATGTTCATAGCAGCCTTATTCATAATTGCCAGAATGTCCAAACAGCCTAAGTGTCCCTGAGTAGAAGAATGGATAAAGAAACTGTGGTACATTTTAACTACGGGATACTACTCAGCTATTAAAAACAAGAAATTTCTGAAATTTGTGCACAAATGGATTGAGCTAGAAATGATCATAAGTGAGTTAACCCATAAGCAGAAAGAGCTAAATGGTATATACTCACTTATATCTGGACACTAGCCCAAGGGGCATGTCCCACGAAAGCCTTCACTTACCAGGAAACTGGGACAGAGGGGAAGACATCCTATTGGGACTCTAAGTGAGAGGAGTATGGGATATTGAGGAAATAGAAGGATCCAGAGGGTTCTAGAAACCTACAAGAATAACACTATGAGAGGATGATCTGGGACCAGGGGTTCTGCTCACTATGGTACCAATTATGGACAATACGTTCAGTAAGCATCAAACCCTTACCCAGATCCAGCCAATGGACAGGACATTCTCCACAGTTAAGTGGAAGGTGGGCGACAGACTTTCACACGAAATTTGGTGCCCCATATTTGACCATGTCCCCTTGATGGGGAGACCCGGTAGCACTCAAAGGAAGGATATCAGCCTAGCAAGAAGAGACTTGATAAACCCAGGATTATATATAAGAGCAGGAGGTGCTCCTCAGTCACAGTCATAGGGGAGGGGAAAAGGGTGAAAGTGGGTGGGAGGGAGGAATGGAGGGATCCAGGGATGGGATTGCAATTGAGATGTAATATGAATATTATCAATAATATATATATATATCACCTACATTGCATATAATAACAAAATATATATGAAATCCATAGTTAGTTAAATATTTTTATTCAACATACCTGTGATTGTAGACTCTGATATACTATCTAAGGACGTTTGTCAATAGCGATATTCTTGGAGAGTTGTCTCAGTACTTAAAAACAGTTATTGCTCTTTCTAGAGGAGTCTTATTTACTTACAGCACCCACATGCAACCCACAACTATCTGTAGCTTGATGCCTTCTTCTGGCCTTCATAGGCACCACGCACGCACTTGGTGCAAAACATGCTTGCAGGCAAATCATCAACAAGTATGAATAAATAAAATAAGAAGTAGCTATGCATGGAATAATTTGCCTTGATCTTTCAAAGCTTAAACCAAAATAAAGTGTGAGAGCTTAGTGTAAGCTTGTAAATCCAGCACTTTGGAGGATAACATAGGAAAGTTCCCAAATGAATTTGAAAGTCAGGATAGATTACATAGTGAGACCCTGTTTCCACAAAATTAAATATGTTAATAGCAAAAGGAAATATGTATGAATCTATATAATTGTGAAACACATATATTTTAAAATAATATACTCTTACTCTAATCCTAAGAAATCATTGGGCTTCCAAGGATATTCCAGGACACTTGATATGCACTTCAGGGATCATGTACACAATTCAAAATTTAGGTCTAAGACTAGAAAAAGAGAGTGCAGTCACACAACTCTGTATAAACTGTAGATCAAAAAGACATTAAACTTTAGTTTTGCTCTTCATTATAAGTTATTTTTCTCAGATTAAAAAAACAAACAAAATTCTAATTTATTATATCGAGATACTATGTTTAAGTTTATATATAGCACAAGTTTATCAAGTTTTATCAAATGAATCAAAAAAGATATATATCCTCATCAGCAATAGTTTTTGACAAGATGAATTCTTTCATATTATTAGAAAATATAAGCATAAACTAAAGAATAAAAAGCAATAAATAACACTGAGGCATACCTTTTGATTTATTTGGGTGACTATTTGATGGGGCAGGGAAAAGGGAAAGATGGGAAGGGAAGAGAGAGGAAGAAAGGAGGCAGGGAGAAATAGTGCAAGGAGAAGATTTGGAGATCAATAAACCTCTCCATGTTTGTCGAAGAACAATGCAAATGAATCCATTGTCCTCTGTTTTGCTGAGCTAAAAGTAAACACACTAAGAGGATTCAGAGGTGATTTTCTCCTGCTGACATATTGACAGATTTCAAATCACATTAGACATGGCAATGTCTTTCCTGTTGACAAGCTTTGTTGTGCTTTTGTTTCCTTGAGGGCCACTCTCTTCCGTTACATCTTATCTCCACAGACAGAAAGTAGTTTGACTCCCTGTGTCTCTAGGTCTTAATAAGCAACTCTATCTTTCACCTTCCTCTGTGATTGAAACCAGGCTGTTTTTCATTAAGTTAAAACTTGGCAAATCAATTTCTCAATTCTTTGCAGTTTGCTATCTTATTAGACAGATGATCTTGTAAAGCGGAATGTGTCCACATCACAGACTGGACTTTAAGCTTTTACTCTCTAGGAAATTTCCCATCAGAAAGAATTGGAAAAAATGTAGGTTCTTAGTGAAAGAAAAATACTACCAACTAATAAGCATTTTCAATGGTGTATCGTAAGATTACATTGTGCTTTGTGATATGCGCTAAACTGCCTGCCATATGAATATGTGTTTTTATTAAACATAATCAATACAAAAAATAAATTTTAAATAAATCCCGGGCCTTCCTAAATAATCTCAGCATGTATATATTTTCTGAACATTTATAGGTTCCCATTTTTTGATAATAATAATGTTAAGTTTTAAGATAAGTGTTGTTACTGTACAGGCAATTCTGCCAGCCTGCCCTCAGGGAACTGCCTTGCCTGTAGAACCTAGCAACATCTTATGTCTTCACCTGCTGCTACTAGTAATGGAGGGTCTGATAAAAGGACTCCCACCACCCTAGTGCTCTCTCTCTCTCTTTCTCTCTCTCTCTCTCTCTCTCTCTCTCTCTCTCTCTCTCTCTCTCTCTCTCTCTCTCTCTCTCCATCTTCAGCATCCTCTTTTCTCTCTCGCTGTTTCTGTGGTCTTGCTCTTCCCTCTGCCTTTATGGCTCACCTGCTGCCTCTAAGCCACCTTCTCCAAGCTCTCACGCCTCTCCATTTTCCAATAAACCTCTTTTATACTAGATCTATTGTACGGCATACATTGGCATGGACCTGCCCGGTACCTGCTCGAGGCATCATTATATCCAACAAGTGTCAACAAACAGACTTGATTTCTCTTTTTTCCTAAATAAGCATACATATATAAGGATTGTTATTTTTAATGTACTCTTAATTTATTGAGGGAAAGAAAATAATTGTATTACACTTTCACAACACATTAATTTTTAAGCTAGAAGATTCAAATTATGTCCAACAAGTATAAGGCAAGATAAAGCACTTAGAAAAAAAATTTGAATATCTGTATAAATGAACTGCCTTGGGAGTTATCAACCCCCAAAACTCCAATTGGATTTGAGATTTGTTCCATAAGAGGGAATTCGTGACTATCCCTGTCTATTTAATCAAAAGTCCTTAGCTGGGAAAGTTATAGAACCTACCAGAAAAGCTACTGCCATTGTTCTTGATGCACCTCTCCAATTTCCATCTAAATGGCTGTACCCATAGCTAAAAAACTATCATCACATTTGACAGAGAAGTTTCATTTGTAGTGGGCAGCAGTAACTAAGGAGAGCTGTAACTAGTCAAGGTGCTAAATTAAGGGATTTTGAATATTCCGCTAACAATGGGACACTCATGTTGTTCCTTCCCAGATTGCATGAGCAGTGTCTGAGACAGGTCATTTGAATGTAGGAGCAGAAGAAAGGAGACCAGGGAAGCAGAATTCTTTCTTCAGACAATTCACTGACATGGCCCTCTGCATCTCACAGCATTTGTAGTTAATAGCAAAACACATAATAGGAGTTATCTTGAGAGGTGGGCCCTGTCCCTGTGGACCTGCACACACAGGTGTCCGTATCTGTAGGCAGTTAGTGATTACAGGGGAGAGGACAGCATACATTCTACAGGGCGTAGCCACAGCTAAAGATCCCAGGTTTTGTTAATACATAATGAATCTGAAGTGTTTTGATTTTACTATAGAGACCATTTCCTGTTGTTCTGTTTCTCTGTGTTCTGTTTTCATTGTTCATATTGTTCTGTGTTTTAATAAATGTGTTGTTGCCAGCAACTGGCCTTATACTTTGAGCAATTCAGTGTGAAATCAAAATATATAGCAATCATTCTTAGAACAGCACTTGAGCCAGTGTTCCCATTTACCCTGAAGGAATATTTTTTAATAATATTCAGAAAGAAATTCATCAAATGTGCAGGATTCCAATCTTCTATTTTCCATGTTCTTTTTGTTCTCTTATTCATTATTTAAACTGATACACACACATAAACACACACACACACAAAGCATGTCTGTTTTAAATGATATCATGACAATTTAAAACAATGTGGAGTTAAGGTTTTTTCATTTAATTTTATTTTCTTATTCTAAATTACAAATTTAAAAGCAACATTCTAAGAAAAACCACAATTGACGTGATTTTTTCTAAGTATTTTCAAATTTATTTTTGCATAAAACTTTAATATCCTCTTTACATTTTCATATTTATTTTACCTCAAAATTGTTTGCTAGCAATATTAAAATATGAATTATATCTCTATTGGTGTACTTAGGTTTCTTGGTGCTGGCCAATATAATTCAATATTTTATCATTTGATGAGATTAATCATTTATGAGGTCCCATTTATTAATTGTTGACATTAAGGCCTGGGCTGTTGGTCTTCTGTTCAGGAAGTTGTCTCCTGTGCAAATATGTTCCAGGCTCCTCCCCACTTTTTCTTCTAAGAGACTTAGTGTCTCTGGTTTTATGTTGAGGTCTTTAATCCACTTGGATTTGAGTTTTGTGCAAGGTGACAAATATGGGTCCAGTTGCACATGAGGCTGAGAAGCTTCTGTAGGGCAGGAGACACTGTCAAAAGAACAAAGCGACAGCCTACAGACTGGGAAAAGATCTTCACCAATCCCACATCTGACAAAGGTCTAATATCCAAAATATATAAAGAACTCAAGAAATTAAACACCACCAAACCAAATAACCCAATTGAGAAATGGGGCTTGGAACTAAACAGAAATTCTCAACAGAGGAATATCAAATGGCTGAGAAACACTTAAAGAAATGCTCAACCTCCTTAGTCATCAGGGAAATGCAAATCAAAACAACTCTGAGATTCCATCTTACACCCATCAGAATGGCCAAGCTCAAAAATTCAAGTGACACCACATGCTGGCAAGGATGTGGGGAGAGAGGAGCACTCCTTCATTGCTGGTGGGAATGCAAACTAGTACAGCCACTTTGGAAAGCTATCTGGTGCTATCTCAGAAGCCTGGGAATAGGGCTTCCTCAAGACCCAGCTATTTCACTTCATGGAATATACCCAGAAGATGCTCCAGCACACAACAAGAAAATTTGCTCAACCATGTTCATAGCAGCCTTATTCATTTTAGCCAGTACATGGAAACAGCCTAAGTGTCAATCAGTAGAAGAATGGATAAAGAAACTGTGGTACATATACACTATGGAATACTACTCAGCTATTATAAGCAAGGAATTCCCGAAATTTGTGGACAAATGGATTGAGCTAGAAATGATCAAAATGAGTGAGTTAACCCAGAAGCAGAAAGAATCAAATGGTATATACTCACCTATATCTGCATACTAGCCCAAGAGGCATGTCCCACAAAAGCCATCACTTACCAGGAAACTGGGACAGAGGGGAGGACATCCTATTGGGACTCTAGATGAAAGAAGCATGGGAGAATAACAAAGTAGAAGGACCCAGAGGGTCCTAGAAACCTACAAATAGAACATTATGATAGAGAAATTTGGGCCCAGGGGTCCCGCTCAAACTAAGGCACCAGCCAAGGACAATACAGGTGGTAAACTTTAAACCCCTACCCAGAGCTAGCCAATGGTCAGAACATTCTCCACAGTTGAGTGGAGAGTGGGATATGACTTTCTCACATACTCTGGTGCCTCACATTTGACCTTGTGCCCTGGAGGGGGAGACCTGGTGGCACTCAGAGGAAGGACAGCAGGTTACCAAGAAGAGACTTGATACCCTATGAGCATATACAGGGGGAGGTAATCCCCGTCAGGAACAGTCATAGGGGAGGGGAATAATGGGAAAATGGGAGGGAGGGAAGAATGGGAGGATACAAGGGATGGGATAACCATTGAGATGTAACAAGAATAAATTAATAAAAAAATAATAAAACTAAAAAAATAATTATTTCCAAGATGAAAAAAAATCAATTAGTCATATTTTGATGTAAAATTTCTGCCTTAATCACTGATCATTGAATACAAATTTACAACTTCAGTTTTGGTATATAAAGGAAAGATGGGGCTGGAGAGATTGCTCAGTGGTTGAAACACTGGCCAGCTGGCTGGTCTTCCAGAGACTGGGATTCAATGACCTGCAGCCACATGGTGACTAACAACCATCTGTAGTTCCAAGTGATTGGTTGCCATCCTCTTCTCTTCAACAGCAGTAGACATATGTGTGGTGCACAGATACACACACATTCAAATACCATAGAGGTATGAATACAATATCCCAAATGATGATAATAATAGATTTTTTTAACCAGTAAAGAAAATATACAGGATGGAACCTGCAAAAGTAATTCTGAGGACGAAAATGAAGGAAACTAAACTAACCCTGAGGTCCTAGACTGCTATAGATGACATTAAAGATAACTCTTTGTTTCACATATGCACTGGTTCACCTAGAAATGTATGTTTATACATTATCACACACCATTTCATTCTTTAAAAGAAAGACATAGAGAGAGAGAGAGAGAGAGAGAGAGAGAGAGAGAGAGAGAGAGAGAGAAGAAAGAAAGAAAGAAAGAAAGAAAGAAAGAAAGAAAGAGGAAAGAAAAAATACAATTCTGTGGAGATTAGGTGCCTCTTCCAAGAATGGAAGTACATATAAAATTGCACAGTACCATATTGAACACACAGACACACACAAATAAGTAAGTAATAAATAAATAAATAGGAATTTCTAAATAAAGGTGATACTGGAATTTAGGCTACTGAAAGAACATAAACCTGAAGAATCTCATTTGCATAAACAAATGAAAAATAATATTACCTTACAACCAAATGAATAAAATGAATACTGTATCTATGTGTATGAAAATGCATGACAGACTTAATAAATTGTAAGTCTTCATTAGGTAAGAATTTTACATAATAAATATAGAAACATATAACGGTTAGGGCCTGAAGGTTTCACCTACTTAATTTCTCACAGAAGCTCTACCTAAATTTGTGTTCTGATAATGCACAATCAAGGGATCTGTTGCACGGCATGGTGACTACACTCAGCAATTGGCATGTTCTTGAAAACTGCTGAGCCCACACCACAAAATAACTCCATGAGATAACATGTATGCATATAAGCTACATATAGACATTATGCAATATGTATGTACTCAAAGCATGTAATAAATGATAAATTCATAGAAACTATGTATGGAGATCTAAGATGCAACAAAGTAAGACCAAAAGAGTAACATGCTTTATCAGAGGTGGGCCCATATAAACACTATTATTCTTTCTGAGGATATATTGATAAAAAGGGCTTTTCTTTGTTATCCACACTTCTATATGCTATAAGTTTTTAATATAATGAAAAATATTCCAGCATCTTATTTCTTAATTTTATACTTTCAATAATAAAATTAGAGAAGAAAACAAAGCCATGTCTTTCTTTTCTCTTCACTAAAGACTTTGTGACACACAACTTCTAGTTAGCATGTGAATAACTTAAAAGCTAATCCAGTGAAACCTGTCATTTTACTAAACCATGCACTTTATAATTTCTATTTTTTATTAAAATGGCATCCAAAATATGCTTCACTGCAACTTAAAAAAAAACAAGTTTACATATTAAAAACAAAAAGAAACATGGACCATGTATATTATTTCAAAATGACTATTGACCAAATATTTATTAATTACAGAAGAAAAATTCAAGCACAAAATAGGAAAATATCAAGTGAACCACATTATTCAATAGAATATACTTGATATTAAAATTATATATCTGTTGATATTGTGAATTTCCCCTTAGACACAAATAGAGAACATATCATTTCTACTTTATGGTTTTCCATTATGTTTAGAGTCAACACAGCATCAGATGACATGAGGAAGCTCAAGCTGAAAGGACATTCTACAATTCAAGTGTAAAGTGAAGTTGAAAAATTTCAAACTGTCCTGAGAAGAAAGAAGAATAATCACAGAATAGAAGAAACTTAAAAGACATAAATGAAGTGATATAGGATCCGAGAAACATAATAAAAAAAATAAAAATGCAAGTAGTTTGGTCCTCTCTCAAGGTATTGAACTATGAAAATATCATTAGGCTTGATGATTGCTCTAAGAAAATGGTGTGACAATATGAAGAAAAGCTGAGCAAGAATTAGAAAAATTGGAAACACACACAGTATTACATATTGAATAATATTATGTGAATTATCAACACATGATGGTACGGATGGTTCTTCAAAGAGCTATATTCTGAGAATATTTTGTATATAATGAAATAATATTAACCAAGGATGAGTATTGGTAGAAAAAATTTAAAAAGGTAAACTAACACAAATATTCTGCAATATATTTTGATCATATTCTTCATACACTTGCAATTTCTTCTAGTTCCTCCCAACTCTACCAAGAACAACCAAAATATAAAAATGGACAATCAAATGCAAAAATACATACCAATTTAATAAAAAGACAAAACATACCCAAACAACACACACACACACACTACACACACAAGTTAATCATATTTCCCTTTTTAAAGATTTATTTATTTTATGTATATGAGTGTCCTGTCTACATGTATACCAGAAGAGGGATTCAGATCCCATTACTGGCGGTTGAGAGCCACTATCTGACTACTGGGTATTGAACTCAAGACCTCTGGAAGAGCAACCAGTGGTGTTAACTGTTGAGCCATTCTCCAGCCCCAAATTAAGCTTTTCTAAAAAGAAAGAGGACATAAATTTTACAGTATGTAAAATGAGGTGTCTCAGGAACTAAAGAAGTGTTTTTGCGTGAATATATTTGTTATACTTTATGGTATATGTAAGATTTTCAAAGAATAAATAAAGATAAAAACCTCCTTCTCTGAGTGACATAAATATAGCTACAGTGTGAACTCTACTTCTAAGATTATTTGATAATTTAATGCACAGTGTCAACATCAATGTTAACAAATCGACTGTCAGTGCCAAAAGTAGCAAGTGATAGAAAAAAATGAATAAAACTCAACTGCATTTTCATCAAGAATTCTAAAATTTTAATTAACACTGATCAAGTCACAAGATTTGAAATTATCCTTTGCAGACATGAATTTGCTTATTATTTAAACATTTCTACATAATTTACTGTGATGCTCTGATTCACACTTCATAATGCATTTAGACATGCCAACTGAAGCCTGTGCTGCCTTATCCACACTTGACTCATCTGTAGGTTTTGGCATTCAGCCTTAGAACTATAAGAACCCACCATGTGTAAATAATTGCCACATGATTCACACTCTGCTCTGTCTTGTTGCTTAATTATCTAAATACAATGAAAAAAGACAAAGTGTTGAAATGTACCATATAGCAACTTACCAGACAACATTTGCATAATATTATTGTCTGTGAACTGACACAAATCGAATATTTCAACGTATTTAGGCAACAATCTAAAATATAAAATGTTTCCTTTACAAAAATTGAAATGATCAAAATCTTTGGTTTATAGTGGACAGTGGAAAGCTTCAAAAACAGTGGAAAATAGTCACACTAAGAATAAAAATAGAATCAATGTAAATTAATATGATTAACTTGAGGTATGTCAGACTATTTTAGCAGAACATGAATAGCAATGGGATCTTTGAATATGAATATTTTCTTTTATCAGAACTCTCTAAGTGGTAAGTTCATTTGTCCTGCTATTGAAGTTTTTCTTTCTTCATATCAGAACACTCTTTCAAGATTCCAATGCAGATTGAAGATCAACAGCTTCCCAGGAAACATCCAGAAGAAGTTACAAGAAAAAGCTTTTTATGAAAATGAGTAAATATTCTATTATCAAGTTTAATATGCAACTAATATGAAAATATATAAGAAGAAATGCACTGTATATAATGTTATAAGGCAGCATTCCAGATTATGTTACCATATTCTAATTTTAATTCTTTGTACTTATTGAAAACTATTTTTCATAAAATGTAATCAGATCATAACTTCTCCTCCCCAACTCGAACTAGTCTGTCTCCCCATCTTCTGTCATAACCAACCCTAACTTCACCCACACTTCTTGCTCTCTCTCTTTATAAAACGCACAAAACAAACAAAACCCCTCCTAGAAGAGCAAAACAAAGCACACACACACACACACACACACAAACACACACACACACGCGACACATGGACACTGTCCCATAGATACACATAAACACATAAAACCTATGTAAGCTAAAAGTCAGAAAATCAATACGACCAAAAATCCAAACCCCCAAATCAATATAAGACCAAAAATGTACAAATAACACTGAGTTCATTTGTACTGGGCATCAACTACTGGTGCCTAAGAAGATGCTCTACCCAATTGACATCTTGCAAAAGAAAAAAAATAGCTTCCTTCAATGGAGGAGTCTAACTGGATATATAAGCCAATTATATGGTAACTCCATATAGATTTTTATATATGAATTAGGCTTGAATATATACTCACAGAAAGAATTTTTGTTGTTACAAACAATAAATTTTGCATATTTAGACAATAACATATTCTAGAAAACAATATCTTCAAATCATATATCAATATGTGAGTATATCTTACTCCTATTTTATACTTAATATTTTAAAATTGTATTGATATTCTGGTGTAAAAAAACATGACATCTTTATTTCTGATAATCATTAGAAACTCAGTATTTGGGAGCGAGAGATGTTGCTTAGAGGTTAAGAAAATCAACAGAATACACAATCCCTTAGCCAAATTAAGTAAAATGTAAAGTGATAATATCCAAATTAACAAATCAGAAATGAAAAGAGGGACATAAAGCAAACACAAAGGAAATGCAAAGAATCATTAACTATTATTTCAAAAACGTGTACAACACTAAATAGGAAAATATAAATGAAATGGACCAAGACAAGGATGCCCACTGTCTCTAATCAATTCAACATAGTACTTGAAGTTCGAACTAGTTCAATAAGACAACTAAATGAGATAGAGGGGGTACAAATTAGAAATAAAGAAGTAGAAGTGTTGCTATTCACAGATAATATGATAATATATATAAGTAACTCCCAAAATTCTGCCAGGGCACCACTATCTCTGCTCTTTTGTCTCGGTTTCAAATATTTCCATTTTCAGAGATGACTTCTTTTCTGACTTGTCCTTATTTTTTATTATCTTAGGAACTGTGTGTTACAGTATTTTCAGCTTTTATTCTTCTATCTTTTGCCTTAAGTATGTATTTCTCAATCTAGCTGAGTTCATCTGACTGGGAATATTTACAAAGGTGACCACTGATGACATTCATGATGACCCTGTCTTTATACTTTATTGTTTGAGATTATAACTTAATTAAAACATTTCTTCCCTTTCCTTCCTCTAAAGGCTTGCATATAGCCTCACTTCTCTCTTTAACATTCATGGTCAATTTTCCTAATTGTTACTGTGCATGTGTGTGTGTGTGTGTGTGTGTGTGTGTGTGTGTGTGTGTGTGTGTGTGTGTGTGTGTGTGTATACACATGTACACTGCTAAAGTAAACTATTCAGTTGTGTCATCATACATATATGTATGTTTTTAAGGTGACTGGCTCAGGAAATCTAATTGGTATGTTCTTCCCTCAGGAAGGCCAACTCTTCCATTCCCATGTTTTCTCAGCTGCCTACAGTTACTTGTATATGGTTAAGGCCTTATATGCTTTTCTCTATCCAGCTTGGCATGGTCAGTGACGGTACTCTTGTTCACCTCATGTTTGTGAGGTTTTATAGGTATAAATTCTAATATTCCTAGGAGGCACAATCTCAAACCAAGCTCCTTGAGCCTCTTGATTTTACAATCTTTTTGTATGATCTTCCACAGCTTTCTCTGAGTCTCAGTTATGGGGGTGTTTTGTAGATGTATTCACTGAGGCTCACAGTTCAGCATTTTGATTAGTTGTGGTGTTCTATAGTGATCTCAGCCTGCTGGGAGAGATAAAGACGACACTTTTTTTGGTATAAGGAAAATTATGTATAGACTGTTTCAAGGGATTTTGATGGTTTACTAAATTCATGGTTGTAGATTTCTCCTCCAATATCCACAGGTTCACTAAGCATGAAGTAGTTGTCTAGGTTTTCAGGACCACACATGGTTTCCCTCTAATTAGCGTGTCTTAAGCCCAATTAGAGAGGTGCTGGTAACTGCTAACATATGTGTGCCACCAGTGCCTTGTAGGTTGTCGATTTTAACTATGGATCTTATCACCTTTTAAGTCATCTTTCTTTCTTTCTTTCTTTCTTTCTTTCTTTCTTTCTTTCTTTCATTCTTGTTTTGTATTTTGATCTTTTCTAACATATTTTTCATAGGTCTTGTAGCTCTTCTTTGTACTCTCACTCTTCCACAAGTCTTACAGTAAACAACCCAATATTTTGCCCATCTCTATCATTATTCATCTTGATAATATGCTCCTTTGTTGAAAGTGCTACTCAAATCACATTGTTTTCATATGCTTTCCAGACATAAACCTTTCAGTTTACAATTAATATTTCCATTGCTTTTTTTTTGTACTCTCACTTGTACCTCTGTAACAATACTTTTCTTAACATGTTTATGCATATAGTCATTTTAAATTTATTTTTTAATAGGACTAGTTATTTACTTAGTTATTATTTATTTATTTATTTATGCCTATATAGCCATGTTGAATCATGGCTCCATCACCACAAGAAAACTGAAGCAGAGCATAGAGTAGGTGATTGATCATTCATCAGACATTTCTCTCAGGGAACAAAGCTTGATTCTCTGGGGACAGCAAAAAAAAAAAAAAAAAAAAGCTCTGGGACTGGAGATAAATGGGGGGTGGACCACACACACTTGATGTGTGAAGTATGCTCCAACAAGCTCCAAAAACTTTATTTTTCTCCCACAGCTTATATATCATAGCAAATCTTTCAAGAAGTATAAAAACTGGTTATATTCTATTATTCTTTAAGTGGAGAATTATAATTATTAAATGTAGGTAAAATATGTTCCCCAATACTCTCATATGATCAAATGCTTTATACATTATGGATGAAAAACAAATGATTGTCAAGAGTTCAAATACATATGTAATTAGCAACTTCTTAGAGACTAACAAAATGTAAGTAAAGTAGGATCTAAACGTTCATTAAAATCAGTTATTTCTATTTTAAATTCTCATGGTGGACACCTACTCATTAACCTCTTTTACTAAATCGTATTAGGAGGTTGCTGGCAAAAATGCGTACAATTAGTTAGGCATCACTAGCCCAGCTTCAGCAAGTTAATACTAGTTGTGTTCCCTGACCACAAAAAAAAAAAAAAAAAAAATCTCTAGATGCAATTCAGAGTCTGCCTTTCTGGACTTCAAGCTGTTTTCTAATATTTTTTTCTAAATGAAAGCCACTAAGCAAAAACATCTTAACCTACTATACTAACAATATATATTTCCAAATTATTTTGAAGGGTGGCGGACATTACTAACAATCTGCAGCTGTAAAGGTTGGTGGATGAGTCATTAATTGGCTCCAGCAGCAATCCTTGAAAAAGATCACTCACTACCATTGTAAGTGTCCCTGATTCTGCTCAGTGAGGAGCTGCAAGCCCTCTAAGAGTTTCATACAACTCATAGATTAGGCGTGACATGATGACTGTGAGGACAACACACAGAGCGATGCGCCATAACAGCAGGAAGTCCTAAGGACACATAGTCCTCAGGGGCTCTGCCTCTTATGCACGTACATTGTGGGTATGCTAACCAGTGGGCCACATTTCACGAGTTCTTAAGCTGTTTGTTGCTCCTCTCACACAAGCCTTGATAACTATTCATGAGGGTGTGAGCCCTTATGTGTTTACCTGCACATTCCTGATTCCTGTCTTCTTCGGGGCTTCGAACATGTATTAGAATCCACAGAACTGGAGAATAAGACAGGTGTTTGTTGAATTTAGAAGGATTCACTATTTTATGCTAAAATATGAAAAGACATGGGGTAAAGAGTGTAGTTATCTTCAGTTACTGTTTGAAAATTGTTTTCATTTATGTATTAAGAATTTCTTTCTGTAGTATGTGTATAGTGATTTATTTCTTACTAAGCCCAAATTCTATAAAATTTGGCTAATATAGTATTTACAATTTTAATATACTTAATATATGTTTTCTATGGTATATTCATTTATTGTCTACCTAAGTTTGTGTATTTTATGCATATCTCATAATAATTATTTGATTATGAGTAGAAAGAGAATATATTGTTTTTATTATTTATGACTTCTACACACATCATAATATGTTATTTTACTTTCTATTTACTTAAAAATGTACCTTCTGATTGTCAGTTATATTTCTTATGGTTTTTTCAACAAGTTTCTAGAAGCTGAGTTGTTTTAACAACAACAATAAACGTAATACAAACATATTTTCGGAGGCCCGTAGTACAAAATCAAGGGATTTACAGAATCATGCTCTCTGCAAATTTTCTGGAAAGGCACCTGTCCTTCCCTTTCTGGCTTCTTAAGGTGTACACTAAATTCCAATCATGACAAAATGTATTGAAAGTAAAATATTAAGTAATTGTTTTATAAGTTCAAAAATTAAAATTATGGCATCAGCCAACTGTGAAGTATTCTGGATAATACTAGGACATTATTGAGTTGCTAAGCATTGTAAAATTTTTGTATACTGTATCATTGTATTATGATTTTGTATACTGTAAAAACAGTCAAGAACTATTTAAAGAATCTTTGATTTTCCCTAAATAGCATACTAAGGGGAAACAAGTGTGAGATCATTCTGCCATAAGTAATATAGACAATAGCAAATGGTAAGAAATTTTGATGTTTTGCTGTTAATTTAATAATTTTCCAGGAGGTGACATGGTAAGCATTACATAATAAGATTTTTTAATTTGTTTAACAGTATAAATGTTAAAAGATTAGACAGTTACTTATTAATTTACGGTTTTATATGTGATGAAATTAATCTTATGATACTCTTAGAAAATTATTTCACTCAGACATGTGCAATGAAATTCTGATGGTTAAGCAGCACTATTAATAGTTAATTCATTTAGAAAAATGTCTTAAAATGTGAATTATGTTTCTTATTGAAGGAAAAATAAAGTACCTGACAGTCAAAAAAAAGTAAGTTTTTATAGGAAACATTTTATTATCCAAGTTTTCCCACTTTGACTTAAATATTGTGTAAATTACTGCATAGAAATTGCTTTCCCTAAAACCATTACATTTACATTATCTCTTAATAAAATGTTCTCAGTAAGTCTTCACATAGATTCTACCATCAATTTCAAAAGGCTGTTTGCTAGATTTTAATATTACAATTAGTAGAGGACCTATCTTGGTGATAATATACTTTCAATGCACTGTGTGAAGTGGACACTGAAAAGTAATTTCATTGATTTGGGGTGATTTAAAAGTCATTTTCCTTCATTCAATTTTTAGGTTGAAAATTCTTTACTTTATTTCACATCATAAGTGCTTATTCCCTTGATGAGATTTGTGAGTAATTACCACTTTCAATAAAAAAAGACATTTTACAGAAAGTAAGTAGTCATAGCTAATAATAATAGTTACTGTCATTCACATGTCTTATGTTTTTATTATGATATAATTGGCAGTATGTCACCAGAATAATATAGATATGTTAAATTCTTCTAAAGAAAAAATAATTTCTCTTAAACTTATGTATTCTACATAAAGATTCAGAAATAAGTACTACACAAATATCAGAGAAAATTGCTAAAAATGAAGTTTGCTTGACACATGTAATTACTAAATGTTCTCATTATGTTGATTTGTTATTCAAGAAAAAAAAATCCCATTTATGCCTTCCACTCCTTAATCTGAACTTCATTTGTTGTCTACACTGACATAGGAGTATTGAAAACAGGAAGATATACACCACAGATACGTTCTAAAACATTACCTTTCCAAATTCTAAAAACATTCTCAGATGAGCTCTGAAGAGTTATGAGGAGGCTTCTTCAGAGATTCATTGTGTTTTTTAGGAGTTTCTTGCCTGACTTTTGGAGACAATGTATGTAGTTAGAGGCTCCACTCACCAGTGAGTAGCAATCTAAAGGATGGCTATATTTTATTTAAATCTACTAAGCTCCTGTATTATCTTCAGGCCACATGTACTTTCAACAATTGCTGCCCTGATATGAACCCCTTCTATGTTTGCTTCAGCAGATACCTTTATTAAATATAATATTTTATTGTTTATTTGAAAGTGTCATATAATGTACCCCAATCACCAATAACCTTTACTGCCCAGTTCTTACAGGTCATTTCACCTCTTATTGCCTCCTTGCCAAAAATATTTTTAAAAGATCAATTTGAATTGCCCATATAATCACTGGGGAATGGTCAAATTCCTAATGGCTAGCTCCTTAAAAAAAGTGAATCCTTCTTGCCTCCTACCCCTGCCAGTAGCCTTCTCTTGTGGAGAGCTACTCTTCAGCATCCTAACCACAATTTTTAAGCGTCTCTTCAATGGCTTTCTATCTAGGTTGTTTTTGGTGGAGAGGTTGATGGGGTTGGCACTTTTCTTGGCTCTCTTTCTGAACTGTGAGTCTGAACTCATCAATATCTCTGCAGACGGAGCTCCCTTGTCCTTTATAATCATGGACTTTCGCATGACATCAAGCAACAGCTTGGACCACTGTCATCCACCTGGCTCCACCATCAGCACATGCACAGACCACAGACATCCATATGAACTTCAGCGGCTATGCTGCTACTAGGGGCAGGTCTGGCTCCATGGTGCTGTTGCAGTTTACATGGCCAATGTGACCTGTTTTACTGCTGAAGGCCATGTGAATATCTATAGTCCATGCTGCCTCCTGACGCCATGATGATGTCCATGGACTCTGATGCAAATACCTTTTAATATACCAGACACTAAAGAATTTTTGTACAAAGCATTTTTTCCTCACTGTGATGCGTCTTGAGAAACATCTTTAGCATTTATTCAGGTTTTTTTTTAAACATTAATCTCCATTTGACCTAGTCTTTATAGTTGGGTCCTCTTGAAGGTATTTTGTTAATATTTCCTTTAGGTAAAGTTCTGTTTCACTGCATGGAAGAAAAGAGCATTTTCATATATAGCAAAATAAGACAGATGACCTAGAAAAGGAAGACTTTGAATTCAGCATTTTCTTCAGATTTCTACAGACACATTTTAATTATGAGTAGTTAATAGGCCCTTTAGATATCTGATAATCAATTTCTTCATGAATCATTCAATACTATAATCAACATACAGGCTGTTAATAAAGTCAGGTATGACTAAATAATCATAATATGAAAGGTCATTACTGTTGTAATAAAGCCTTAATTCAATTCTATATAATATGTGTAAATAATGAATAAGATTATAAAATTCCGGAGTGGTAAGCTGGTTCAGGAAATAAGGTACTTGCTGTGAAGTCTGACAACCTGAGTCTGATCCAGTTAATCCACAGGGTAATAAGAAAAAACAGAGTTTTACAAATTGTCTTCTGATTTTCATGTATCCACATATATGTGCATGCATTGCACACACACACACACACACACAGAAATAAAATAGAAAAAGAATGTTTATTCCAATACAAAAGTGATGATTTCACAATTTGAAAAATAAATAATAATTTCTATGAAGATTTTGGCTATCGAATATTAAATGCTTGCTTGAATGAGCAGGCAGATATTGCTGTTACTTTGTACCCCAGGGTTTTCCAAAACCCTACCTTTGAATTAATTTCATTATTATGAACATGTTTGAAAAATATGTGAGAAAAAAAGGAGAATAATGAGAAGGCAGAATTAACTGGGAAAGTGATAGAAGGGTGAGAAAACGAAGAGTTTAATTGGAGTTATCAGGAAATGGTACTGAAATGCGAATGTGCTAAATAAATACTTAGCATTCTAAAACTGTATATGAATATCAAATATATATATATATATATATATATATACATACTGTATACCACAAAGTAAACAATACACTGATATAAGCCCATTATCATTGCCAAAACTTCTAACAAACGGATCTCAGTACTGGCTGGCCACCAATGATTTATAAATAAAATTATATTGAAATAACTGAATTCTTTTGAGTTCAAGAAGTAATCATATTAAAATATAGAGATGCATAAACATACAACTATCATTCTCCTAGTACATTGTGATTAGCTATTATGTTCTCTCTGTGATTATTTATTGAATATAAATAGCAATTCTTGTTGAGAAAACTCCACAGGTAAAGATATCAACAATATGGTAGTGATACATAAAAGATATAAGAATATAGCTGTGAAACTTAGTGGTGGAGGTTATACATGCAACCAAAAATTATAAGACACTGTGTTAGCTATATTAACTAGAAAAATAAATTTATAGTCTCAACAATAACACTGGTATATAGGAGTGCTATAGGCTGATTTCATTATGAAGGGTCACAGTGTAAACGCATGTGCATTTACCAAAATTGGCTTAAACTTAAAATGATGGACACACATTCACCACATATAGAAAAAATCCCTTTAAATGTAGGATCAGTTTATCATGGTCCTTTAAAAATCAAAGCTTGTACTGGGCAACTTAAATTAGATTAAAGCCATTTACAATGTTAAAGTTTACTTCTAAATGATGATATTTCTATTCGGCTTCATTGGTTAGGGACTATTGTTGCGGTTCTCGGATGTTAAATGAGAAATAGATGCAACAGTTATTATAAGATATGTTGGAGCTATAAAAAACTGTTTTCTGTATAATTTTGTTTTAGTGAAACATAAGGACAAATCAGGCCATATAAAACAACCTCTTAATTACCAACTGACTTTCAAGTTCAACAAATAGCCAAATACTTAGTCCCTTGATCTCTCAGAGTGAAATCAATTAGAAATCCCAGTTTTCACTGGCAATAATAGACTTTCATTTATCCTGCAATTTCTTTCAGTTTTTATTAACTTTGTAAAAGTAAGGATGTATAAATGTTGAATTGTTATACTTTATCAAATATTTTTCAGACAGTTTCACACATGAGCATATTTACCGACCACTCTAAACTACTAACTCCCTATCCCAACTCAGCTGCCCTGCCCATCCCACAGATTTCTCTTTTCTTTAACACATTCAAGACCTATGTGTGTGTGTTTGTGTGTGTGTGTGTGTATGCGTGTGCGTGCATGGGGTGTGTGCGTGTGTGAGAGAGACAGACAGACAGACAGACAGACAGGCAGAAAGACAGAGACAAAGAGAGACAAAGAAAGACAGAAAAAGACAGAGAGAAACAAAGACAGAGAGACATAAAGAGAGAGAGAACAACTGAGATTGACCATGCTGTCTTTGTGATGATGAGCTTTGACCTGTGTGATAGAGCCTGGTAGTCTCTGCAATGGGTAAACAAGTAAAGATTTTTCAATGTTATTTCAACAGGACTGAGTTAAAGAAGAATGTGAAGTGAGAATTCAGAGTTTTTTTGTACCTAGATACTGAACTCAATAATAGCCAGAAGTGACCATCTGAAAAAAAAAATACACCTTGCCGAAAAAACATAACAAAAGGGGAAGTGCAGAAATAAATAAGAGAACAATTGACACACTCTTTGTAGTGTAACCCTCACTAGCTTTTAACTAACTGTGTATACCAGGCTACCTCCAAGCCATTATCCAGTTTTTTCCTGCTCCATCTCTATTACGGAGAGAAAAGATGTGCCACCACATTAACCTTTATTATGTGTTCTATTAAAATTTCTTAAAATAATATTTGTTTATATTCAAATCTTTAATTAATACATAAATTAATGTTATCCTGGCACCATTTTAAAATTAAATTAAATAATTTAATTTGTATTGAAAATCAGTAAATGTATAAAAGATGTGTTAGAAAAATATAATTTATATACATTACTAATATAAATATATAAATTGAAAACCATTTTCTTACAAAGTAAATTATAAAATAGCTTTGTTATGTAGACATTTTGACACTTGATAGAAACACCATTTTAACCAGTATTTTGAGAATCAGTTCATTTTCAAATGTGCTCATAATTATCTCTCAAATTTCAGAGCAAACATATATCAATACTTTTAAGAAAAACATATATACAAATAATGGATATATCTGTGGTGAAATATGAGAAAGAAAGAATGTATAGATTTATTTCTTCTCTTCTTTTATAATGTTCTTTGAGGATGTCACACATATGTACAACATATGTTGATCATATAAACCCACTATTCCATCTCTACCTTCTCCCAGGAAGTTACATAGTTCTTCCAACAGCATGTTTTTTTGTTTTTGTTTTTTGTTTGTTTGTTTGTTTGTTTTGCTTTTTTGTTATTCAAGGCAGGGTTTCTCTGTGTAACTCTAGCTGTCCTGGACTCACTTTGTTGACCAGGCTGGCCTTGAACTCACAAAGATTGGCCTGCTCTCTGCCTTCTGAGTGCTGGGATTAAAAGTGTGTACCACCACCATCTGGCTTGCATGGCTTCTGTTTAATTTATTTATGCATTTATTTGTTTTCTCCCACTTTGTCCAATTGGTCTCACCTTTATATAAATGGGTGTGCTGTCATTCACTGTGTATGAAGAAACACTGATAAATAGTGACAACTTTAAAAAAGTGACACTAGCTTACCTGGCAGCTATCAACTGCCAGTATCTCACTAGCAACAGGTGAAAAGAAATGAGGAAAAAAGAAAAAAGCATGGCAGAGGTTCAGCAGCACTCTTCTTTCCCTGTCCCCCGTTCCCCTAGCCCCACACACGTGGAGAATCAGCTGTCCACTGGCTACAACTGAACAGGGGTCTTGGTTCTCTGCATGCATTCTCCTTGGTTGGTGCATCTGCTTGTGCAGACCCACTTGTGTCCAGATCCAAAGGTCTTCATGGTCTCCCAGTAGAGCCCCTGCTCCCTCCTGAACCTTCAATTCCCTGACTCTTCCCTAGATCTCTCAGCACTCTGCCCAGAGTCCAGTTTCAAGTCCTGATATCTACCTGAATTCTGCATGGGGCGGAGTTTCTAAGAGGAAATCTATTTGGGGTCCATATCCACTTATAAGTGAGTATATACCATGCCTGTCTTTCTGGGACTGGGTTACCTCATTCAGCATGATCATTTCTAGTTCTATTCATTTGCCTGCAAATTTCAAGATTTCCTTGTCTTTTAGTAGCTGAATAGTATTCTATTGTGTAAATGTACTCCGGTATTTTTTATCCATTCTTCAGTATGTTTCCAGATTCTGGCTATTAAGAATAAAGTTGCTATAAACATATTGCAGCAAATATCCTTGTTTGGTGGAGCATCATTTGAGTATATGTGCAGGAGTGATATGTAGGCTTCCCCTTTTCCAAACCTACTTGATTTGGGGTTCATTAATGCTTATACCTCCCTTACAACCCACCTATCTTAGATGGGAAAGAAAAGAGGTTCATGGGAACAGGAGTGGTAGAACTTGTTGAATTTAGTTCCTGGGAGCGATCCCCTGGCACAGTCAGCAGGATTTAAGCAGACTATCAATTCCACCAAAGTTGCAGCTGGACCCTGGAATGGCAGCCAGAAACCAGATCAGCTGCCAAAGCCCAGAGCAGCAACTAGAACCTGAAGCCTCAAAGCCTTCACTGGACCAGTTCTCTCGAGGAGCATCTCAAAGTGGAGCAATGAACACTCAAATGATACCAAGACCTGAAAAGCCCCAGCCTCCTGTTGTGGGTTCGTATGTATACCTCCTCTTAGAGTCTGTACTAGGATATGTTTCAGCTAGCAAAAACCAACCCCATCAACAAAGTGGTTTGACTTCTCAGTGAATAAACATCATCTGTTCTCTCACAAGTCTGTTCCCCACCCCATTCTTTGGATTAAAACAAAAACATGCTTACATCCACTACAGTGGTATGGCTGGGTCTTGAGGTAGAACTATTCCCATTTTCTGAGAAAGCAGCAGATTGATTTCCGAGGTGGTTGTAGAAGTCTGCCCTCCCACCAGCAATGGAGGAGTGTTGCCTTTTCTCCACATCCTCTACATTGTGCTATTACTGAATAGTTATCTTAGCCATTCTTATAGTGTAAGATGGAATCTCAGGCTTGTCTTGATTTGCAATTCCCTGACGGCTAAGGACTTTGAGCATTTCTTTTTTTGTTTTGTTTTGTTTTGTTTTTGTTTTTGTTTTGTTTTGTTTTGTTTTTCTCTGTCCTGGACTCGCTTTGTAGACCAGGCTGGTCTCGAACTCACAGCGATCTGCCTGCCTCTGCCTCCCAAGTGCTGGGATTAAAGGCGTATGCTACCACGCCCGGCTGAGCATTTCTTTTAGTGTCTCTCGACCATTCAATGTTCCTCTCTTGAGAATTCTGTGTTTAGCTCTGTAACCCATCTTTTATTTTGATTATTTGGTTTGTTGGTGTTTAGTTTCTTGAGTTCTTTATACATTTTGGATATTAGCTATTTGTCTGATGTAGAGTTGTTGATTACCTTTTCCCAATCTCTAGGCTGTCATTTTGTTCTGTTGACAATGTCCTTTGATTATGTAAGATTCTGAGTTTCATGAGGTACCATGTATTAATTGTGGATCTTAGAGCTTGAGCTATTGGTGTTCTGTTCAGGAAGTTGTCTTCTGTGCCAATAAGTTCAAGGCTCTTCCCAAAGTTTACTTCTAACAGAAAGTGTGTCTAGTTTTATGTTGAAGTCTTTAATCCACTTGGTATTTATTTTTTTACAGGATTAGAAATATGGATCTACTTGCAATTTTTTTTTTTTTTTTTTTTTTTTTTTTTGCATTATACCAGCACCATTTGTTGAAGATGCTGTCTTTTTTCCATTGTATGATTTTGGCTTCTTTGTCAGAAAACAAGTGCCCATATGTGTGTGGGTTTACTTCTGGGTCTTTCATTTGAATCCATTGATCAGTCAGCCTATACAATTCCATTTTTATTACTGTTGTTCTATAGTACAACTTGAGATCAGGGATGGATGTTCCTCCAGAAGATCTTTTACTGTACAGAATTGTTTTAACTATTCTGGGATTTTATTTCTTTGTTTGTTTTTCCATATGAAGTTGAGAAATGATCTTTCTAGGTCTGTAAAACATGTCTAGATATTTTGATAGGGATTGCATAGAAACTGTAGATTGCTTTTGGTAACATGGCCATTTTTACTATGATGATTCTTTAGAGCCATGAGTTTGAGGGATCTTTCCATCTTCACATATGTTCTTCAAATTCCTTCTTTGCATGTTTTGACTTGCTTAATTATAGTTACACCAAGATACCCTATAGTTTTTGTGGAAATTCTGAAGGTTGTAGTTTTCCTAATTTCTTTTTGAGTCTGTTTGTCATTTGTTTACAGGAGGGCTACTGACATTTTTGAGTTGATTTTTTTCTCCAATCACTTTACTGAAGGCATTTATAAGCTGGAAGCACTCTTTGGTAGACTTTTTGGTGTTACTTATGTATATTAACATATCATCTGTGTATAGTGATGCTTTGACCTTTCCAATTTGTATCCCCTTGATCTCCTTTAGTTGTCTTATTGTTCTAGCTAGGACATCAAGTTCTATATTGAAGAGATATAGAAAGAGTGGACAGACTTGTCTTGTTCAGGATTTCAGAGGAATTGATTTCAGTTTCCTTCAATTTACTTTGATGTTGACTACAGGCTTGCTGTATATTGCCCTTACTATGTTTATGTATGTGCCTTGTATCCCTAATCTCTCTAAGACTTTTAACATGAATGTGTGTTGAATTTTGTCAATGACTTTTTTCGGCATCTTAGAAGATGATCATTTCATTTTTTTCTTTCAGTTTGTTTATATTATTGATTACATTGATGCATTTCCATATATTGAGCCATCCCTGCATGCCTTGGATGAAGCATACTTGGTCATGGTAGCTAAGATTTTTGATGTATTCATGGATTCAGTTTGCAAGAATGTCATTGAGTATTTTTGCATAAATGTTCAAAAAGGAAAATGATCTGAAAGTCTATTTCCTTGATGGATCTCTATATGGTTTAATTATCTGAATGATTGTGGCTTCATGGAATGCATTTGGTACCAACCCTTCTGTTTCCACTTTGTGGAATGGTTTGAGGAGTATTGGTATTAGTTCTTCAATGAACATCTTGTAGAATTCTGTGATGAATCCATCAGGCCCTGGCCTTTTTTTGCTTGGGAAACTTTTGATGACTGCTTCAATTTCCTTAGGGGATATAAGACTATTTAATTTGTTTGCCTGATCATAATTCAAGTTTGGTGAGTGGAATTTATCAAGAAGATTGTCCATATCATTTAGATTTTTTATTTTTGTGGTGTATAGGCTTTTGAAGTAAGACCTAATGAATCTCTGGATTTCTTCCATATATATCATTATGTCTCTTTTTTTGTTTCTGATTTTGTTGATTTGGATATTCTCCCTCTGCCTATTATTTAGTTTGGCTAAGGGTTTGTCTATCTTATTGATTTTCTCAAAGAACCAGTTCTTGGTTTCGTTGATTCTTTGAATTGTTTTCTTTGTTTCTCATTTATTGATTTCAACTATGATTTTGATGATTTCCAGTTATCTGCTCCTCCTGGGTGTATCTGTTTATTTATTTTTCCTAAAGCTTTAAAGTGCTCTGTTAAGTTGCTTATATGAGATGATTCAGATCTCTTTATAAAGGCACAAGTGATATTAACTTTGCTCTTAGCTCTGCTTTCATTGTATCTCAAATATTTTGTACCTTCATTTTCATTGAGTTGTAGGAAGTCTTTAACTTCTTTCTTTATTTCATCCCTGACTAAGTTGTCATTGAATAGATTATTACTTAGTTCCAATGTCCGTGTAAGTATTTTGTTGTTTCTATTATTGTTGAAGTTTAACTTTAGTCCATGGTGGTCTAATACGATGCTGGGGATTTACTTCAATTTTCTTTTATCTGTTGATGCTTGCTTTGTGACCTACCATATGGTCAATATTTTAGAGTGTTCCATGAGGTGCTGAGAAGGTTCATTCTTTTGTGTTTGGGTGAAAAGATCTGTGGATGTCTATTAGATCCATTTGATTCATAACATCTGTTAACTTTATTATTTCTCTATTTATTTTCTGTCTTGATGATCTATCCATTGGTGAGAGTGGGGTACTGAAGACTCCAAGTACTAATGTGATGTGATTGATGTGTGATTTAAGCTTTAAAAATATTTCTTTTGTGATTGCAGCTATCCTTGTATTTGAGGCATAGTTTAAGGAATGTGATATCCTGTTAGTGAAGTTTTCCTTTGATGAAAATGAAGTGTTCTTTCCAATCTTTCTTTATTAATTTTAGTTAAAACTCGATTTTAATAGATATTAGAATGGCTATGCCACCTTGCTTCTTGGGCCCATTTGCTTAGAAAACCTTTGTCCAGCTGTTTATGTTCAGGTAATTCCTATCTTTGCTGCTGAGGTGTGTTTCTTGAATGCAGCACAATGTTGAATCTTGTTTCTGCAGCCATTTTGTTAGTCTGTGTCTTGTGATTGGGCAATGGAGGACATTGAGATTGAGAGATATTAGTGGCTAATTACTGATAGTTCCTTTATTGTGATATTGATGGTTATAGTGTGTGGCTGTGACTATTTTCTTTTGCTTTTACTGTTTTGAGATTATTTATATATTTTCTTGCGTATAGGTGACCACATTGCACTGGATTTTTCCTTCTAGTATCTTCTGTAGGGCTGGGTTGCTGCATAGATATAGTTTGAATTTGGTTTTGTCATGGAATATCTTGTTTTCTCCATCTATGTTGATGGAAAGTTTTCCTGAATATATTAGTCTGGGTTGGCATCTGTGGTCTCTTAGCATTTGCATAATAGCAGCCCAGTCCCTTCTGTCTTTCATTGGTTCTGTTGAGAGGTTAGGTATGTTTCTGATTGGTCTGCCTTTATATATTTCTTAGCCTTTTTACCTTGCTGATTTTAATATCCTTTTTTTGATCTGTAGATTTAGTGTTTTGATTATTATGTGATGGAAGCAATTTCTTTTCTGGGATAGTCTATTTGGTATTCTGTAGGTCTCTTGTATAGTCAAAGGTATCTCTTTCTTTAGGTTGAACAAATTCCTTCTATTATTTTCTTGAAAATATTTTCTAGTCCTTGAAACCTGGCAACTTCTTTTTCATCTATTCATATTATTTTAAGGTTACATCTTTTCATTGTGTCCTTGATTTCTTAGAACTTTTGGGTCATAAATTTTTCTGTTTTAATACTTTCCTTGAGAGATGTATCAATTTCTTCAATTATATCTTCAGCCCCTGAGATTTACTCCTCCATTTCTTGAATTATATTTGTGATACTTAACCTCTATGATTCCTGTTCTCATCTCTGAGTTTTCCATATCCGGGGTTTTCTCCATTTGTTTTTTCTTAATTGATTCTAATGATGTCTTCTTGTCTTGAACCACTTTAGTCACTTCATTCATCTGTTTGATTCTGGTTTCCTCTTTGTCCTCTATGCCTTCTATTTGTTTTCTTGTATTTTGCTGTAAATCCTGAAAGGATCTATTCATTTTCTCTTTATATTTCACAAATAACTGCACAATCATAGCTTTATGGTCGTTTTCCTGAAATTCAGCTGCACTAGAATGTCAGTGGTTGTTTGGGATTCCTGGTGGAGCCATGCTGTCCCAGTTTTTCTTGATTGTGTTCCTACCTCTTCCTTTGGCCGTCTGCTGAGGAATCTTGAGTTTTCTAAGCTGGCAGTCATGGAATGGGGGAGGGAGCCCATTCAGAAGGTAGCTGCTTGGTTTATTGGCTTAATAGACACTGTCCTCTTGGAATTTAGATTTGTCTGAAGTCTGCCCCCTACGATCTAGAATTCATCAGGATTCCTCTGACTACTTGGTCTCCTCACAAGGATCATCAGACAAACAGAACAGTGGCCTGGAGGACAGAGCACTGTATTTCTGATCTATATGCTGTTGTTAAAGGTCCCAAGTTTTGCTTTGCCAATCGACTGTTCCTCAGGGTGCCTGCATTTGCTCCAGTATTAGGAATAGTGCAGGGTGCTTGAAGTATGTGACTCATGAACCCTGGGGACCTCCAGCTAAGATGGGAAGGGGTTGTTTCTGACCCTCCCCAACAGTTCAGGATAGGATGCCCCTAGGTTCATGTTTACAATTCAGCAGCCCTTATACTCACCAGTTTTGCTGCACCAATCCTCTGTTTCTCAGGGGCCTGCATTCACTCCAGTGTTCAATGACTCCTGTACCCAGGGTACATCCAGCCACAATGTGGGGCAAGGAAGAGGCAAGTGCTCCTGGGTTGTTCCCTTCAGTCCATTTCACAGCCTTTGATCTGCTGCTCCCTGACACAGCACACACTAGGCTCCACCCCATTGGAATCTGGCCTCCAGTATTCATATACACCATAAAACAGCAGTTGCTATAAAAGGGGAAGAAAAAATTGTATTGATTTATTACAACTTTCATGAATTCTCACTTAAACCATTAATTTTTGAAAAATTATTTATCTGATATTGAGGTTGATAAAAAGAAGATATCTAGTATTTATCAAGAGGAATATTATATCTTCTTCATAAAAGTTACTACAATGTTGTAGAGACATAAAATAACAAAATTACTTGGATTTTGTTCTAATTTTAGAAATATGATATTCTTTCACATGCATGTTTGTAAGAGGAATTTTGAACATCAATGGAAGACTGAAGTGAATCCACAGATATACTCTATTGAAGTTATTTTTATAAAACTGTGTTTGTTTCTCTTAGCTTATTTCTTAACCCAGCTATCACACAAATAATTGAGACCCTTTTATATTTGTCTAAAATAAGTTTCCCAACAAAATATTGGGCAGTGTATGTCTATTTTTTCTTACTCCCGGCAAACATCCCAGCAACACTTGCACTTTGTAGCTTTCTTCAGCTCTAGCTCCCTCCTTCTGATCTTTCACTTCTATCCCCTACTTCCTCTTCGAACTACTCCCCCATTGACTAGAAGGACTCTAGACCTTTTCTCTCCCATGCTCATTGATTGGCTTTAAGCTGCTTTATTGAAAATTCAGGGGGAAAATTAGGAAGCAGAGTGTTTACAACATTGAGAAAGGAAATTATTAGAGCAAGGTTTGCAAGTAGATATGTATGGGTGGCACAGAAATCAGCATTTGAGTTACACAATGTGCCAACAATACTCAAAGAGGTGACTTTGCCATCCCAGATCAAGAACTTGATGTATTATGATCAGTCCTACATAGAGAATTAATTACAGTTGTTGCCTCTTCTGTTTCCTCCTCTCTCCCTTTCCTGTACTGGAGTCTAAGTTAACCAAAAACTTCTGGTCTATGCTAAATTGTGATAAGCAAACCTCATGAAATTGGTCTGCTGTTTTATTTATTTACTTATTTATATTCCAGAATCTCAAATTCTTTGTCATATGCAAATATTGCAATGATTTTAATGGTTCTTGTTACTTACTCTTTTAGAATAACTAGAATAATGTGTATATTTTGTAAACATATTTGTAAACATAAAAATTTACATAGTTATACTTTACATTGAATAAAATATGACATGATTTTGCCACTTTTATTCCATTTGGCATTTTAACCTTCCTTGTAAAATTAATAGTCTAGTATTTTCAGACATTACCCAGGACCCAAAGCATCTCTTCTCTCTTTTGCTTTTCCTTCACAAGTGACAAAAACTTAATTTCTATTTTAGCATTTTTATGATGTACTGTCATCATTTTTCTTTCATTTTTTGTGCTATCTAAAGTTGTTCATAAATATTATAGAAACACATATTGGCCAATTCACTCAATAGCTGAAAATCATAATTTAGGTATTATGAGCCTGAGGGTTCTGATTTTGGACTCATTGCATCAACATCAAGAGGTTAGCCAGCACTGATGTTCTCACCTGGGATCCAGTTCCTCTTTCAAATATACTGGATGTTGGCTTCAATTAATTAATCTATTGTCTTAGGGCTGGAGTCTACAACTCTGGGGATTGTCAGGTAACATGATATCGCTTAGTGTCTGCCCTTCTCCTACAGTCAGTCACGTCTTCTCTATTCGAGGCCAGTTGCAGTGGGTCTGTCTGATTTTCTCCTCTAACTGCCTTGAGAAAACTTTGCATCTAATGGGAATGTATGATTAACTTAGGACCCTGAGGATTGATTTACCTATGTTAAAGTGAACTCTGTCATAAGTATAATCAGGGCATTCTTAATGTAATTCAGAGTTCTGGGAATTATGCAAGCACATATTCCCAAAGAAGGACATTTTTCTTTAAACAGGGAAGGGAGTTTGTCACCTGCAGGAGAACACAGAGTGAGGCACAGCTTCCAATAATGGGCACTCTTGAGAAGAGAAAAGTCATCTTCACCTTACTTCTCTCTGCACTTGCCCTCCTACGTTGTTCCCTTTCTTCACCACGACCTCTATCTATTCTATTTCCCATTTTGAGTGAGATTTAACCATTCTCCTTTGGGCACTTCTTGTTATTTCTCTTTTATGGGTCTGTGCACTGTGGTATGTTTATCCCACAATGGTGAAGCATGGGGTAGACCTAGGTCCTCTATATAGTTTTAGCCCATAGGCAACTCGCGCTTCATGTGGTCCACTAGCAAGGGAAATAGGGGTGGGGGGCTTTCTCTGAAATGGACTCTGTTGCCTGTTTTTTTTTTTTTTTTTAATCACTTCCCTCTGACAGAACTGACTTGCCAGGGCACAGGGGAAGAAGACTTGAGCTGTGGTGGGTTGTTAGAAGGTTACCCATTTTCTTGAGGAACAGGGGAAGGGTAGCAGAAGGGAGGGTGGCACTGAAGGAAAGGAGGGAGAGGGACATGGGCAGGATGTAAGGTGAAAACTGTCCTTAGTGCTTACACATATTAATGTAGTGTAAGGAATGGACACATTGTTGAACATGCCCAATGTTCATGTGAAGTCATAGATTAAAAAAAAAAAAAAAAAAAAAAGAGCACAGACTGTCTCTAAATCATCAGAATAGTTAATTTTAAGAAAAATTAAAATGTCATCTAATAATCATTCCCACAAAGAGTTCTTATGCATATGGCTAAGAAAGAGAATGGAGAAACAAATTATATATCTCCCCGTATAGGCACATATATATGTTGTTTGTTTTCGTTAGAACATGTAAAGTGAAAGATCCATACTATACCTATGCTATAAGGAGATCAAATTTATAAGTAGAGTGGCACAGAACAAATTAGTTACAAACATTCTTAGGGGAGGTCCAAAAGAACCATTTTTATACACATATGTGTATCCAGGGTATTGTCTGAGTAAATAGACTTTATTTATGTTAAGTATGTTTAAGTTATTTATTTTGAATTGGAAAAGGCACAGTCTGTACTTAAATGCATCAGCTATTCCAAATTAATTGGCTCTACTTACTTTTCTAAAATTATGAAGATCTGAAAAGGGATCTCTACATGTTTTCATGCTGAGTTCATGGTCTATATGCATTGTTATTGCAATCCTCATGTACTATGGCATTATAATGATGGTAAAGTTCAGCAATTCTCTTGGTACTCAAATAAAACAGTTTGATAAGAATATATTAATATCTTAATTTATCTCTTTATTCTTTGTGTAAAACAATTGAAAAATGTTTCTAATAATTTTTGAATGGAGGTTTTTTTCCAGTATGTTGAACTGGAGAAAGGTGAAGCATCAACCACCATAATAGTTTAGTAATACAACATGGAAAAAAAAAACAATTGCCTTTAACAGCAATGATACAAAAGAGAAGGTAAATACAGAGATCTGGATTAGAATCAGAGGCATGACACAGGTTAGTTTCAGACAGAGAGGGAGCACATCTCAGTATGGCTTGACCTACTCTGACAACCTGTATATCTCACAGGCTTTATTTACACAAATTGATTTCCTCAGAATCTTTAGCATTGATTACATAGGTTTTTCAAGCTACTTTTTTTCTAGTCTGCCTCGATTACATAGTATGTTTAAAGAAAAAACAAGTCAGGCAAACGACAAATTCCATAAGAACTAAAAATTAGCATTAGGATAATTTTCATTTTTCTTTTTAAAATATATATTTTATTAATTTATTCATATTACATGTCAATTGTTATCCCATTCCTTGTATCCTCCCATTCCTCTCTCCCTCCCATTTTCCCCTTACTCCCCTCCCTTATGACTGTGACTGAGGGGGATGTCCTCCCCCTGCATATGCTCATAGGGTATCAAATCTCTTCTTGGTAGCCTGCTATCCTCCCTCTGTGTGCCACCAGGCCTCCTTACACAGGGGACATGGTCAAATATGGGGCATCAGAGTTCATGTGAAAGTCAGACTCCACTCTCCACTCAGCTGTGGAGAATGTCCTGTCTATTGGGTAGACCTGGGTAGGGGTTCGAAGTTTACTGCATGTATTGTTCTTGGCTGGTGCCATAGTTTGAGCAGGACCCCTGGGCCCAGATCTGTCCATCATAATGTTCTTTTTTATAGGTTTCTAGGACCCTCTGGATCCTTCTATTTTCTGATTTTCCCTTGCTTCTCTTACCTAGAGTCCAAAAGGAAAGCATCCCCTCTGTCCCACTTTCCTGGTAAGTGAAGACTTTCATGGTGCAAGCCCTTTGGTCACGTATCCAGATACAAGTGAGTATATAGTATTTGACTCTCTGCTCCTGGATTAACTCACTCATTATGATAATTTTTAGTTCAATCCACTAGTCCACAAATTTCAGGAATTCCTTGTTTTTAATAGCAGAGTAGTATTCCATAGTGCAAATGTACCACAGTTTCTTTATGCATTCTTCTACTGAGGAACACTTAGGCTATTATGAAGAAGACTGCTTTGAACATGATTGAGCAAATGTTCTTGTTGTGTGCTGGAGCATTTTCTGGGTATATTCCAAGGAGTGGAATATCTGGGTCTTGAGGAAGCCTTATTCCCAGTTTTCTGAGATGGTGCCAGATAGATTTCCAAAGTGGCTGTACAGTTTGCATTCCCAACAGAGAGGAGTGTTCCTCTTTCTCCATATCCTCACCAGCTTGTGATGTCACTTGAATTTTTTCGTCTTAGCCATTCTGATGGGTGTAAGGTAGAATCTCAGAATTGTTTTGATTTGCATTTCCTTGATGACTAAAGACCTTAAGCGTGTCTTTAAAGTGTTTCTCAGCCATTTGCTGTTCTTCTGTTGAGAATTCTCTGTTTAGTTCTGAGCCTCATTTCTCAATTGGGTTATTTGGTTTGGTGATGTTTAATTTCTTGAGTTCTTTATATATTTTGGATATTAGACCTTCATCAGATGTAGGGTTGGTGAAGATCTTTTCCCAGTCTGTAGGCTGTCACTTTGTTTTCTTGACAGTGTATCCTGCCTTACAGAAGCTTCTCAACCTCATGAGGTCCCATTCATTAATTGTTGAGCTTAAGGACTGGGCTGTTGGTGTTCTATTCAAGAAGTTGTATCCTGTGCCAATGTGTTCCAGGCTCTTCCCCACTTTTTCATCTAACTGATTAGTGTCTCTGGTTTTATGTTGAGGCCTTTGATCCACTTTGATTTGAGTTTTGTGCATGGTGACAAATATGGGTCCAATTGCATCTTTTTTTTTTTTTTTTTTTTTACACGTAGACATCCATTTAGACCAACACCATTTGTTGAAGATGTTATCCCTTTTCCGTTGATTAGATTTGGCTTCTTTCTCAAAAATCAAGTGACCCTATGTGTTTGGATTCATTTCTGGTATTTCGATTTGATTCCATTGATCAACCAGCCTATTGTTCTGCCAGTACCATGCTGTTTTAATTACTGTTGTTTTATAGTACAGCTTAAGATCAGGTATTGAGATTTGTCTGGAGGATCTTTTATTGTACAAGATTGTTTTAGCTATTCTGGGTTTTTTTGTTTTTCCATATGAAGTTGAGAATTGAATTTTCAATGTCTTTAAAAAATTGTAGGTATTTTGATAGGGATTTCATTGACTCTGTAAATTGTTTTTGGTATGATGGCCATTTTTACTATGTTAATTCTCCCAATCCATGAGCAAGGAAGATGGTTCCATCTTCGCATGTCATCTTCAGTCTCTTTCTTCAGAGTTTTGAAATTTTTTCAAACAAGTCCTTCACTTGCTTGCTTAGAGTAACTCCTAAATATTTTATATTGCCTGTGGCTAGCATGAAGGGTGTAGTTTTCCTAATTTCTTCCTTTATATGATTGTCATTAGTATATAGGAAGGCTATTGATTTTTTTTTAGTTAATTTTAAATCAAGCCAATTTGCTGAACATGTTATCATCTGTAAGAGTTCTCATGTAGAATTTTGGGGGTCACTTTTTACACTATCATATCATCTGCAAATAGGGATAATTTGACTTCCTCCTTTCACATTTGGATCCCCTTGATCTCCTTTTGTTGTCTTATTGCTCTGGCTAGAACTTACAGTACTATATTGAGAGATATGAAGAGAGTGGGCAGCCTTTCCCTGTTCCTGATTTTAGAGGAATTTCCTTGAGTATCTCACCATTTAATTTGATTTTGGCTATTGGCTTGCTGTATATTGCCTTTATTATGTTGAGGTATATGCCTTGTATCCCTGATCTCTCCAAAACTTTAAACATGAATGGGTGCTGGATTTTATCAAATGCTTTCTCTGCATCTAAGGTGATGATCATGTATTTTTTAATTTTCAGTTTGTTTATATGGTGGATTACATTGATGGATTTCTGGATATTAAACCATCCCTGCATGCCTGGAATGAAGCCTAGCTGGTCATGGTGAATGATAGCCTTGAATACTTCTTGTATTCGTTTTGCAAGTATTTTTTTTTCATAAGCAGCAACTTTAATTTTGGATTCATTTTAGTCTGTGTGCTAATATAAAAACTGAGTTAAATCTTAAAAATAGGTAAATTTACACACAATCACTTTAATTCTTTTTTTTTAATTTTTACAATATTTTGTTTTATTGAAAATAGATTATTTTCTTTTTTTAAACACATTTTTTGAAAAATAAAATAATTCATATTACATCTCATTTTCTATCCCATCCCCTACATCCTCCCATTCCTCCCTCCCTCCCACTTTCACCCCAATCCCCTTCCCTGTGACTGTGATCGAGGGGGACCTCCTCCCCCTGAATATGGTGCTAGGGTATCAAGTATCTTCTTGGTATTCAGCTATCCTTCCTCTGAGTGCCATTGGGCCTCCCCCACAGAGGGACATGGCCAAATATGGGGCACCAGAGATCCTGTAGTTAAAACAGCATGGTACTGGCACAACAATAGGCTGGTTGATCAATGGAATCGAATTGAAGACCCAGATATGAATCCACACACATATAGTCACCTGATTTTTGACAAAGAAACCAAATCTATTCAATGGAAAAAGGATAGCATCTTCAACAAATGGTGCTGGTCTAACTGGATTTCTACATGTAGAAAAATGCAATTTGGACCCATAATTGTCACCATGCACAAAGCTCAAGTCCAAGTGGATTAAAGGCCTCAATATAAAACCAAAAACACTAACTCAGTTAGAAGAAAAAGTGGGGAAGAGCCTGGAACACATTGGCACTGGAGACAACTTCTTGAATAGAACACCAATAGCCCAGGCCTTAAGGTCAACAATTAATAAATGGGACCTCATGAGGCTGAGAAGCTTCTGCAAGGCAGGAGACACTGTCAAAAGAACAAAGCGACAGCCTACAGACTGGAAAATAATCTTCACCAACCCTGCATCTGACAAAGGTCTAATATCCAAACTTTATAAAGAACTCAAGAAATTAAACACCACCAAACCAAATAACCCAACTGAGAAATGGGGCTCAGAATTAAACAGAGAATTCTCAACAGAGGAATATCAAATGGCTGAGAAACACTTAAAGAAATGCTCAACATCTCTGGTCATCAGAGAAATGCAAATCAAAACAACTCTGAGATTCCATCTTACACCCATCAGAATGGCTAAAATCAAACATTCACATGACAACACATGCTGGCGAGGATGTGGAGAGAGAGGAACACTCCTTCATTGCTGGTAGGAATGCAAACTAGTACAGCCACTTTGGAAAGCTATCTGGTGCTATCTCAGAAAAATGGTATTATGGGCTTCCTCAAGACCCGTTTTGCAAGTGTTTTATTGAGTATTTTTGCATCAATGTTCTTAAGAGAAATTGGTCTGAAATTCTCTTTCTTTTTTGGGTCTTTGTGAGATTTAGGTATTTTTCTTTTAATTCAATGACTTTTCCTTAAGATTGGTGTCATAAATCCTTGCAATTATGGAAATGATAGACAAGATTTGAGCTTGATCTTACTTTAGTGTGGCACAATATTAATAGAATCAGAAGTTATTTCCTACTGACTGTTGTATCAAACATCTTTCTAGAAAAGTCCACTTTCTTGGACCCTTGTTTAACTCTCCCTTTTCTTCCTCTATTTTTCTTTTTTTATTTGACATAAGATCATTATTACTTTTCTTTGATTCTTAAAATTCTGTACAGCCTTTGCTTAAGCAAAGACAGTCTATTCTTAGTTTTGCTACCATAGTAGAAAAATCCTTGTCTGACAAATCTGTTCAGGAAAGCAGGCAGTCCACTGAGCCAAAATATTTTCCTCTCTGTCTCTGTCATGGGCCCTTGTTTCAGTACATTTCCTGTCTTTATTACAATCCTGCAGAGAATAGAACATCAGGATTCCTAAAATTGCTTACTCTGCCTTCAGGAAGGCACCAAGGTTTCCCGTAATTTTATGACTGAACTCTCTTCCTGACCTTACAGTTCCTTTCTTCTGAAGTTGAATATTAAAACCTAGTGGTTTAATTACAGTTTGTCAGCTTCTAGAATTTTCTTAAGTTTTTCCTCTTTAATACATTTTCTCAAATCCTCTGTCTTGTGCTTACCAATACCACTTAACAATAATCTAAATGCATATCTAAACAGTAAGTTCTGTGAAAGACCCAATTTTCTGCATAGGTGTTTTCCCAGGGTACTTCCATTAGTTTCATTCCTGCTAAGGCCTGTTTTTTGTTTTGTTTTGTTTTTTTGTTTTGTTTTGTTTTTTACAGTATCGCAGCTCTAGCTTTTGGAGAGAAACCTTTAATGGTGAGAAATCTAAGTACAAGCAAAAGTTAAGTATGTAATTTTCACAAAGGGCAGTGAAGGGTCAGTCCAGGTCACCGGGGCACTGGGACTTCCTCAAGCAGCACCTTCAGGACACTTGGCCTCACCAAGTAGACGTAGTGTTGAGTTTTTTCTATCTTATTACAGCAATCTACACAAATATTCCATTTTTCCTGTAATAGCTTGGTTCTGGTCAAGATGGAAGTTGTCACAAAGAATCTAAATACAGAAGGGTCCTCAAGCAGGAAGATCCTTTACAATCCATGGTCCTGAAACCCGGATAAGAAATCTAGGAAGATCTTGGTGGAAAGTCACTACACAGAGATAGAGATGTGTATAAGAAGGGTCCCAGCTAGAAACACTAATGCTCGCAATTCAAGCTTACAGAAGAGTAGAGATGGGAAGAAGACTCCAGCTGATAAATATCTCCACTTTAGGTCAGCAATGGGCCTCAGCTATATAGCGATGGCAAATTGTCCTGGTAAGTCTTGACAGGTAAAGCATTTGCATTATCCTAGAGTTGGACCTGGAAAAAAAAAAAAAAGATCTCCCAATGGTTTTTTATTTGTCTGTGTTTGTTTTGTTTCGTTTGTTTTTAGAGGAGACAGGGTTTCTCTCTGTAGCCTTGTCTATCCTAGAATCATTTTGTAGACCAGGCTGGCCTCGAATACACAGAGATCCACCTGCCTCTGCCTCTGCCTCTGCCTCCTCAGGTGCTGGATTTACAGACATATGGCACCACGCCTGGTACCCATATGTTTTTAACAAAAAGACTCACTATTTAAAAACTATGTTGCCCAAATATATAGAAATCTGAATTGTGTATGATACAATAAATGTGCTAGACTGTCGTTTCTTTTATTTACCCATTTCTTGTTTATGTCTTATGATGCTACTGAATTCTGTATTGGATGCTTCTTTTTAAATTTAACCCTCTCCCTTCCCTCCATTCCTCCCTCCCTCCCTGCCTCCCATTTTCCACCTTTCCCAGTATTCTGGTTCTTATTTTTCTTTTCTTTCTTTCTTTCTTTCTTTCTTTCTTTCTTTCTTTCTTTCTTTCAAACCAGGATTTGAACCTTATGAGCACTGTGGCTCAAGCTAACCAAAAGCTTTGTCACCTTTGATTTTTGTGGGTACCATCACTCTCAGGTCAACAAAGATATAAACATAATGAAAGTGTTTAAAGTTTCTTTTCTTATTTTTTATGTTTTTTATTTAATTAATTTGTTCAGATTACATCTCAATTGTTATCCCACCCCTTGTATCCTCTCATTCCTCCCTCCCTCCCACTTTCACTCTATTCCTCTGTTCTATATTTGTGACAGAGGGGGACCTCCTCCCCCATTATATGGTCATAGGCTATTCAGTCTCCTCTTGGTAGCCTGCTTATTCTTTCTCTGAGTGACACCAGGCCTCCCCACCATGAGGAAGTAGTCAAGTATGGGGCACCAGAGTTGTATGGGAGAATGGGGAAACAGAAGGATCCAGGGGGTCCTAGAAACCTACAAGAAGAATATTCTGAGGGGCAGATCTGGGCCCAGGGAGATCTGTTCAAACTACTGCACCAACCAAGGACAATGCTTGCAGTAAACATCAAATCTCTTCTCAGATCTAGCCAATAAACAGGACATTCTTCACAGTTGAGTGGAGAGCAGGGACTGAATCCTTGTGTATTGACTGGACCATCGACCCTCCCAGTATCTTATTATTTAGATATGCATTTAGCAAGCTTGTGCTACTAGATCAGCCTATAGTTTTCTGTCTCCCTTCAACTTCAACGAATTTATTTTAGATTTATAAATTAATACATTATTACATATTAGTCTTATTTAACATACCCAAAGAGAAAAACAGCATTTCACCAACGATGTTAAAATGCCAATGTAACTTACTTTAAACAACTAAATAAAAGTTGTTTACATATGTTGGAATCCTTGATGTTATATTGATAATGCAATATATTTAGCATGATAATTATTTTTATAACTTTATATAAAATATCATGAAATCACAAAGCATTCACGATAATGATTCTGAGAAACATTTTCATCATGTTTTTTCATGAGTAAGGTATTTAATGAAAATGTCAATTAGAGTACATTTTACTATTAAATAAAACTCAACCAGAACTATTATTAATGAAAGTGGTTTGGAAAATTGTATTTTGAAAGGCAATTATTTTATTTAAAACAATATTTGCAGAGTTAATAACACATTTAGATTTTAATGACAATTTCTTTAAGTGTCATTCAGACTGTGGCTTTTAGATTTATAAATATTTTATAAATGACGGCACCAGTGAGTCTGATTATAATGGGCACCAAAAGACGCCAAGATTCAAGCTACTTCCTCCTGAATAAAATATATTCCAATTTCAGTAATGCAAATGACTGTTTTAATCAAGGAAAGTATAGTTTCATTTCATTAATATATAATATGTAATCCAAAAAATAAAAAAAAAGAAAGTTAAATAGTTTTATATTTTATATAATGTTTTTGGATTTCTGTCAACTTATTTCAATATTTTCTGATATTTAAATTTTCCTCAACAAGGTAACGCTTTATATGAAATGTAAAATATGATGTACATTAGGGTGAAAGAGAGAGCGAGAGAGTGGCAATATGAAGATACAAGTGAAGGGATAACATTGGGATGTTATCTAAATAAATTATAATTAAAAAGTTTTTAATAGCAAAAAAGTTAAAAAAAGATGTACATTATAGAATTTTTCAAAGTTTAAGTCTAGAAGTCATATCTTGAGAAAAGAAAATTACTTGTATTTGGCTTCTTTCAAATGTTTGTTTTCAGTATTCAGTATTCAAAGAAAGAACAATGGCAAATCATTATTAAGCATTCATTTTATTCATCACTATTTGAATTTCAAGATTTTTTAATAGTTTTTGTTGCCTCTTCTATGTTATCACAGTGACTAAAGTTAAGTAAAATATAATTTTCATTTCAAAATATATTTCAAATACACTTTATTATCTTTAACAAATTTGAAAACTATACTTACACATGAGAAGAAAGTTAATTAACCCTCTGCATTGTAGAAAGATTTCACAAAAAACTCGGGTACTTTAATTTTTCCTGGGTCAGCCAAAAAACTGAACACTCTTAGATGTAATTATTGTTAGTGTCATAGTTTATGATTTACAGAGATTAAGAATAGAAATGTTAGAGTTCATTTGGCTGTAAGTAAATACAGTGTGAAGTTTTCTCAACATTAACCACATTTTCTGGTCTAAATTGTCAATGAAATCTTCAGATACTCATAAATGACCTGAATTGCCTACAGGAGAATATTTACCTTTTTAGGTGACATAACAGAGGTCTCATCAGACTGTCAGAGGTAGACCAGATCCCTAAATTCTGCTTTGTCAACGAGCTCAATTTATACAAGTACCTCCAGCAAGATGGCTGTTTCCACACTTAGTACAGAGATACCTCCATGAGAATTACAAACTTAACAGTTTCATAAAAATCCTCTACCCTCAAATAATCTTCTCAGAAATGAAAACTTAATGCTTGCAGTTTTAAGATTTGTCAAAAATTATGAAAACTGATTCACCAAGCAAGTGTGATGGGATTTGTGTAGCTAATGAAGCTACGGAATGCTCTTAGAGCCTGGAATTCTCCACTTGCTCAGTATGAATTTTATAGTGACATAATATTGATCACAATTTTAATATTGCTTGGATTTTACAATATCCTAAGAGACTGTGATTAAAAAGGAAAAAATGGATAACTTTTCTTCTTTTGTCTTATCTTTTAACATTAAAAGGTATTTGCACAGAGTTGGAAGCAACAGGGTTATGAAAATTTAGCAATTTATGACTTTTCATAGATTAGTAATATGTTTTTTGGAAAATTCCTTAGCTATGGGCTATAAAGGGAGAGCCTAGAAAGAACACGTATAATTTCTAAGATTCATTAGCATATTAATTTGCCCTCACTGTCATCTGGGCTTCATGTCAAGCAGAGGCTTATCATTTCAGCAGTGTTCTCATCACACAGATTGGTTAATCTCTCTTAAGATGTGACTATAAAAAGCATATGACATCTTACTGAGTTAAGCAGGACAATTGCTGTCACTCTTGCTGTTCTGTAACTGACATAGCTCATGAAAATGTCAAACTGTGGCAAATAGTTTACTATTGGTTCCCTTATTTCTGTGCTTAAATATTTGTTTTGTTATATATTGAACATATAACTTCTACCTATCACTGTCAGTCCTTATTCATATGAGTATAAATGATTTTGTATCTATAGCAATTTATAAAGCTGGGGGCAGGGAAAGAGATGGAGAGACAGAGGAAGAATGGGCTGTCTTCACTGATAAACCACAGTCCTCCATGCTACACTCCTGCACAAGCACAGATTAATTTATGTCTTCAAGAAGGTAAATAGGGACACAATAAATCATTTTTACAATTCAATCTCAAAACCCAACATAGCTCAAGGAGCCAAGATGACAATGTGTAATTTCAACACTTAGGAAAAATTAATGGAGAGTCCCAGGAACATGCTGGTTAATTAGAAAAGTTGAACTGGTGAGCTCTGAGTTCAAGTAAGAGAACCTTGCTCGTTATATAAATCAGGAAGTAACTGAGGAAGACTACCATTGTCTATTTTTGGCCTCTGCAGTTATACACATATGTACTTGCACTTGGGCCCAAACCTTTGTTAATAGTCTTACATATATGCATAACCACATACACATGTCAAAAAGCCAAGATAAAAATGAAAATGTTAATTTAGCTCAGAGTTCCAGAGGATCAAGTATCTGATGACAGTATCAGCTTTGCTTTGGTAAGGGCCACATGGAGCATGACATCACAATGAAGTGTATATATGTGAAAGAGATTCAGGAGAAACTCCAGGTTGGTGGTAATAGCTCACTTATCTGGCCCTTCCAGATAGAACTAGCCCTAATTTCTTTTCACCAGAAAAATATTAGTCTCATTCTTCGCTCCTCCAAGTCTTTACATAACCTCTTCTAGAACCTTCCACTCAACAGAGGGAAAAATAACTTTTCCCCAATGTAGTGATCCTGGATATATCAAACACTCCAGAACAGGACTCACATACAGTAGTAGTTCACTGTAGGCTCCATAGGCTGCTGTTGCTACTTTCATTTAGTTACATTTTGGTGGTTTGTGGGTTTTGTTTGTTTGTTTGTTCGTTTTCTTTTTGAGTGTTATTGCCCTTTGTTTTGCTGGTTTTGTTGTAATTCATAACGACTACGTCAAAAGGGGGAGAATTCTCCCATATTTTCTCTGGATGTTAACTGCATTTGTCATTTGGCGAAATCTGTTACACAATAAGGCTTGTAGCAAAGGCATCTGAGTAATCTGAGAATGAAATACAAAGGCTGGAAGTGACACATAAATTAAAGCCAAGGCACCCAGAAGGAGCCATCTTTATAGACAATGTAGAAGTTCTCTAGACCTCTAAGATTTAGTTGGGGGAGAAAAAATGAGGAATAAACAGTCAACAGAAGGGAAATCAGCTACTGTACTCTGTTGAGGTGTCTGGTATATATTCCTACTAAGACTGAGTATCCTGGCATGAAGTGTCTACTCAGCAGGCAATGTCTGTAATGTGTCATGGTAGTGGGGGTACAGATTTTCAGACAATTTCTTTTTATATTTTTCTTCAAGAAAAATTTCTTAGTAGTATGAAGACTCCTTGAATCCAGTATTAAGCATATTCTACTATTGAAAAGATTCTTGAAAGTTCTTTAACATAGTGATTTCCAGTCTATCTCAGGCTAAAGAAAAGCTGTTATAGAAAAGAATAAATAAAAATGTAAAAGTAAAAAAGATCTGTCATTGAGAAGGCCTTGATGGGGTGATGAGATAGTATGTTTTTGTCATGCTTGCTTTGAAAAGCCATGCAATATTAAGATGGATTTGCAGTTATACCGGCAGTTTGAGCTTTCTAATTGCAGGTAATACAAGTTTTAAGAGTTCATGGGGATTTCCCTTTGCTGATCATTGTTTTGCATTTGAATGAGATAAAATATTGTGACAATAATTTTCTCTATCTGAAACTTAAGAAGTTCAAAATGTCCTCCTAACTTTAATATCTCTCTTCTCGACTTTTCTCCTCTTCTTCTTCCTAATGTCTTACCTTTTCTCTTTTTTCCCTTTGGTATTTTAAATGAAAAAGATGAAAATGTAAGATAAAAGGTTGTCTTTATCTATGGAAACTAAAAATTTAGAATGTACTAGCATTTTTCAAATTGTTTATAAAGCCAGGAAAAAAATCCTTAAGTCTCTACTGCCAAGCAAATTTTAAATTTTCATTAGATACTCAGACCAAATAATTCCCTAAGTAATCATGAGAATATAGGGAAACATATTATTACAAATATTGTGACAAGAATTTGTTTTATATTCATTTTACTCCACTGAGAAATAGTTATTTTTTTTTCGTCTTTGAATTATAAGACATTTGTGAGCTTCGATCAGCTGCAAAGCCAATAAGAAATACAATATAAACTGTAAAGAAGAATGCTAACAGTAATGCACTTGCTGTTGAAAACTATGCACAGTAGTCAATTAAGTTATTGGATAATAGATCTTTTGTGTTCAGGTAACTAAATAAGCCATTCACCTAAAATATTTATTAGACCTCCTTTGTTTTCATTTTTATCCCGGGTTTTCTGAGGAAATGACAATGTTAATGTTTTCTTTAATGACCTGTCTCTTTTATAATGTATTGCAGAGCTCTGCTTTACTCATCTGCTTATGAAAATGGGAATGCTGGTTACTATTCAGGTAATAAAAAGAAATTATATGAAACTTTTTCTGTTTCCCTAGTGATAAGTCTTTTCTGTATTAAACAACATTCAGATGTAGAAAATGCAGCCTTGTGTTTATTTTTACGTGGTGACTACTAACACAGTCAGTTCAATGTAATCACATTATTTACCATCTGTTATTTATTCCACTGCAATTGATTTTTCTATACAGTTCATTTGGACACTTGAGACAAATAACCCATTTATTTCTGTCAGCTTAATGTCTTACCTACTAGAATTTTTAAAAGAAAATATTTTCACAGTAATACATATATTTAAATAGTTGTATTGTAATATTTTTTAATTATCTTGCATTTTATATGTTCTTGAAAGAGGCATTATGTAAACACTTCAGGATTTTTCAGTAATAATATAATAAAATGATATTTCATTACTCTAAAATAAACAATGACATATATTTTTAGTATAAACTTCATAAAAATAACCTATAAACCTGCATAGACTTATGCAACTATAATTTTTAATGACTAAGCGCTGTTTGTTTTTTAAAGTTTATTTATTTATTTATTCACGTTACAACCTGGGCATAGCCCCATTCATCCTCACCTCAATACATAATTTTTGCAGTAGTTTTATGTTATTTTAGTAGGTTTAACCTCTGAGATGTTAAAAATATAGCTCAATTGTTTCTTTATAAATTAAAATATGTTTTTGGAATTAAATATATAATATATATTCACTAAATATTTATGAAAATTAATGACTCCACCCACATACTACATATTTAGCCATGTAGAATTGGTTTTATTCATTTTTTTGTACTGAGACCTATTCTTAATAAAAACACTACAGAGACCTATTTCTTACCTTCCTGCAATGTACCTGGCTGATAAGAATATCAAATACCCATCAACACTTCTTTAAAGGACTGTCTCTTTGTAAAACACAAAGACCAATATGGAAACCCAAACCTATTCCCTGTTGTGGAATCAGGACCGATATGTTTAATACAATTTCACAACTCAAGCTCAAAGATAACTGCTGCTAGTGATGAAAATACTGTTGAGAGCCAGACACACAGGAAGTTCCAAGTAAGACTGTGTCTCCTAGCAATGTCAAAATCTTCACCCATCAGGTCTCATCAATGTAACTGTCTAAACATGAGTTGAACACAGACCAGAACAATAGAAGTGACAATCTGGAATGGAGAAATCTCAGGGACCTTCAAACCTACACATAGAACTACAGACAACTAAAGTTTGGTGAGACTGAGAGAAATATTCCTTACCAGGGAAGAAGGAAGACAAAAACAAATTGTTATCCAATACCAAATTGTCAGCCCTTCTTCACACATACATTTAATATTAAACCAAAGATAATAAGAGTTGTTTATGTATATATGTATACATATATAATGTATACATATATACATAAACACATACAAATATATGTAATATATATTTTATGCATGTGTGCATGTATGTATGTTTCGTTCTGTGTGCATGATAATTATTGGAAAAAAGAGACCTGGAGTTTAAAAAATAAGCAAGGACTATTATATGCGAGAGTTTAAAAGGTAGAAGCAGATGGGGAAATGATGTAGTTATATTATATTAATTATAATATATTATATTTTCAAAAGATAAAAGACATTTTGTTGGTTCTATGGTAAATGACTTTGGAAATGGTCCAAAATATCAGAAGTTTTTTCTGGATTAATTTTTATCAAATAGTATGTAATTCTATATTTACCCATTATATTTTCACTCCTCAGGATGGGCAGAATGAAGCTAGAATAGGGTTACAAATGGTTAAAGAGAAATAGTTAACTTATTATGAAAACTAGTTTTTAACATTCTACTGGATATTTAGCTATGATAACTAGTATGACATTGTATTTCCATGAAAATCAGCGTGTTTCAGAATGAGTTTAACACACAAGGTGATAATCTGAGTAATGAGGGGAGAATATTGTCCTAGTTTACTACATAACTTTTCTGTGTGTGTTTAATGTTGTAGGTCAGGTCATCAGTAGGGTTTTAACCTAGATTTAATGAAAAGGTTCTGAGATGTAAAATCATGTCATACAGAAAAGGACTCAAAGTTCAGTTTGAGAGTGGCTGGAGCATCACAGTGGCTTTGTCATTTAAAGCATCTTTTAAAACGCAGTTGAAGTATCTAAAAGATGTATCCTTCAGTGATACATGACAAAATAAGTTTGTGAGGGAAGAGAGATCATTGAACAGACTTCTGTGTTCACCTGTCCCTTTAGGATAGTCCCTATCTTAAGAACTGCATCCTCTCAATTGGAAAAATCTATATGAAATGGAAATAATTGGATTCCAAAGTGGCAGGGACTAAGTGGTGTCACTCAGTCCCATCACAGATGAAAGAATGAGAGTAGAAATCAATGTAGTCAGGCTGATGGACATCTATAGCATAGGCTAGGTGACCCTGGTGTGCACAAGACAAGGGAAAGATACAATACATATGTTAAACTTGTTCTGGGTCTGTGTACACAGAAATATATTGGTCACTCAAACAGAAGTTGAACCCAGATTATAAAAACAGAATCACTTATTCTTTGAAAAAATAGTCTTACATGATAGATGAGATCTAAGTACACACGACTGAACAGTTTTCTTTTAAAAGGAAGAAAATAAATCAAGACCCTTCTTCACTAACAGAAGATAATGTAGCCTAAAGATAGCCATGGGAGACCTGCAAGAGTTCTGCCATTATAAAGGACTTTTGAGGGCACTTCTGTCTCAGGTTCCACAGACTGTAGCCTCATGAGAGGTGACCAGCAAGTGCTTAAGCTACATGAGCATATTGCTGTGTTATCCACACCTGAGCTAAGACAGTAACCAAGGAGTTCATTATAACGTTGAAATTGTTCTACAGATCTGGACTCAGCTAAAGAGATTAAAGAACACTATAGGTCTTTTCAACAAAACTGTAATCAAACTAACTTATTAATAGCATCAGTATTTAGATTCCTCTGGGGATGCATATAGACACTGAGATGACTTTGTAAGTCGTATATTAATTTTAACCTATAATTAATACACAACATAAATGTTGCAAGGAATGATAAAAGTATCATTATTGCTTTCTTATGCATTAGAAGCTGTATCAAAATTCTATTAAAAATAAGAATTTCAGTGTAATTCAATGCAAAATAAAGTGATAAAATCACTATAACTTTTAGGTATATACATAAAAGAAACCAAAAGAGAAATCAAGTAAGCAACACCAATTGCAAGACCTATATAAGTATTCAGGAATATACTGAACAGAGTAAAAAAATAAAACAAAACAAAACTACTATACTGTACTATTCAGCATTGACAGAAGAAATTGAAGAATGCAAAAACAAATGGAAAATAGATTAAGTTAATGGCCTAGAATAACCAAATTCGTTAAAATGTCCATACTATTAAAAGTAGTGAAATAAAGCTTCAATGCAAATTTTCATGAAATTTCAAGGAAAATTTTCACATATGCAAAACAATACCAAAAATAGCATGGAACCTCATAACAACAACAACGAATATATATATGAGCAAAATGAAAAGAGTCAAAGTTATAACATTTCTTGATTTCAAAATGCACTATGATATTAAAATAATATAAACATTTTGATAATAGTACTAAAACGGTACTGGAGTTTATAAAATATACAACAGGCCTTGAAACTGATTTCAAATACAAGAAAGAAAGGACACCAATAATACACTAGATAGAGAATATGCTGCCCTTAATAAATGTGTTAAATATTAGTGATTGGGTTTAGTGATATGTCTAGTCTGGACACACGCACACAGACACACACACACACACACACACACACACACACACACACACACACTCTCTCTCTCTCTCTCTCGAATAGAAGACATTTTCTAGCTAACTGGATCCAGTTATGGATCTCAACATAGAGTGAAATTCTATTTTCCTAAGTCCTTTTTAAGCAAAATTAAAGTTTAATTTGAAAATCATAGTATTGTTTGCTGTTTAAACCCCCCAGTATCCGTAATGTTTTTCCCAGCATGTTTTATGCCTATGAGTGACTCAAACTCTAATTTGTTTCAGAAGCATAAGAAATTTCTTATTATAATTCTAGTTTTTATTCTTCACAAACTAATTTTCTTCATTACACAGTCTGCAGTAGTACCCCAAACTTAAAAAGTAAACAAAAAACAAAAAACAAAAACCCACCACCACGAAAGAAACAGACAAAAACCTTATCCCAGAGACCACTGTAGAAATCTACCACAAGTCAAAGTTGTGGGCCCTGGTCCCAATATGTACATTTGCAAAACACTTTCACAAAAAGACCACACAAATCTGAGCTGAATAAAGAGACAAATGGTTATCATGCTAAACCCCACAGTTAAAAGCCCACAAAGCCTCAGTCCTACATGAAGAACTCCAAGCAACCGAGTAAAGCTGGTAGTGAGAGAGCTAGTCTTCAGCAGGAAAGAACACAGCAATTGGTTTCTAAGTGTTGTTATGTGTCAAATTATCAGGCCCCTAAATATACATAGAAGGTACAAGTAATATTGTATAGATTCAATAGGTTATAAGTCAGAGAGAGAGAGAGAGAGAGAGGAGAGCAAATTAAGCAAGACAAGGAAAGTTGTATGAAATAATTTGGAGGGAGGAAAAGGAAGAAGGACATGCTTTAATTAAAATACAAATTCAAACAAGATACCAAAAACTTTTAAATTCATAGAGAATTGAGTTTTTTCTCTTATAGTAAAGACAATGACTACTCAGTTTTTGTTGTTGTTTTTTATAATTTTTATTTTTTTAATATTTTAATTTTGTTTGACATTATAATTTTTTATTAATTAATTCATATTACATCTCAATTGTTATCTCATCCCATGTATCTTCCTGATCCTCCCTCCCTCCCGCTTTCACCCTCTTCCCCTCTCCTATGACTGTGACTGAGTGGGATCGCCTCCCTCTGAATATGATCCTAGGGTTTCAAGTCTTTTCTTGGTAGTCTGCTATCCTTCTTCTGAGTGCCACCACGCCTCCCCATCAAGGGCACATGGTCAAATATGGGGCACCAGAGTTTATGTGAAAATCAGTCCCCACTCTCCACTTAACTGTGGAGAATGTCCTGTCCATTGGCTTTTCTGGGTAGGGGTTTAATGCTCACTGCATGTATTGTCCTTGGTTGGTGCTATAGTCTGAGCAGAACCGCTGGGCCCAGATCCGCCTGTCATAATGTTCTTCTTGTAGGTTTCTAGGGCCCTCTGGATCCTTCTATTTCCCCCTTCTCCCATACATCTCTCACCTAGAGTTGCAATAGGATGTCCTCACCTCTATCCCACTTTTCTGGTAGGTGAAGACTTCCATGGGACATGCCCCTTGGGCTAGAGTCCATCTTACACCCAACAGAATGGCTAATATAAAAAACTCAAGTGACACTACACGCTGGCAAGGATGTGGAGAAAGAGGAACACTCCTTCATTGCTGGTGGAAATGCAACTAGTACAACCACTTTGGAAATCTCTCTGGTGCTATCTCAGAAAACTGGGAATAGGGCTTCCTCAAGACCCAGCTATTCCACTCCTTGGAATATACCCAGAAGATGCTCCAGCACACAACAAGAAAATTTGCTCAACCATGTTCATAGCAGCCTTAATCATAATCGCCAGAACATGGAAACAGCCTAAGTGTCCCTCAGTAGAAGAATGGATAAAGAAACTGTGGTACATTTACACTATGGAATACTACTCAGCTATTAAAAACAAGGAATTCCCGAAATTTGTGGACAGATGGATTGAACTAGAAATGATCATAATTAGGAGAAATATATAATATGTTAAAAATTAGATGAAATATATATGGACCCAAAACATCCAATTTAACTTTCTGATATGCTGTGTGACATAAATTGTCATTCAGAAATGATAGAAAACCTATTATGACTATATAATACATTCAGCAGTGTCTCTTTGTGTGTATGGATGCTTATATATAACCACACACAAATATATCTAACAACTATGAAAATTAATGGCACTATAGTTGCTATAATAAATTAATAAAAAGTACTTCTGAAAAACAAATGATAGTTTAATAATTAGAGCAGCTAATTTAAATATACTTGTGAAAATGAACATTCTGTATCATGCTGTCAGAAATAATCACTGAGTCCATGAGTCAGGCTTATTTCTGTTTTCTTCTCTGGTAAATTAGACATCATAACTAGGAATACATCACATAAACATTCTTTTAATTATTTGATCTATTTTATATCTTTGAATGAAAACATCATTAACTCTAACAAGCCAAATTTATTCATAAGAAGTGCATACTTTAATGAAGCACAATATTTCCGATAACTTCAGTGTAACTCTATAATGCTGTAGATTATCCTTCTATTGCTCACTTGACAATTCTATATTCTCCTAAATTTTTCTTATATCTACATTTATCCATATTTATTTTTGTAATTTTTGTACCTTAAATATTTAGCATTTCAACAGACTTTATTACAAAGCATATTGAATTTTATATCCATACTCTCATTTGGATTTCAATTATCTTAATTTCCGTACTCTGCAGTGACATTTTGGTAGAAATATATGGTGTTTTATTGTATAGTTTAAAGCATGGGCTTGACGTTAGACATAAGGATAGAAATTATTGCTCAAAGTCTTACCCTAGTATCTGACTAGGAAAAAGTTTGCTGTATTGTCTGTTGGTTCATTAAATGACATGGATCAATTCAGTGCTTGTCATACTAGGCTCTTCTAGAGAATAAATGAGATCACAAGTTGCTCACCCAAATGCCAGATCACCAAATGCTTACCCAATCAAGGTTACTATTTTTAGTCTTAGCTTTATTGATTCCTTGGGATCTCTTATATTACTAATTCTAGGAATATTTAAAAATTCATAAGTCTCAAATATAAAACAATTGACTAATAGGAAGAAAAGTTCCACTAGTGCCATCTTAAGTTCTTCTGCTCTTTGCTGGGAAAATGACAAGGAAAAACACAGCTCACTACCTTTTGGAGTTGCCTCTGCTTTCATTAAAGCTGGCTTGCACCTTTAGATCTTAGATTTATGGAGTTCATGCCACTTTTATGTGAAGGGGAGAGGTCTACCTGGCATAAATCAATTCAGTCAGTCACCTTTGCTGATTGACTCATTATAAATATCACCACAAGCCAAAGGTACAGGGCAAAGAATAAATGAAAACCATTTATGAAAGTAGAATTGGAAAAAGGAACTGGTGCAGGAAGATGGCACATTCTCTGATCCTAAATGGTTATTAACACCTTTAAAATGAGAAAAAATATCCTATATAGTAAAGTACATCATTGTATAGAAAACGTGTTCATTAATTGGTGGGGGTCTATGCCAATGTTAATTTTTTTCTTTTGAGATCCAACTTTTATCTTTCTTGTGCTTAATTGTATCATAGAAAATGGTGCAGTATATGAAATAATATATTAATGTTTATAAACATAAAATATTAACACTCATTTATGAGTAGATGCTTATAGAATCGTAGTTGTTACTATACATGTTCTCTTACTAGATATATGGCTTTTTAAAAATTCTGACTAAATGGCACAAGAGACAACTTCCTGAACAGAACACCAACAGCCCAGGCCTTAAGGTCCACAATTAATAAATGGGACCTCATCAGGCTGAGAAGCTTCTGTGAGGCAAGAGACACTGTCAAAAGAACAAAGTGACAGCCTACAGACTGGGAAATAATCTTCACCAACCCTGCATCTGACATAGGTCTAATATCCAAACTTTATAAAGAACTCAAGAAATTAAACGCCACCAAACTAAATTGAGAATTGCGGCTCAGAATTAAACAGAGAATTCTTAACAGAGGAATATCAAATGGCTGAGACACACTTAAAGAAATGCTCAACATCTCTGGTCATCAGAGAAATGCAAATCAAAACAACTCTGAGATTCCATCTTACACCCATCAGAATGGCTAAGAGCAAACATTCACATGACAACACATGCTGGCAAGGATGTGGAGAGAGAGGAATACTCATTCATTGCTGGTGGGAATGCAAACTAGTACAGCCACTTTGGAAAGCTATCTGGTGCTATCTCAGAAAAATGGATATAGGGCTTCCTCAAGACCCAGCTATTCCACTCCTTGGAATATACCCAGAAGATGCTCCAGCACACAACAAGAAAATTTGCTCAACCATGTTCATAGCAGCCTTATTCATAATAGCCAGAACATGGAAACAGCCTAAGTGTCCCTCAGTAGAAGAATGGATAAAGAAACTGTGGTACATTTACACTATGGAATACTACTCAGCTATTAAAAACAAGGAATTCCCGAAATTTGTGGACAAATGGATTGAACTCGAAATGATCATAATGAGTGAGCTAACCCAGAAGAAGAGAGACTCAAATGGTATATACTCATTTATAACTGGACACTAGCCCAAGAGGCAGGTCCCATGAAAGTCTGCACCTACCAGGAAAGTGGGATAGAGGTGATAACATCCTATTGAGACTCTAGGTGAGAAAAATATAGGGGATAGGGAAGTAGGTGGATCCAGAGGGTCCTAGAAACCTACAAGAGGAACATTATGATGGGTGGATCTGAGCACAGGGGTTCTGCATGATCAAAGGCACCAACCAAGGACACAACGTGCAGTCATCATCAAACCCCTACCCAGATCTAGCCAAGGGACAGAACATTCTCCACAGTTAAGTGGAGACTGGGGACTGACTTTCACAGGATCTCTGGTGCCCCATATTTGGCCATGTCCCTTTGTGGGGGAGGCCCAATGGCACTCGGAGGAAGGATAGAGGACTACCAAGAAGAAACTTGATACCCTAGCACCATATTCAGGGGGAGGAGGTCCCCCTCGATCACAGTCATAGGGAAGGGGATTGGGGTGAAAGTGGGAGGAGGGGGGAAGAATGGGAGGATGTAGGGGATGAGATAGAAAATGAGATGTAATATGAATTATTTTGTTTTTCAATAAAAATGTGTTAAAAAATCTGACTTAAACTGCAATTACTTGTGGAAAGGATGAGAACAAAGCAAGGATCAGAGAAAGGAAAGATTAAATATGAGTACTATTAAACATAAAGGAAGTTCAATGAAGATACAGAGAAATGAGGAAATGTTAGAAACTAATAGAAAACTGAACTGTAGGTATTTGTATAATTAAAGAAATTGAAATCAGGCAAGGCAGATTTTTGTATAGCAGTGACAGTTTGAAAAATGTCAGATAAAACAAGTTTTTCTTTTCAAATTTATAGTCTTGGTCAAAGAACAAAATTAACAATCAAGAAATTAAATAAAAGAATTGCCTAACAGTATCACTGGAAGTTTCCCCTTTTATAGTTAAACTCCAAATTTACTTAGTAACTTACTGAGAGTCTAGTAAAGCTTTATATATGTTCATAAAACAAAATATAATTTTCATTACTTTAAAGAATAAAGTATATTCAAAAAATAAAAATTGATATAATTCATTACATTTATTTATTTATTTAATTTATATCACATTATAATCCCTGTCTTTCTCTGATTCCAGTCCCACTTTCCCTGCTTCTCCCCACATCTCCTTCCCCTAGTGCTCAGAAAAGGGGAGCCCTGCCCTACACACACAGCCCAACTCACAAAGTTGCTTCAAGACTGAACAAATCCTCTGCCATTGTGGCCTGGCAAGGCAGCCCCTCCAGGGCAAGTGATCAAAAGGCAGGCAATGGTGCCCATGTCAGAGAAAGCCCTCTCCACTTACTAGGAGACCTAAGTTAACCCTGAGCTGCCGAGATGCTACATCTGTTAGGGGGTCTAGGTCTAGTCTACTCATGGCCCTGGTTAGTTTGCTCTGTTGGTTTTCCTGTGGAGCTCTTGTCACCTCCAGGATCTTCTAATCAAACCCCCACTTTCCCACAAGACTCTTTTTATGCTTGATCCAATGTTTATCTATGAGTAGTCATATGTGTTTGGGTCCACCTGGTGGAACATCTCAGAAGGCAGCTATGCTAGACTCTGGAATAATAGCAGAGTGTTGTTAATGTTTTAAGGGGTTGACTTTCTCTCATGTGGTGGGTATCAGGTTGGGCTAGACATTGCTTGGACATTCCATCAAATCTGTTCTAATTCCTGCATATCTTATAGGCAGGGTAAATTTTGGGCTGGAGTCTTTGTGGATGGTTGGTGTTCCCCTCCTTCCACTATGAGTCCTGTCTAATTAAAGGGAGTTCTGTTCATGACCCTTGCTACTAGGAGTATCAGCTAGAGTCACCTCCATATCCTCACAGAAGCCTCCGTAGTCCTAGGTCTCCAGCTTGTCAGAGATGTCTCTGGCCACTTTCTCTTCTCTCTGCAGGCCCTATGCCCTCCTACCCTACCAGCTCTGATCTCCACCCCTATTTCTCTCTGCATCTCTGTCTTACCGTGTTTCCTCTCTTTAACCACTTAGCTGTGTATTCTATTTGTCTTGAGAATTAGAATGCTTCCAGTAGAATTAGTACTCATCTACAGCGCTTCTACAATCTGAGGCCCAGAAACCTCTAGAGGAGTGCTTGCATTTTGAAAGTTGAAAATAAAACACAATTCTTGAAGGCTCAACAAAACTAGGAAAATGAAGCCTTCAAGAAAGAAAGGAAAGCAACAGTAGTGTTGGAGGTTAATATGTGACAAAGAGTGATGCTCACTTTCTAGAGCAGTGAAACATCATGCTAGCTGAAACAGTAGCTAGCATATGCTTACAATCTCAACATTAGAAAACAAACTAGTGTAATTTTATTTCATATTAAAATATTGTTTACTACATATTTTCCTCATATGTAAACCTTTATATTGTTTTAAAAGATTAAGTACAAGAGGGCATGTTGAAATCCTATCAGGAATTATCAATTATCATCTAATTTGTTCTTACTTTAAATGTACACTATACTTATTTATTTATTTTTTTAATATTTTAGTAATTTATTCATATTATATCTCAATTGTTATCCCATCCCTTGTATCCTTCCATTCTTCCCTTCCATTCCTCCCTACATCCTGCTTTTCCCCTACTCCCCTTCCCTATGATTGTGACAGAGGGGGACCTCCTCCCCCTGTATATGCTCATAGGGTATCAAGTCTCTTCTTGGTAGCCTTCTATCCTTCCTCTGAGTCCCACCAGGCCTCTCCTTCCAGGGGTCTTGGTCAAATATGAGGCACCAGACAACAGGGACATATGCTCAACCATGTTCATAGTGGCCTTATTCATAATAGCTAGAACATGGAAACAGCCCAAGTGTCCCTCAGTAGAAGAATGGATAAAGAAACTGTGGTACATTTACACTATGGAATACTACTCAGCTATTAAAAACAAGGAATTCCTGAAATTATATCTTGACACTAGGCCAAGGGGCATGTTCCATGAAAGTCTTCACTTACCAGGAAAGTGGGACAGAGGGGCGGACATCCTATTGGGACTTTAGGTGAGAGAAGCATGGGAGAATGGGAAAATAGAAGGATCCAGAGGGTTCTAGAAACCTACAAGAAGAACATTATGACGAGTGGATCTGGTCCCTGGGGTCCTGCACAAACTATAGCATCAGCCAAGGATAATACATGCAGTAAACTTTGAACCCCTACCCACATCTAGCCAATGGACAGGACAGTCTCCACAGTTGAGTGGAGAGTTGGGACTGACTTTCACATGAACTCTGGTGCCCCATAAACTATACTTATTTTTATATCCAATACAGATATTAGCATTAAATTTTCCAATATGTGTATTTCATTTAGAATTTTCATGAAGGTTAGAAGATTAGTTAGAGAATCATGGGAAAGGATGCTGAAAGGAGAGGTGATAGAATACACTACTATAAATGGTTAAAATGAGCTACTTGACCAGAGGGGTTAAATAGAGACTGGGAAGTTTGAAAGTAGGGTAGAGAAAGAAACAGTGAGAGTCTAAATAACATTGAAGACCTATTAACCATGTCATATGGAAATCTATTCTTCAAAAAGTCCCTCTGTCTCTGTCTCTGTCTCTGTCTCTGTCTCTGTCTCTGTCTGTCTGTCTGTCTGTCTGTCTGTCTGTCTGTCTCTCTCTCTCTCTCTCTCTCTCTCTCTCTCTCTCTCTCTCTCTCTCTCATACACACACACACACACACACACACACACACACACACACACACACACACACATCATAGAACCAATAGAGTAAAATGAATTTACTTCATAACAGGGCATTAGTTCTCTGATTTACCACTACAGCCTAACAGATAAAAGTCTACAGTTTTATATGAATTCTTTCTTTTGAAATTGTTGGCCATTGAGGTTCATAGATCCCCAAACATTGTAGGCTATTGCCAATGTTCTTAGGTCCATCCCAGCCTTTGATGATAAGACCCTGTTGAGGACCATACAGCATGTGTGTTGGCATTATCAAGGTTAGGCTGGTAAACACTGATAGCACTTTGTGTTGTTTTCCTCCACCCTTATGTCCATTTACTAGCTATAAAAAAAATGGTATGGAATTCACATGAAATATGTCTTTGCCATAAAGCAAGAGTGCAGGGAAGAAGTGTGGTAACCTAGTTAAGGGAAGAAAATAGATGTGAACAACTATGAATAAATCTGTGATGAAAACACTCAGAAGGAGTACATAGAGTCTAATTCTGATCTAATTATGCACACTTTAAACCATGGAGAACACAGCATTAAATGCAATCTGTGAGCAACAGTACTAAAGATATCTGATGCTCAGAGAAGATTCCCTTCATGAATGATGGAAAGTCTGAATATGTGTCCACTTAAAGACATAGCAGCTTTAATAGGAATATAATAATAAAGAATGAATGACAGTTTATTTACAATCAATAATATGAATTAGCATATTTTATTGGTGACCTTTTTTTTCTGCACATATTCTTGAAGCAGTGTTACCAAGATCCTGAAAGCTGTAATTTATTTGCACACTCTGAGGACAGAAACAAATGTAGGCTAAGCGTCCTTGCCCGTCAATCTAAACAAAGCTTATTTTTCTTCATTGGTCGATATGGCCCTGAGATTTGAGGGCTAAGGTACAATTGGGGATTAGCTTGTTAAATGGTTTATTGGGTTATATTGAACCTTAACAGCAAAGGTTAAAAGAATGTGGAACAACCTTTATGGGAATAAGATGGAAAATTTGGCAATTTAGAGTGATTTTTATTTATGAATTAATATTTGTTTTTCTTCATTGAATTGAATAAATCATATGTAAGTTACATAACTTAAATTAGCTCTATAATTTTTTTGAACTAACTAGTGAGAAATCTTATCCAAATGAATAAAATATAATTGAGTAAACAGAAAATAAAATGCTGCTAGCAAATTGCATTTACTTTACATTGCTTCGGTAATTTAAAGGACCTACATTTAAACACTAATGAAGTCAACTAAATATATATCTCTAAAAAGATTGACTATATTATGATCAGGACCTTTCAGTTCTTTATTTTTCAAACATTTAGCTACCTGCAACCTTCTAAAACAGTGGCAAGAATAAAATTCTATGCTAATGATATTTGAAAATGTAACTACTCAGAGTAATAAACTTAGCTGACTCCATGAAATGTTGGGAAAATCATGTTTAATTATAAAATCCTTTTTGTTGTCTAAGATAATGCATTCTTATGACTCACTCAAGAATGCAGCTAGGTATTTTTTCTAAACTATAAAAAATATTATACAACAATCTAAGTTTCTCAACAAGCAAAACACATAGTCATCCAAAAATTCTGTTTTTAAGTTAAAGCCATTAAAGAACTACTAGAGTTTATCATGTTTATTCCCATATATGGTTTAATCTCACACTGAACATTATAAAAATTTTAGATAAGACTATGCAAACATCATCACGAAAGGAGACAATATACAGTTGTGAGAGTAAAGAAAAAAAGAAGGGAAATGGAAAAAGAAAAGGAAGAAAAAAACAGTAATCATGCAATAAATTACATTTTATGTTAATGAACATATATACTACAGGCCTTGGTTTCACAAATACATCTCATCACAGATGGCGTTGGCACTCATATGCAGGGCTTGATTTTTTCATCGGTCTATAGTGTATGCTGTATAGTCTCACCTTTTTCATTAAATATGTTTCAAATCATATAACTCAAAATTTGAATACAAACGGCTATTTTGCAATATGGGGTAAAGTAAAATAATTTATATGTTTTAATTACATACTATTAATCACATCTTCATGCATTGACCAGTTAAATAATTTATTTATAAGAATACATTTTTAAAGACTTTTTTCTATAGTAGTTATTTTATGTTCATTGTAAAATTCTCTTGTATTACGTTTCCAGCCGTAATCTTCAAATGTCATCCTTAGTTCAACTTAAATTTCCTGATCATCCTAATGCATCAGTTACTTTTCTTGTTACTTTTCTGAAAGGGAGACGGGAAGCCACTGGAAGAAGGGAATTTTTATTGTGACTCTGTTTTGAAAGTGTACTTCATCTCCCTGGAGGAAGTCACAGTAGCAGGGTCATGAGGTGGCTGGTCACAGTGTGTGTGTGCTCAAGAGGAAGTAAGAGCTGAATATTAGTGTTCTACTCCTCCTCTCTACATATCATTCTACACAGTCTTAACTAACCTAATCTATTTAACTCTGCACAGATGTTCCAGAGACTAAAGTATTTTAGACTGTCCCTCACAGGCATACCCAGAGACTCATCTTAGGGAACTGAAGATCCTGTCAGGTTGTCCATCGTTGTTAAATCTCACATGCACATTTTCTCCTTTTATACCAAACTTTATTTTAACTATTTGACTCTTCTTCTTTCTAAATACATTGTGTAAAAGTCTTAATTCTTACTAGAAAACGAGTTTCATATATTTAAAAAAGCAATGTATATTTTAGCACGTGTGAAGGCATGACATTAGCAAAATGACCATTATAAATACTTAGTGATTTATTACTGGAGTAATATAATTATTACTCGAAGGCACTAAATTGGTGCTGGGATGGGATGTTGTATTTAAACTCCAACATTTACGATTTAATTACTGAGAAACAAATCATTAAACATACTGTACATACAATAAACTATTCCTTAATTTCATAGTTCTTTTTAACTGGCCAATACAATGAGCAAAACCCAAAATAGCTACAATTCATTTATGACCAGTAAACAAGTATAAAATATTCATATATTTAAATTAATTTTAAAATGTGTAATATAAAATGCAAATTATAGGCACATTGATGGATACAGTGATAGATGGTTAGATAACTAATAAATATTTAAATTAAATACTTATATAGAAGAAAAAGAGAATAATAATAATAAAAACAAATATGTATATTAATTTGAAGACAAATTAGGTACATAATTTCTTTATGAAAACCAGCACTTTTATCTGTGTTCAGACTTGAAATAGTTTTAAATATAAAGTTACTTAAAAATGGAATGTATTTTTATGTATAAACATACACATACACCTTTATTTTATTCATACTATTTAGTACTGTCTATTAACATCACACCATACAAAATTGATCAAAGTAAATATACAAAACTAAAAGAATTTTTTTTGCAACATAGTCTGCTTAAATCTTATCTAGAAGGCAAATAAAATAGACACTGGCATCTCTTGAAAAGAAGGAGGCAGGACTTGAGCCTACCAAAGAGGTCTTCAGAAAGACTCCCCCCAGCAGAGGATCCAAGTGGAAGCTGAGTCTCAGGCAAACTTTGGGCAAAATGCAGGGAGTCTTACAGAAAACTTGGGAGATAGAAGGACCTGGAGAGGACAGGAGCTCCACAAGGAGACCAACAGAAACAACATATCTGGGCCCAGAGGGGCCAGCAGAGGCTGATGCAACAAACAAGGACCATGCATTGAAAGGTTCTAGGTCACCTGCTTAGATGTAGCCTATAGGCAGCTCAGTCTCCATGGGGATCCCCTATTAAAGGGAGCAGGTGGTGTCCATACCATATATTTTGTTGCCTGCTGTTTGATCACTTTCCCTTGGCGAGGTGCCTTACCTGGCTACAGAGAAAGAGAATACAGGCAGTCCTAATGAGACGTGGTAGACTGGGGTCAGTTGATAGCAGAGAAGGTCTCCCCCTTTCTGAGGACAAGAGGAGGGGCATGGGGGGGGAGAGGGAGGGAAGGGGAGGGAACAGGAGGAGATGAGGGAGGGGGCTATGATTGGGATATAAATGAATAAATTTTTAAAAATAAATATCTAGTTTTAAAAAAGCTGGCAATGAATAGAAGTAAAGCATTCTAATAGAAACAGAAACAGAAACAGAATGTAGATAGTGTTTTCTATATCAAGGGATCCAGAGACATTTAATAAACAAAAATCATGTATATTATTAATATTTTGATGTACAGAATTCATCTACTTCCCAGGCCCTCAGGTCTCTGTAGCACAAGGAAAGCAATTTAATTAAGATAGCATTTGATTTCAAGAATAATGTAAGCATTTTTTACATAAATAAACTTTAGTTAAATAGATTTACTACATCAATTTCTGAAGGTATACTAAGCCAGAACTTTAAATGAATAGCAAATAGCTGTGCCTGGGGTTAAGAAAGAATGCAGGTACTTATGAGAATCTTAAAGAAAAAGTTTGTTGTTTTTTCCTTTGTTAGGTGAGGGAAAGCAGAGGCAACCTAAATTAAACTTACACAGACAGTCACTAATATTACACTTAAAATATGGTTATATAGCAATAGGTGCATTTTTCATTTCTCCTTTGTGTCTACAGTGCAAAATTGAATTCATAAATATTCTATTTCTAATATTTGTATGGATGATAAATTGTTATTATTCATAAAATTCTCTAAGATTTATTTTACGCTTTAAAAATAATGACAGATATTTAGACAATATGAGATGAGGTCAAGAAATGAAGACTAATAATTATTGTAAAATTCCAAATGAGATCTTGTTGATCACTGTACAATCTGTTGCACCAAGACATTAAATAACATTTCAGGCTTCTAAGAAATGTTAACAACTCTGGTAAGGAAGAAAAATTTTCAAAATTATATATTAATATGGAGTTAAAGCTTAATATATGGCAGAAATAATAAAATATTATTTTATGAGACAAGATGAGTTATTAAAAAGACAATCAAGAGTTTCAAAATACCATTCCACTCTGTCATTATGGAGAAAGTCAGGAAATAAATTCTGACACTTTTCACAGTGTTCTGATTTATTTTTATGATCAAAATATACAGAATATGTATATGTTCATTGACATCCAATGTGGTTATAATTCATAAGTCTCAAATACAAAACTATTGACTAGTAGGAAGAAAAGTTCCACTAATGACATCTTAAGTTCTTCTGCTCTTTGCTGGGAAAATGACAAGGGAAAAGCACAGCTCACTACCTTTTGGACTTGCCTCTGCTTTCATTACAGCTGGCTTGCACGTCACTTTAACCAAAATGACTGGGTACAAAATCAACTGAAAAAAATCAGTAGCCCTCCTTTACACATGAGACAAATAGGCTGACAAAAAAAAATTAGGGAAACAACACCTTTCACAGTAGCCATAAATAATAAAAAGTATTTTGTCATAACTCTAATCAAACATATGAAAGGCCTATATGACAAGAACTTCAAGACTCTGAAAAAAGAAATCAAAGAAGATATCTGAAGATGGAAATATCTTCCATGCTCATGGATAAATAGAACTAACAGTAAAAATCGCCATTTTACTAAAAGCAATCTAGAGATTCACTGCAAATCAATCAAAATGCCATTACAATTCTTCACAGACATTGAAAAAAATACTCTCAACTTCATATGGAAAAGTAAAAAAAAAAAAAACCAGAATAGCCAAAACAATCTTAAACAATAAAACAAGTTCTGGAGGCATCTCAATCCTTGACTTCAAGTTATACTGTATAGCAATAGTAATACATACTGTGTGGTATTGGCATAAACACAAACTGGTTGAGCAATAGAATTGAATCAAAGACCTAGAGATAAATCCACACACCTATGGACACTTGATTTTTTTACAAAGAAGCCAAAACTATACAATGGGCAAGTTTGGATGCAGGTAGAATCTATGACTAAACTTTGACAAGACAAGGTAAGCAAGTCCTCAATAGTTCCTGCCTCACAATTATGTCTGTCAGATATATTAGGCCAGAAGGCTGAAGATGAGGCTCGAACGTTACACAGAATTTTGGATGACTGTTCTGGCAGCAAACTGTCTCTGTTATTTTTTTCATTTAGCACACTCTGTATACTCAGGTAATTAATTTTATTTCTTGTCAAGTCTCTGATGGGGTTGAAGACCAGATAGTTTAGTTTTACAATTAAGCTTAGTTAGTTGTTCATGACTTAGGAATATTTTTAGGTTTAGATAGATGTTCTAAGTTGATAATGATGACATATGATAGATATTGATTTACGTTCATAATTTTAGACGCATGCATTTGGAAAGATGTTCTTTTCAAGGCAGCCAAAAACAAATAGTCAAAACATTAAGATTGCAACATTTATATAATTTCTTAATTTTTAATGGTTCTTCTTGTTGTAGGTAGTTTATTGTATTTAGGTGTAATAATATAAATGTATATATAAAAATAAAATATTTAACAAAAAGTGAAAAAATGTTCTTAAAGTGAAAAGAAAAGAAAAAGCTGAGAAAAAGTTAGGACTTCAAAATGTTTGAAAGTTATTATATTTTATCTTTTTAAAAAGAGGAGAGAGGGGATATGTCCAGGATGTAAAGTGAATAATTAAAAATAATTTTAAATGATTTTAATGTATTTTTAGCTTACATTTTCACCTTTCATCTCCATCATAACAACCTCCTTCCACTTCTCCTAGCTCCACCTTACCAGCCTCTTCTCTCTATCCCCTATCCTCTTCTCAGAAAAGGGAGCCCCCAGCTGAACCCATCACGTCAAGTTGCACCAGGACTGACCTCATCCTCATCTATTGAGGCTAGGCAAAGCAATCCCATTAAGGTGAAATGATTGCAAGCTGACAACAGAATTCATGTCATAGACAGTACCTGCTTAATTTACTAGGGGACCCTCATGAAGATCGAGTTATCCCTCATTTACATATGTGTAGTCCATCCATTCATGGTCTTTGGTTGATGCTTCTGTCTTGTACACTCTGGTTCCTTCTATCCTTCCCCCTGATTCTTCCAAAAGACTCCTTGAGCTGCTTAGTACTGGACTGTGGGTCTCAACATCTGATTAGATCAGCATCTGGGTGGGTGGATCTTGGAGAATAGTTAAGTCAAGCTCCTGTCCAGAAACATAGAAGAGTGTCATTAATGGTGTCTGGGGTTGGCTCTCTCCCATGGCCTGGGTCTCAGGTTGGGCCAGGCTTTGCTTGGTCATTCCCTCAGTCTCTATATTTACCTCTGCATGTCTTGTACATAGGGTAAATTTTGATTTTAAGGTTTGGTAGGTGGATTGGTATTCCCCTTCCACCACTATTAGTCTTCCCTGGCTAGAAGCTGGCCTCCTCACTCTCCTGTCTTGTGCTGCTAGGAGGTTCAGCTAGAGACATCCCCATACCTCCCTTTAGCCTACCCTGTCACAACTCTTCAACTGTCTCAGTGATACTCCCCTTTCTGCTTCCCTTTTCTCTCCAGGCGCTCAGACCTCCCCTGCCCACTCTTCCCACAGTTGATCCCACCTGTTTCACTCCCCACATCCTCTCCTATACACCCTCTCTACTTCCTCTTCTCTTGTCTATTTTATTTCACCATCTGAATGAGATTCAAGGAGGGTCTCCCCTGGGGCCCTTTTTTACTTTGCTTCTTTGGGTCCATGATTTGTAGTAAAGTTATACTGTAAAAAATGGCTACTATCTGATTATAAGTGAGTACATACCATGTGTGTCTTTCTGGGCCTGGGCTACTTCACTCAGGATGATCCTTTCCACAGTGTGTGTTGTTCTGTCCTCTTTTTCATTTCTTATTTTGTCTGTCTTTCTGCCTTTCATTATTTTGGCTAAGGGTTTGTTTATCCTTTTGATTTTTTCAAAGAACAAACTCTTAGCTTCATTGATCCTTTATATTGTTCTTTTATTTCTAAGACATTGAATTCAGGCTTGAGTTTGATGATTGCCTGTCCTCTATACCTCTTAAGTGTGTTTGCTTCTTTTTGTTCTGGTGCTTTTAGGTGTCCTTTCAAATTAGTGATATGAGAACTGTCCAATTTCTTTATGAAGGCACTTAGTGCTATGAACTTTAACCCTTAACATTGTTTTCATTGTGTCCCATGATTTTGAGTATGTTGTCCTTTCATTTTCATTAAATTCTAGAACATCTGTAATTTCTTTCATTAATCTTCCATGCCACAGTTCTTATTGAAAAAAGAGTTGTTCAGTTTCCATGGGTTTCTAGGTTTTCACTTGTTTCTGTTGTTGAAATCTAGTGTTAATCTATGGGGGTCTGATAAGATACAGGTGATTATTTCAATTTTCAATTTATCTGTTAAATCTTGATTTTTTTGACCAAGTAGAAAGTGTATTTTGGAGAAGGTTCCATGAGATGCTGACAAGAATATATATATATATATATATCCTTTGTGTTTGGGTGAAATGTTCTGTAGATATCTGTTAGGTACATCTGATTCATGGCATCTGCTAGTTTAATTATTATTGCTCTGATTAGTTCTGTCTCTTTGACCTATCCCCTGGTGAGAATGTGATGTTAAAGTCTCCCAATGTCCATACATGGGTATTTCTGTGTAATTTAAGCTTTAATAATATTTTTAACAAATGTAGTTACTCTTGTATTTGTGGCATAACTGTTCAGAATTGATATGTCACCTTGGTGGATTTTCCACTTGATCGGTATGAATTGTCCTTCCTAATCTATTTTGATATACTTTGATTGAAAGTCTATTTTATTAGATATTAGAATGGTTACTCCCTTTTGCTTCTTAGATCTGTTTGCTTGGAAAATGTTTTTCCACCCCCTTTCTCTGTGTTAATGTCTATATTTGTTGCTAAAGTGTTTTTTTTTTTTTTTTTTTGTACAGCAGAATTATGGGTCTTTTTTATGCATCCATTCTGTTAACCTGTATCTTTTTATTGAGTAATTAAATACATTGATTGTTAGAGATATTAATGACCAACGACAGATAGCTCCTATTATTTTGATGTTTGTGGTTGCATGGTATTTATGTGTTTCTCCTCTTCTAGTTTTGCTGCAATGGCATTATTTATTTCTTATGGTTTTGGAGGGATTAGTTTACTTTCTTTGGTTAGAGCTTTTCTTCTAGTATCTTTTGTAAGGCTGGGTTTGTGCCTAAATACTTGTTAAATTTTTTTTCATGTAATATTGTTTTTCTCCATCTATGGTAATTGAAAGTTTTATCTGGGCTGACTTCTGATATCTCTTAGGGTCTGCAAGTTGTCTCTTCATGACCTTCTGGCATTTAGAGCTTCTTTTGAGAAGTCAGATGTAATTCTGATAGATTTGCCTTTGTACATTATTTAGCGTTTTTCCTTTACAGCTTTTAATTTTTTTTTAATTTTCTCTGTACATTTGGTGTTTTGATTATTATGTGGCTGAAGGATTTTCTTTTCTGGACTAATCAATTTGGTGTTCTGTAGGTCTCTTGTATGTTATTGGCATCTGTTTTTTTAGGATGGAGAATATTCTTTTATGATTTTATTGAAAATATTTTCTAGGCCTTGGAACTGGGAATCTTTTTTTCTTCTATTCCTGTTATTCTTACATTTCTTCTTTTCATAGTATCTTTGATTTCTTTCATGTTTTATGTCAGGAAATGTTTAGCTTTATCATTTCCTTGACATATGCATTACTTCTTTGATTATATCTTCTACATCTGAAATCTTTCCTCCATCTCTTCTATTCTGTTGTGAAGCTTAACTCTATAGTTCCTGTTTTCATCCCTAAGTTTTCCTTCTCTAGGATTTCTTCATTTGTGTTTTCTTTATTGTTTCTTTTTCCATTTTCAGGTCCTAAACCATTGTATTCATTTCCTTCTGCTGTTCATTTGTATTTTCCTGTATTTCTTTAAGTTATTTATTAATTTCCTTTTAAGGGCCTTTATTTGGTTGTATTTTCTTATATTTCTTTAAGGGATTTATTTGTTTCCTCTTTAAATACCTCTATTATCTTCAAAAGCATAGATTTAAGGTCATTTTCCTATTTTTCAGTTGTGTTAGGGTATCTAGGGCTGCTTGCAGTGGGATAACTGGATTCTGCAGGTGCCATTTCGCCCTGGCTTTTGTTGATTTTGTTCTTATGCTGGCCTTTAGCCACCTGGTGGTTTCTGGTGTTGGCTGGTTAATCCTGGTGCACACTGGATTTCTTGAAGGTGCACAAAGAGGCCTGGACAAGAGGCTGGATATTCCTGGAACAGCCTTCCTTAGGATGATAGGGATGGTTTTGGACAGGCTACTGAATCTTAGGAAATAGCCTACAGTTCAATCAGGTGGCTGTGTCCTAATTAAACCCATAGATAGGGGATTGGGGTTGGGGTGACCAGACTATACAATGTTGAGGACCAACCAGTCTCCTCAGGGATCCAGGAGCCCTCATTTTGCTGAGGAAACTCTAGGAATCAGCCACCCAGTGGTCTCTCAGCTCAAGCTGTCCCCACACAATGGCGGGTGGATGTCGCCATTTTGGAACAAGATGCTGTATTCTCCTGGGTCAGTCTGGTCTCTATAGAGGAGATAGGTAAAGCAGTGGCCTTGAGCCTGTAGCTGTTTCCCTGGATCTCTGGACTCAGTTGATTTGAGGCTGGAATTGTGCTTTCCTTGGATACTGGGAGTTTCCCCTGGAAGGTAGGCAAATCTAGGTTGGCAGAGGCTGAACCTGCTCATTACCCCCCACCTGTGGACTCTCCTTTCACCTGGGGAACACAGATGACGGTGAGTTTGGAGTCTATAGCAAAGCGAAGAGCAAATCTTGCTCTTCAGTCACTGCAGTCCTTAGAAACCTTGCACCCTAGTTGCCTCCATCTTGGATCAACAAGTGCATTGTATGGATTTTGTCTTTTGAAGTTACCGTCTGGTCAGGTACCATAGACTGACCCCCCAATGTTACAAGCTATTACCAATGCTTTTGGTGTCCTCAATAACCTGATGGTAAGTCCCCATTGCTGAAAACAACACATAGCAATCAGAGAACACATTATTTTAATGCAGGCACTTTTGGTGAGCTTACTTCCTACTGGATAGCTTTCGTAGTACTAGAAGGTAAAATAAATGCTATTGAGGTGAGGTGGTAAGTTAATAAGACAGCATTACTTAGCTATTAACTTTGTGAGCTACAATGATGTCTGACCTCTCAACATACACCCACAGATGCAGTAGTGACACTATTATGAGACTAATCTAACTTTCAGGTTAGAGTTAAGGTTTACTTCACAATATGGAACACATGACTGGTACTATGAACTGGAGCAAAAGCCTGTGGCTGGATATGCCATAGGCACTAGATGAGACCTTACGACCATCACTCTGCTAAGTGCCTATATATAATTGTAAACTTTCCTTACTTACTAGTTTTCTTCAGTGATGCAGGTCATGATCAGTCAATTTCCTTACATCCATGCACATACAGGTCCTAGCAGGTGAACATTACTGGATTGAAAAACTAGACTATGAAGTAGGGTGGAAATGGTGGCAATTGTATGAAACAGCTGGAGGGGAGGTAAAGGGAGAACACATGATCAAATACATTATATGAGTTGTAAAATTCTCAGCCTAACATATTGCTCATATACTTGAGAGGGGGATATGTTTTGTATACCTACCCCTTTATGTTTTGGTGTGGCTTCTAGAAACCTAAATTTATTTTAGGAGTAGATACAGATTTTGAAAGGACTTGTCCTTTTCTTTTGCTGTGAATAATATATCCATTAAGCAGTAAAGGTTTCAGCAATAAACCTTGGATAAGCTAAGTGCCTATTAAAGCATACAATCCATAACAATAATGGAATAACAATAACCATTATCATTAGAATAAAATGTATGAGTTACAAAACTTAGGTGGTAGGATCATTAAATAGAAGTGTTTGGTGTCAAGTGATACATTTAGAAAATACTTTGTAGTTAAAAAGTTTAGAGAGTTAATTTTGTTGATATTTACTAAAACTGTTACTGGTACAGCATGGAACTTCTCTGCCCAAGCTAGATCGAGCTATGCACAGTGACTTATAAGTCATGCTTCTGGGTTAACAAAGTTTCATGATAAATCACTGAGGGCATAGTCTCCTTGAAATACTGCTGCTCATAGATGCAGCTAGTTTATTTGAATCACATACATTCTTGGATCTAATTGGATAAAGGGAGAGATATTACTCAAAATGAGAAGAAAAATGGCCCTTTTATGCATCAGAGAACAGTATTCAACATAATACTGAATATAATATTTAAAAGAATTTGACTGATATGGAACAGCAATAATTGAATATCCTATATGTAAAGATTTTATTCATTCACTTTCTTATTTAAGTGGTATATAATCTCACGTTTATTTTAATCTCTTTTTTACATACATATATTACCTTATTGATAATTAAACTATGATATGTGAATTCAATATTTCCTTTACATATTGTTTAAATAATTAAAGTTTATACCTGAATTACTCAAGTTCAGTAGTAAAACTGCAATAGGCCAGAGTAGATTTTAAATTTGAAATTCAATTTCCATGTGGTCACACAGTATAATAGACAGCATAATGGAATTGCATTGCCACTAGATATGTTTTATTATTTATTATTGAATGTAAATGACATGCTGCACACCACCAACATGAGCAATTCTCAGTCCTGCATTACAGGCATGAAGTCACTCATTAGACTAGGACTTGTTCTCCACTGAGGAGTGACAATTTGTGCCACTCTGGGAAAATTTATTTTCCCTTAACCATCAAGGTCACTAAGAGTGTTCACTATTTTCAAGAAAAGTGTTATTGTATAGATATTTAAATAAAAGTAGAGAGTTTTATGTGTTTCTTTAGACACATTGCTCAGAAGGAAGTTTCTTATAGTGATGGAATCACATTCAATAGAGAATGGGTGTCTCAGATCACGTCCTTAATCATAAAAGAGCACATTATTAATTGAGGAACTTAAGAAGCATATAAAACCTAACTAATTACAACATGGGTTTTAACATAGTTTCTATTTTTTCTATTTCTCATAAAAACACAAACACAATCATATATGTTTACATAAATTATATGTGAGTTCACATAAATACATTATGTAGCAATATGGTATATGTAGAACAGAAATATTCTAAAGCATGTTTATGGAGGTAATTTACATGTATTATAGCATAATACATCTGTAAGTAGGAGCTGATCTCCTTTCGAAAGGAAGCATAATAAGGTAAGTTAAGAATAAATAAATGGCTATAATTTGTATTTCATTGTTATGCATTTTGTTCATATTTCATGCTTAGGCTATCTGTAAAGGTAACTTTTTTTTTTTTTATTAATTTAGTCTTGATACTTCTCAATGGGTATCCCATCCTTTGTATCCTCCCATTCTTCCCTCCCTCCCATTTTCCCCTTATTCCCCTCCCCTATGACTGTTCCTGAGGGGGATTACCTCCCCCTGTATATGCTCATAGGGTATCAAGTCTCTTCTTAGTAACCTGCTATCCTTCCTCTGAGTGCCACCAGGTCTCCCCCTCCAAGGGACATGGTCAAATGTGAGGCACCAGAGTACATGAGAAAGTCATATCCCACTCTCTACTCAACTGTGGAGAATGTTCTGCCCATTGGATAGATCTGGGTAGGGGTTTAAAGTTTACCGCCTGTATTATCCTTGACTGGTGCCTTAGTTTGAGTGGGACTCCTGGGCCCAAATCTGCCTATCATAATGTTCTACTTGTAGGTTTCTAGGACCCTCTAGATCCTTCTACTTTGCTATTCTCGCATGCTTCTCTCAATTAGAGTCCCAATAGGATGTCCTCCCCTCTGTCCCAGTTTCCTGGTAAGTGAAGGCTTTCGTGGGACATGCCCCTTGGGCTAGTATGCAGATATAAGTGAGTATATACCACTTGAGTCTTTCTGCTTCTGGGTTAACTCACTCATTATGATCATTTCTAGCTCAATCCATTTATCCACAAATTTCGGGAATTCCTTGTTTTTAATAGCTGAGTAGTATTCCATAGTGTATATGTACCACAGTTTTTTTATCCATTCTTCTACAGATGGACACTTAGGCTGTTTCCATGTTCTGGCTTTTATGAATAAGGCTGCTATGAACATGGTTGAGCAAATTTTCTTGTTGTGTGCTGGAGCATCTTCTGGGTATATTCCAAGGAGTGGAATAGCTGGGTCTTGAGGAAGCCCTATTTCCATTTTTCTGAGACAGCACCAGATAGCTTTCCAAAGTGGCTGTACTAGTTTGCATTCCCACCAGCAATGAAGGAGTGTTCCTCTCTCCCCATATCCTGGTGTCACTTGAATTTTTTATCTTAGCCATTCTGATGGGTGTAAGATGGAATCTCAGAGTTGTTTTGATTTGTATTTCCCTGATGACTTAGGAGGTTGAGCATTTCTTTAAGTGTTTCTCAGCCATTTGATATTCCTCTGTTGAGAATTCTCTGTTTAGTTCCAAGCCCCATTTCTCAATTGGGTTATTTGGTTTGGTGGCATTTAATTTCATCAGTTCTTTATATATTTTGGATATTAGACCTTGCAAAGGCAACTTTTAGTACCATTAAGACTTATAGAATATTACATTTTATGTATAATATAGAAAATTAAATTAATAATGAGAATGATAACTACAAAGAATCTATCTAGACCTGAATGAAACATGCATATTGCAAAAATATCCTGTCAGGGAATTATGAGGCTTGTACAAAATAATTCTATCTTTTTTCTGAGAGCATTGTCCACCTCTTGGTAGATACTGCTGAACATCATGTCCAGTTTTGTCTGTTGAGCCTTTTCTTTTATGAATGACCCTGGCAATTGCTTTTGATCACATATTAATTGTTGAATAAGAGTTTAATGGAGTAAATTAAGTGTCCTGTAAGAGTATAATGGCATTCTAATTTTACCTCTTTGTGATGAAAATAAAGTCACTCTGATTCATGTCTTGAGAATCCAACACTTTAGAATTTATTTTCTTTAGACTTTTGATACTAACCACACTTATATTTGGTTTTGAAACTTCTACCTCTCAAAAACCCTTCACTGCCTTGAATATGATGACGGTGATGATGGTGATGATGTGTATCTATGGGAATACAGATTGAATTATCATATGTATGATAGCTTCACATCCTCAACATAATAAAAAACTCTGTGTAGAATGAATAAATGAAGCAAAACCAAAAGCTCATAATAAAACTAAAGCAACAGTGAAAGGAGATTACAGAATCACACAAAGACTGTAGTGGTATTTACTAAAATTTTGCTAACTTAAAATAAATGATACGTAGAATGTTTTTTAATTTTAAACTAATTTCATAATGTACACTCTGATTTAGTTTTCTTTATATTCCTAATAGAAAAATAATTTAATTTGATTATGTACATCAAAAATGATTAATTTTTGAATATTATTCATTTCTTTTTTGCTACCAGAAATCACAGAGTCATGAGACAGAATAATACATTCCCATTCTATTATTTGAAAGAAATATATAAAATATATTATTATAAATCACGTTTAATATACTATTTTTGTGATATTTATCAATAAATTGGACAATATTATTTCTCAGATTCATGTATATGCCTTTATAAAATTAAATTAATATATGAAAAATAATTATTTCTTATTTAATATCAGATTAAAAATAAAATCTGGGAAATGTTCCTATCAATGCTATTATCCTGTACTGTCTGTAATATTGGGCATGTGTCTAAAGAAATTGTGGTATGTTTTGACAGGACACATACAAATGTGACATAAAATTGTAACATTTTTAGAAATATTTTATTTAATACAATGACTAGAGTGTATCACTTAGGATAAAAAGTGATGGAGTATACTTGGTTATCTTTATATAAAATATATGTGACATTAATTATAAATTGAGAAAATTATTTTTACATTAATTTAGCAAATCAATATTTAACACAAATTCTTGCATATATACAATGCATACATATGTATATATACATATATAATAAAATACATATGCAGAAAGTTATTTATAAACATGCATAAGCAATGTGTGCATATCATATGCACATATATATATATATATATTATATGGACTTTAGCCTCTTAAATTTAATAAGATCATATTGACTTAAATAATTTCCCATCTCCGTTTAATTCTATAAAGAAATTACCCTATCAAATAAACTCTGAATCATGATGTTTACAATTTGTAGCAGTCAAGGGTCCAAAGGAAAGCGTAATAGCAATTAAAGTATAAAAATAACCTTTCTTAATTTGATACATCACATATCAGGTAAGATTAATAGGGTATTAGCTTTTGCATTTATTATAATGCTTTGACATTTCATCTGTCATATTTGAGTGCCATCAAGAAGGCAAAATTGCACTTCTCCTTCAATTTATGTTTTGATTTAGTGTAATATGTCAAGTTGTTATTTTGTTCATTAGGTATAAAGTAGATGCAATTTATGTAAATAGAAATTATAATAAATGTTTAACATTGTTAACATGTTTGAAATGAGCCTGCTTGCCAATAGATGCTATACCTCCAATGGTGTCAAGAATTATAGTCAGATTCAGAAATCCATTTTTAATTTTTTCTTTTAAAGCTAGGAAATATTTATTATATATATTTTAATGAATTTATTTATTTAATCACTCTACACCCCAATAGCAGGCCTCACCCTCCCATCCTTCCAGTGCCACCCATAATTTGACAGTTAGTTTAGGATTTCATACATACATACATACATACATACATACATACATACACTAATTTCTATCCTTTTTATTTCACCATTTGCCTCAATACCCGATAAGCATACTCCCTCAAATTAAACCTTTTATTTTTATTTTTGTTACATATATTACTTATTGAGTCTAGTTATTTTTTCCCTAATATGTATATGTTTAGGGCTGACCACTTAGGGTTTGGGCAATTGCCATCAAAGTGTTTAGGACTGTGTTAAGTCAATCTATACTTGTTATTAGTGGAAAGAGAAAATAAAGTTATGAATAAATTGTTGGTGGAGAGTGGGAGAGTTAAGTAAGAAAGCAGATGAAAGTGAGATGTAAGGGCAGGAATACAAGGAGAGACATTTAATACTAAGGGATATTTGAATGGTCATATGGAATAGTACTACTGTAGAAACTTCTTAAAATATATACATATATAAAAGAAAGCTAAATAGAGTGACCAAATAACATGAGAGACAATGTTCCTGGTAGATATCCTTACTAGCAAGTGAAAGTTCCAATGGCAGGAGTAGATTACCTCTATTTGCATTATTGAATAATGGGCAACAATGGAAGGTCCTACACATCTTAACCTAATGCCAAGACTACTGGTTGTTCTCTACAAATTGACAGTAAGGTGCCATTGGTGAAGGTAGCACTTATGTAGCTGGCATTTGCTACTTGTGGGTTCTTTCTTCCACAATTCTTCATGCTCTTTCTTCCACCCTTTTGACTCTCTAACATTAGATAAGAGAAAAAAAAAAAAAAAAGAAAAGAATAGAGAGGAAAGGAGAGAAATCCCTGAATAAAGTCAAGGGTCACAAAGGGGAAAAGGGTGACATCATAAGACTACTTCCTGCTGAAAAGGGGCATGAAGTTCCTGGGAGCAAGTCTGATCTTTCCTTTCTCTCATTGTTTCTCCTTTGCTTATTACTACTTTACAAACTGTGACAAACAGCAACCAACAATTAACCAACAACACCCCTGTCCTGTACTGGCTCTAGGGCCCCAAGCATTTATCTACCCTCTGAAAAGTCTCCAGAAATCCAAATGTCACACAATCGTAGGAAGTATCTGAACCTAACAAAATCATGCCTCTGCTAGAGCACGAAGCAAGTGGAGTAGCAGTGCCTGTCCCTGGGCATACTAAGGACACTGTAGAGTAGCCTCTATTCCCAGCAGTAGATGGCCAATGGAAAACTAACTCAATGGTACTTTTGTAGACATTGTCACTCATATTGATTGTGTGTGTGTGTGTGTGTGTGTGTGTGTGTGTGTGTGCATGTTTCTTCTGTTTGTGTTTTGTCTGTTTGCTCTTGTTCAAAGAGGGAAAAAGAAAGGACTTGATATTGGGTAGGTATTGATGATTTGGGAATAGTTGATCAGGGAAATGCATGATCAGAATAAAGTGCATGAACTTTTTGCACTTAAAAAATGGGCTTTCCTCTTCCTGCTCCTACCACTATTATATCCTCTGGTTGCTATACCTCTGTCCTTCCATAGGGGATTCTTTCATTTCTTTCTTTTCTTCCTTCTTTCCATCCTCCCTTTCTCCTTCCTTCTTTCTTCCTTCCTTTCTCTTTTATTTCTTTTTTGGCTGTTTGAGACAGGGTTTCTCTGTGTAACCTTGATTGCACTGGACTGGCTTTGTAGACCAGGCTAGCCTCGAACTCACAGAGATCCACTCACCTCTGCCTCCTGAGTGCTGGGAATAAAGCCATGCACCACCACCATCTGGCTCCATAGGGGATTCTTAACTCTCTGAATCCATAAGCCATAATAAATTCTTCCTTCTACAAGTCTCCTTTGTCATGGTGTTTTATCCCAGCCAAAGAAAAGCAACATACACAAATCAATATTAGGAAACCTTTCAATTTATTTATATTAAATGATGCTTGGTTTTGCATATAGCATCATTTCTTACTTCTCTTTCTCAATTCATTTATCCAATATCCATTAGATCTGCCATGATAAAACAATAAAGCTAATATATTCTAATGAAGGAATGCCTGTTACAGAAGTGAGCAGAAGTCAAGGCATTATAGGTTACAATGTCTTGAAAGGTCAAAATTAAGCATCCCTCCATGGCATAAGAAAGTTATAAATATAGATTAGACAGTGTGGTAGGATAGGAAAGATGCAGAACAAAGCCACAGGCAGAGGCTCCTTTGAAGACAAGAAAGGCATCTAAGAGGGATAACAGTGATGTTTAAAAAGTAAATTAGAGAACTGGCATGTGTCTTATTACCACACACACACCAGAACAAGCTATTAAATTTAATTTAAAATTATGTCCTTTATGATGCTAAATGCATTTCATTGAGAAAGCAAGTTTCCAATTAATAGGATTGCAGATATTATGTAGCAAAGGAGGTTATCTTTAAATTACATGTTTTCTAGCTACCCTCTGCCCTTAAACCTTCCCGAATGGAAGGAATTAAAAAACAAAAATAAATAAGCAAAACATCTCCTCATGGAAAACTGTAATGTGTCGAAGCAAGCCTCATAGTATATACTTTTGTACACACATTATTTCCTTGGAAATATTCATTGCAATGAGTCATTGGTCTGGTTTGAGGTCTCTGGCTTCTACTGTACCATCAATACTGGATCCTCATGGGAACGCTTCTTGGATATTCATTTATTGGCCTATGCCCTGGAGATGCTGCAGCTTTGGGTCTACAGGAACAGCACTTTGACACTTTCCAGCAGTTCATCAATGAAGTAGATGTTGAAGTGTCTCAACTCAAAGCCCTGGATCTAGGCCTGGGTAGTAGCTGAGATGGTCAGTCCACCAACTTTCCCATATATGCACCATCGTGGTAAGCTGACCAGGGGCAAGAGCAGTTCTACTCGCTTGTCTGGGGCCTTTTGAGCTGTGCCCCAGCATCCAGGGCCAGCTCCACTGTGGTGCCTACACACGGCACAGGACTGGCTCTATTGAGTGCCATAGCCAGTGAGGGATGAGGCCAGCTCTGCACAGCCCTTGAACATCAATGTTCAAAGCCACATCCCACAGGAATAACCACAGATTTTTAGTTGTAATATGAGGCACAAACATCAACATAGAGAACATCAACATAGATACTGGCTGCTTCATGGTCATATATCTAGACAAAGTCCTCAGAAGCAGTGTGGACTGGCATTTCACCATAGCCTCAGGTGGCATGGGGATGTTGTCTATTCACAACAGGCTATTCTTCATCAAGAAAAGCTCCAGTTCTACCTCTCATCCTAATGCTCCAAACTGTTTGCTTCTCGTTCTCTCCTATATGTCCACAACATATTTGCACATTGTAGCAGCCCCTCCCCACAGCAAGTGGGTCATGAGAATGGCAGGACTCTGGGTGTCTTCCTCTTCCCACACCGCTTCCACTAAATAGCATGGCAAGCATGCTTTCATTCTTAACATAATTGACAAAACAACTACAATGAACATATTTGGTTTTATAGTACAGGGCAAGTGTCATAAAAACCTCCATAAAACCTCCCTAGGGTCTTATTGTTGCTCCATTCTTGCTCTGGTGCCTAAGCTTATTTCTGCTTTTCATGTGATTGATATATTTATGACCAATAAAAATAATGAGAAATATATCTGTTTAAGAATGAAGGCCTCCTGCAGAATGCTTTTCGGATACAGCATTTATTAGCATGCGTTAAGGACTTTGTGGCATTTGAACACATGCACTTAGTGTACTTCGATCATATTTGTAACTTTTGCTCATTTTTATCCCACTATGCTTTTTAAAATAATTCATATAATTAAAAATCTAATTATTTCCTCATGTTATATTGTGATCATAGCCCCTTCTCTCCTCCTCTCCTGGTCCTAACCTCCCTTCCTCTCCCTAGTCCCTTCCCTTTTCTGCAAAAAAGGGGAGACACTCCTCTCAGCTCATCAAATTGCAACAGGACTGAATATGTCCTCTTCCAATGTGGCCCTGAGAGGGAGATCTGCCATGTGAGAGTGACAAAATAGCCGGCAACCAAGTCCATGTCAGAAACAGGCCCTGCAACCCTTACTAGCAGACAAACACGTAGCCTGTATTGCCCATCTGCTATGTTATTGTAGGGGTCCAGTCTATATTTGGGTGGTGGTTGATGCTTTAGTCTCCACAAAACCTACCTGGGTAGTGGTAGTTGGCTCTGTTGGTGTTCTTAAAAAGCTCCTGTCACCTCCCTATCCATGTCCTCATTTTTTCCACAAGATTCCCTACCATTTACCCAATGTTTGGCTGTGAGTCTCCACATCTGTTTGGATCCACTCTTGGGTCTGGCATCTCAGAGGACAGATATCTAGAGTCCTGTCTACAAGGAAACTACAGTATCATTAATAGCATCAGTTCTGGAAACAGTTGGTATGTTGTCCAATACCCAGATAGGTTTAGTGTCTGTTGAAGTCGTAGTTTTGGTCTCATAGTATTAGCTCCACTTCCTCAGCAAATCCATTGTAGATAAATGTTGAGCAAAGCTCTTCACTATTAAGCCTTATTTAAAAAATCTCTAAATTCTACAAGTTACTAAAAGGGATACCCAAATGGATTCTAACTGACAAAGCATGGGTTTCTTTGATGAGTCCTCACTCTCTCCGGAAAGAGTCAGAATACTCTAAGTAATAAGGAAATGAAGAGGGAGTAGGAAAGAAGTGAAAGGACATGAGAGTGAAAAGGAAAATATCTGTGATTTAGAGAAGAAACACAAAAACAGTGTGGATTTCCATGTATTGAAACATCCCAACATCCCGGGGATGAAGCCCACTTGATCATGTAATAGTTTTGATGTCATCTTGAATTCAATTTGAAAGGATTTTGTTGAGTATTTTTGCATCAATGTTCATAAGGGAAATTGGTCTGAAATTCTCTTTGTTTGTTGGGTCTTTGTGTGGTTTACGTATGAGGTTGACTGTGGCCTCATAGAATGAATTTGCCAATGTTTCTTCTGTTTCTATTTTGTGGAGTACTTTAAGGACCATTGGTATTATCTCTTCCTTGAATGTTTGGTAGAACTCTGTGCTGAAATCATCTGGCCTCATCTGTTAGTCTACATATTGGGAAAATATCTTCAACAATCCTACTCTGGCAAAGGGATTATAAACAAAAGATATAAAGAACTTAAAGATTAAATACCACAAACAAACTAATCCAATTATAAATGAGAGGGGAACATGTACGGGGAGTAGGAGTAGGAAGATCAAGGGAGAGAGCGCCAGGTGAAAGAGTGGGAATTGGAAGTGAGCGGCATCTCTGGGATGTGCAAGACTGTTTTAATGCATCAATGTATTGCAGTGGCTTTAAAATATCTACTTATAAAAATATTCACAAAACATAATATTTGTGAGTAAATATATTTTTTTATTTGTTATTTTATTTTCATCAAAATATGTCAGTAGTTATAGTATAATGGATACTGAACAGAAGTAAGTACTTTCAGATTTTCTGATAGCTCTAGGTAACAATGATTCTTCACCTGAATGTGTGTGCTATTATGGAGTATATACATTTTTAAACTTTTAATACATAGTCAGCCATGGAAAGTTGTAACTAATGGACATAATTAATTCAAATTATGTGTATAGAAAGTATTTATTTGTTCTCTGCTATGGCTAAAGTACATCATTTTTCAACATCATGAATCACCCATATATGAATGATTACTTTTTCTTTTCTGAAACTTCTTCATTTGTTTTATCAAATGCTGAAAACTTGTTCTGGTTTTAATTATTATACTTTAATTTTATTGGAAACGATAGTAGAAAAGCTATAAATTCAATTCAATATACAGAGGGTTAAAGAAGAAAAATCCAATTTCTCTAATGCAACATAACCTGGGTGTATTATAAAAATTCTGACAGACTTTTAAAAATATATTTACTAGAGTTTTTTATCTAATCATCTTCCTTTTATCTTCTTTCCACAGAACATTTGATTTTACATTCTAAGTATCAAGGGAAAACTTTGAGATAATAAAATACGCATCAACTCAAAAGAAACCAAGCGAGGAATCTACTGCCTTCTTGAAGCTTTTCATTCTTTCAAGTTCTTCAGTCATTTGAGGGGTGCGTGTCTGTGTGTGTGTGTGTGTGTGTGTGTGTGTGTGTGTGTGTGTGTGTGTTTTGATTCCTTCTTACACTCATACTGCAATTTGACATAATAGAAATTCTTTTTTTAAAATTAATTTATTCAATTTAAATCGTGTTATAACCCCCTCCCTCATCTCTTCCTGGTCCAACATCTTTCCCTCTTTCCACCATCCGCATCCCTTAGTCCTCAGAAAGGTATCAAGTCTCTTCAGGACTGCCTGTATCCTCTACCTCTGGGGCCTGGCAAGGCCACCTCACCTGGGAGAAGTGATAAAAGAGCAGGCAATAGAGTTCATGTTGGAGACAGTCCTTTGTCCTCTTACTAGGTGACCTACATGGAGACTGAACAGCCTATCAGCTACATCTGTGCAGGGGGCAGAGTCATCCACATTCCTGGGCTGTGGTTGGCCCATCAGTCTCCCCAGGGACCCCTGGGCCCAGATTTGTTTGCTCTGTGGCCTTCTTGTGGAGTTCCTGTCCCCTATGGGTCCTTCTGTGCCCCCACTCTTCTAAAAGACTACCTGTCATCTGCCCAAATTTTGGCTGTAAGTCTCAGCATCTGTTCCTATCCCCTGCTGGATAGAGTTTTTCAGAGGACATCTATGGAAGGTTCTTGTCCAGTCCCCTCTCTTTAAATTCTTCTACTGTCTATTCCATTTGCCATTCTGAATGAGAATTAAGCATCCTCTATAGAGTCTTTCTTGTTATTTAGCTTCTTTTAGTCTGTGGATCGTGATATTGTTATCATGTATTATATGCCTAATATCTGCTTATAAATGAGTATATAACATGCATGTCCTCTTGGGTCTGGACTACTTCACTCAGGATGACCTTTTCCAGATCCATCCATTTTTCTTCAAATTTTATGATGGTGTTCTTTTTTTAGTAGTTCAATAATTTTTAATTGTGTAAATATACCACATTAATTATTAATTTTTCTGATGAGGGACATCTCGGTTATTTCCTGGTTCTGGTTATTATGAACAAAACCTCTATGAACATAGTCAAGCAGATGTCTTTGTTGTATGGTGGAGTATCTGTTGGGTATATGCCCAGGATGGTCTAGCTGGGTCCTGAGGTAGGACTGTTCCAAAATGTTTGAGAAAGTGCTGAATTGATTTCTACAGTCATTGAACGAGACTACACTTTCACTAGTAATGGATCTTCTGGAGTTATCTCCATCCCTGATCTCAAGCTATACTATAGACTAACAGTAATAAAAACTGATTGGACCACCCAAGGACAATACAGGCGATAAACTTTAAACCCCACCCAGATCTTGCCAATAGACAGAACATTCTCCTCAGTTGAGTGGAGAGTGGGGTAGGACCTGCACATGAACACTGGTGCCTCATATTTGACCATGCCCCCTAGAGGGAGAGACCTGGTGGCACTCAGAGGGAGGATAGCAGGTTACCAAGAAGAGACTTTATACCCTATGAGCATATATAGGAAGAGGAAATCCCCCTCAGGAACAGTCATAGGGGAGGGGAATAAGGGAAAAATGGGAGGGAGGGAAGAATGGGAGCATACAAGGGATGGGATAACCATTGAGATGTAACAAGAATAAATTAATAAAAAAAATTTTAAAAACTGATTGGTACTGGCATATTGCAATTTCAACAAATGATGCTGGTCTAACTGGATGTCTACATACAGAAAAAATGTAAATAGAGCCATATTTATCACTCAGCACTAAACTAAAGTCCAAGTGGATCAAAGACCTCAACATAAAATCAGACATACTAAATTTTCCAGAAGAAGAAAGTCAGGATGAGCCTTGAACTCATTGGCCCAGGAGACAACTTCCAAAACAAAATAACAACAGTCCAGGCTCTATGATCAAAATTTAATAAATAGCACCTCATGAAACTGAAAAGCTTCCATAAAGCAAAGGACATTCTCAACAGAACAAAACAACAGCCTACAGACTGGTAAAAGATCTCCACCAATCCTACATCTAACAGAGGGCAAATATCCAAAATATACAAAGAACACAAGAAATTAAACACCAACAAACCAAATAATCCAAATGGGATATGGAGATAAACAGAATTATGAACAGAGGAATATTGAAGCAGTTAAAGAAATGCTCGAAGTCGTTAGTCATCCGGGAAATGCTAATAAAAATGATTCAGATTCCATCTTACACCTTTCAGAAGGGCTAAGAAAAAAAAAAACTCAAGTGAGAGCACACGCTGGCTAGCATGTTGAGAAAGGGGAACAACAATTTTTTTTAACTGAGAGACATTTTCATATTTGGATATAGTTGTAGGAAGTTGGTTACTAGAGGAATGTACGTGACAGAATGACCATCATTCAAACCATGTATGTATGGTATGTTTGTAGACTTGTGTGTATTATTGCTTGAGCATGTCCTGCTGATTGTATTGAAACTTAACTCTTTATATGATATTAGTAAGAACATCCAAGAGGTGTGCTAATGCATATATAATATGCTGTGTAGATTTACCTGTCAGTATGTCACCACCTACAGTCATCTGGGAAGAGTGTCTTCTTGAGGATTTATCCAGAGAAGGTTAGTCTGCTGGTATGTCTGTGGAGGATTGTCTTAATTGATATTGCTGTGGAAGACCTGTAAACCTGGAAGAACATCATTTCCTAGGATTAGTGTTTTGAAAAATATAAGAGAGGAGGAAACTAGCTGAATGTGGGTGGCAAACTTGATGCTAGTGAGCATGTGTGTATTAATTTGTCTCAGTTCTTATCTGTGGGTAGGATGTGACCAGTCAGATGAAGCTCCTATAATCATTACTATCATCCTGTGATGTACTATAAACTGAGACAGGGATCTAAGTTAAACCCTTACTCACTAAATTGCTTTAAGTCAGTGGTGTTTTATCATACAAAAGGAGTTTAATAGAAGAACTATAATTCAGTTTTCTGGGAAGGTGAGAGATTAGAGTATCAAGTTCCGGGTCTCCAGGATATAAAGACTGCATCATATGTCAGGCTTAATAACCCTGAACTCTTACCTCCTATATTGTCCTTGGCTGGTGCCTTAGTTTGAGCGGGACCCCTGGGCCCAAATCTGCCTATCATATTGTTCTACTTGTAGATTTCTAGGACCCTCTGTATCCTTTTATTTTGCTGTTCTCCCATGCGTCTCTCATTTAGAGTCCCAATAGGATGCCTTCCCCTCTGTCCCAGTTTCCTGGTAAGTGAAGGCTTTTGTGGGACATGCCCCTCTAGCCAATGGTCAGAATATTCTCCACAGTTGAGTGGAGAGTGTGATACGACTTTCTCACGTACTCTGGTGCCTCACATTTGACCATGTCCCCTGGAGGGGGAGACCTGGTGGCACTCAGAGGAAGGACAGCAAGTAGCCAAGAAGAGACTTGATACCCTATGAGAATATATAGGGGGACGTAATCCCCCTCAGGAACAGTCATAGGGGAGGGGAATAATGGGAAAATGAGGGGGGGAGGAATGGGAGGATACAAGGGATGGGATAAACATTGAGATGTAACAAGAATAAATTAATAATAAAAAAAAAAAAAAAGTAAAACACCAAAAAAAAAAAAAAAAAAACCCTGAAATCTAGAATAAAAATGTCAGAGATTATCTGAATAGTAGATCAGTTTCCAAACATGCAAAATGCCGTGTATTCAAATCCCAAGGCCACAGATTGCTTCCCTATCTTCAACTTCTGCGACAAACATTGTGATAGCCAGCACCTAAACCTTTTGCTATAATACTTCAATTTTTATGCAAAATGGTTCCAAAATATGATGAAAGATTTAAGTTACCTTATCAGATGAGTAGCATATTCTCAGAAATGACTTATTGGGTCTATTATCCTCAAATAGACTACAAATGAACAAAAGGCATCGACCTGCCTTCTTTGAAATATATCCTAATCATTTTCCTTCAAATGAGAGGCATGAAATAAATTTATAAGTAATTCATCTATACTTCAAAGTGTTCATATATAATAAATAGATGCTGAGAAGAACCTACTGTGTGAAACAGAGATTGTTACATTTAAAATGTAACTTTGCTGACCTTCACAGTTCTAGATGACATATTGAGTGATTGATTTTAAAAAAACAAGACAAAAATACAATTCCAAAATAACTAACGCAATTATTTGGAGAAATATTTCAACATATTTATAATTATCATATAAGTATAATTACCTAGTACTAAAATTATATAAACTAATATGATACATAGAATGAACCATTTGTTCATCATATATAAGGTACAAGTGAAAAATGTAGGATTTGTATTTTCCATAAAATGACATGTATGAGAAACAAAATTAAACACCCAAGTGCGTATATGATTTTACTTATTTTACATCATATGAAATTAAAAGCAAAACTGATAGATGAGGGTATCTATAATACACCTATTTTCCTTTATATAACCTTACATTGTCAACATGTCTCCACATATTTATAACATTTGTTACAGTGTACTGGCGTTGTTTTCACAGTTTCATAGTTTACATTTAGCATCAATGCTCAGAGTTTATTGTCTATTGTTTGGTATAAATGTATAAATAAAACAATGGTAGTGATAGTAGCATGCTGTGGGTGGGAGCGACAAGAGTTGTGGAAGGGAAACAGGAGCAGTGAATCTGGACAAGAGGGCAGGTGGTGGGAAGGAGACTGGAAGAACCGGAGGGAGGAGAGTCTGTGGTCAGGAAGCATTCTACAGGAGAAGAGATAATAATAAAAGTAACAATTAATAATAATAGTAGTAGTAGTAGTAGCAGCAGCAGCAGCAGCAGTATTTCTCACTGTTCAAGATTTGAGGCAATCTGTATTTCCTGCATTTGTACCACAGGACTCTTGACCGAACATCAATCAACTTCAGGACAACTGATACTTCCTCTTTTCTCCTTTCTACAGGCTTCTGACCTTCAGTTCTGATCTGAGGCTAGGAATTGTATCACTAACTCCTTTGTTTGTGAAGCCTTCACACTGGAACTAAACTATTTGTTGATTTGTTTACCTTCCACATTGCTTGTTCTAGGACTACTAGGTTCCCAAAAGAAGATGAGGCAGCTGCCTCTCATAAATCTTCATCTTATCAGTTCTTTCTCTGGAGAAACCTGACTGACACAGAGGTTAACTAGTCACTTATTTGGCTGCTCCAAAGTTTGGCAGCTGTGAACAAAGCTGCTTCTACAAACCATGCAAATTCTTGTGTACATGAGTTTTCACATCTCTATAATGAAAATATCCAGGTACAATCAGAAGAATTTAGGGTAGAGGAATATTTAATTATACAAGAAACTATCAACTGGCCATCCAAGGTGCTATACATACAGACCCAAACAAATATCACTTCTTAACAATATTTTTAATTTTGACTTTTCCAATGAGATTCTATTGATATAGTGTCATTTTACATTTCAGTCCTCTGATAACACATCATTTAGCACCTCTTTTTATACATGAATTTGTGCACCATCTATATTATTTGAAACATTTTCACTGTTTATATTTTAAACACAGTTTTTGATATGGAATCATAGTGTGTAGGCCAGAATAACCTAGAAATCAAGAACCTTCTGCCTTAATCTCCAAGACCTGGTGAGAGACTTAGATACATGTAGAATCGCTTCTATTGTCTGATCTGTTATTTCTATATTGCCTTAGGTAGGTCTTCTGTTGCTGTGAGGAAACACCATGAACAATACAGCTAGGGGAGTAACAGGTTTGTTTAAATTACATACCCTGAGCCACAGTCCATCACTGGTGGAAACAGGGACAGGAACTCAAGTCAGGAACATAGAGGCAGAAATATGAATGGAAGCTAAGAAACGCTGCTTATCCATAGCTTTCTCTGTATTTCTTATACCAGTTGTAACCTCTGGATCAGGGTACTGCTCTCTATTAGATGATCCCTGCACACCATGTTTTCCTATAAGCAAGAATAGGGAATATTTGAGAATAATATTCTCTCAATTAAGACATCTTTTTTTTTCTAAGTTTGTATCCATCTAAATGAACAACTGGCACAAACATGTTTTAGGTGAAAGACTTCATAATTCTATATGATAATCTCTATGAAACGCATCTTTGCAAATACAAATTTGTTTTCTCTCCTCTATTACTGTCCTTTATAGAGCAGAAAAATTTTATATTAACTTCACACCAGTCAACAACCTTCCTTTAATTCTGAATAAGAACATTTTGGTAATTACTTTTATTTTTAGGTAAATAATCATTTAATTTTTAAACAGAGTTTTATATTTTTATCCCAATACATTCTCATTTTATTCCATTTCACTTTTTCATTGCTTTAAAATGGGCCTTTACTTTGAAGAAATAAAGTTGCAGTTGACTTGTATGTCTCAACTCTAGGATTAGTTGTAATGAGGTTTCTAGCAATTACCAGTATTCATAAGAAAGTCTTTAATGTGCATGTTCCACTCAGAATAACTTTGAGATACAGGCCAACCTGCCAACCTGCCACACAGAGGTCCTGTGTCAAATCTCTCTAAAAAAAAAAAAAGAACGGAAAGGCTTAAATTGTACTACATGAAAGAAGAAATATGGTGGGTGAATGGACATATGAAAATTTCACATGCCTATAATCCAAGCACTCAGGAAGGCAGAGGCAAGCAGATTGCTGTGAGTTCAAGGCCACGGTGGTCTACAAAGTGAATCCAGGACAGCCAAGTCTATACAGAGAAACTCTGTCTTGAAAAAATAGAAAAGGAAGAAAAGAAAAAAAAAAAACATCATGTATGTATCATCAATGAAAGCTCACTGAAAGTATTTTTTTCACTGAAAGGGTATTATACTTTGCCAAGTATGTTTGGCATGGTCAAGCGACATTTTTAGCATGTCTCAATGACGCAGAAGATTAGTGGATTTTCAATTTTTCAAATAGCTTTACACAAATTTCAGAAATCAAGTTAGTCACTACATATAATTGTAGATGGTATTGTGCATATGTGTGTCATTTATTTCATGTGACCAAATGATATTATATGCTGAACAATGTTCGTATCACGAATTGTAGTGTATGACAGTGGTATGATGCCTTTTGTCATATCAGTGCGTCCTCCCCTAAACACACCTGTGATAAACAATGAAGCTAGTATCTGCATAAGTTTCTTTATCTAAACAGGCACTTACAATATTACCTCCATGTCTCTTAACATGGAGGTAACATCCACTTGTCTTCAGTTTTGCTTTCTGAGGCTGTCCTTATTTGCAATCAACTACAAACTTAGAAAGAGTAGTTTCTTTCTGCATTAAACGAATGTTAAGTGTGCAATCCTCCACAGGGCGTTAATAATACTTTCTGGGGCTCAGGAACAATTGCAGTAGAGAAGGAATGTGGGGGGAAGGATGAAAACAGTATCTCTGGAGAATTGAACTGCATGTCAGAACTTTTTATAGCATGTAATGCACTACAACACAATCTCACGGCAGGTTGGTGCTGGAAGTACGCCTGAATGAGCCCGGGAGTAGCTATAGCCAGTCAATGGATTGCAGACGGGTGTATAGGGGCTCTCTGGTAAGTTATTGTAAACTTAAATGGATTCTAGGAAAATGCCAGTTAGTCACTGCCTTAAGTTGTTGGTAAATCCTGCTGCCAAGGTTGCAGTCCACCATGACCAGAAAGCCCTGAGCTTGGTACAAAATGGAGGACTCCCTTTGATGTTGAGGCTTCTTCTTCTCTGCCTGGGTATCCTGAACCTCCCACACCCTCTCCCTAAGCATTTTCACATAGTCCACAGAGAAATTACACATCCAACTCCCTTTTGCCCAAGAAAAGAACCTTGTCAGCAAGCACCTGGGATTCCTTGAGTGCCTCTCCATGTAAACGAGAGACATCCCAATACCTTAACTCTCTAGCCAGTGACCTTTGCCCACTTTGAATATTCCTATCCCTTCTGTAAATCTTAGATTAGCTGATTGTACATAGTAAGATCTTGTTTAAAAAATCATTTTGGGGTTTTATGGGCCTCTTTCTATTTGTGTATTGAATTGAGTTTCTAATTTTATTTGTTATTCTTATACATTGAGATTAGTTTTCTTCTATATTTTTATTTCCATGGGTAGATGCTTATAATATTGAACTGAGTATTGCTTTTCATAATAGCATAATTTAGTGTGGTAGTGTTCTGTACTACCAATTGAATTTCAGAAATTTTGGTAAAGTGTACATTCATTTTTTTAAATTAATAATAACATTACTTCTTCCAAATTTCTTTTTTATTCTCAATGTCACATGTTACTACTGTGCTATCAACCTTACATTTATATTTCTAAGTTCATGTTATTAATTTCTAGGTTGATTCTACTTAGGACAAAAGATTGAATTTGTGGAATTTTAAAGTTTTATGTCTCTTAAGGACTAACATATCTCTCAGTGAATGTTGTATGTGAACTTGAAAAGACTATGTACTCTTTGGTATGTAGACATGGTATATAGATATCAATTATACTCAGGTAATGGATAGGGTTGCTATAGTCTTAAACATTTTCAATTTACTACATTTACTCATGTTTTATTGAAGGAAATTAAAGACTGAAAAATAATGATGTGCTCATTAATTTCTTCTTGTCATTTTATTACTTTTTATCGAATGTATTTTAGATTTCTTTTTGTAACACATCTACAATAAGGATTTTTTAGCTTTATAGAATAATTGAAGCATTTATCATCAAATAACAGATCATTTTACTCTTGACAACTTTCCTTGATTTGTATGAAGACCATCTGAAGTAAATATAACTCTTTTTAGTTGTGAACTTTCCACAGTATATATTTTCTCAAGCAACCACATGTACCTAACATGTATCTTTACATTTAAAATGATTTTTTGTTCACTTAGATATTCTGCATCAAACATTTATCAAGTAGAAAATAACTTCAAAATGATTCTTCATTAAAAAGGAACATACCATATATTAATATGAGAGATATAATTAAAATAAAGATAATTATATACACATAGTATTTGTGTGTGTGTGTGCGTGTTGTTTGCAGATCAGTATGTAAAACTCTCATCTTCTGCTCTACTGTTATGCCTATCTGCTTCACACCATGATGAACATGGAGTAGGCCACGAAAACTCTAAGGAAGCTCTCTAATTTATCCTCTTTTATAAGATTTGCTAATTTACCTTGGTCATATCACTTCTACACAACAATAGAACAATAATTAAGGTAATCCCAAATACACAAACTACTCCTGAGATCATCAACTGATGACAAAAATACAGAATATTCATCTACTGGGTCATTATTTTGCCACCAGAAGGTCTGGATCATTGATGTATGCTACTCCTGGGATGGACTCCTGGGATGCATTTATTTCAGTGAATAAAAGCTGGTTATAAATTAACATACAATTAAAAACTATATTATAAGAAATGCTCTGGAATACTACTTAGCTATTAAAAACAAGGAATTCCCAAAATTTGTGGACAAATGGATTGAACTAGAAATGATCATAATGAGTGAGTTAACCCAGAAGCAGAAAGAGTCAAATGGTATATATTCACTAATATCTGGACACTAGCCCAAGGGGCATGTCCCATGAATGTCTTCATTTATCAGGAAAGTGGGACTGAGGGGAGGGCATCACATTGGGACTCTAGGTGAAAGAAGCACGAGAGAATGGGGAAATAGAAGGATCCAGAGGATCCTAGAAACTTACAAGAAGAACATTATAATGGAAGGATCTGGGCCCAGCCATCCTGCTCAAACTATGGCACCAGCCAAGGACAATACATGCAGTAAGCTTCGAACCCCTACCCAGATCTACCCAACGGACAGGACATTCTTCACAGTTGAGTGGAGAGTGGGGTCTGACTTTCACACGAACTCTGGTGCCCCATATTTGACCACATCCCCTGGATGGGGAGGCCTGGTGGCACTCAGAGGAAGGATAGCCAGCTACCAGAAAGAGACTTGATACCCTATGAGTATACCCAGGGGGAATAGGTCCCCCTCAGGCACAGTCATAGGGGAGAGGAGTAAGGGGAAAATGGGAAGGAGGGAGGAATGAGAGGATACAAGGGATGGGATAACAATTGAGATATAATATGAATAAATCAATAAAATAAAAGAAAAGAAATGCTTAAAGTAGGCAAATCCATAATGCCAGAGATTATATTAGGGCTGCCTAGAACTTTGAGACATTGTATATGAAAGGAGGATGGCTGAATTCTGCCAATTAAATGTCTTATAATGTGTAGTGTTGACAGATGTAGATATCTGTAAATACTAAAAGCCACTAGATTTACAGTTTAAATAGGTGAATACAACATGTGGCTTGACAAAGCAGTTGTAAAAACAACAACAAAGACACAAATTTTGGGAAGTAGAGAAGGGAAAATAAATCTGGGAAGACTTGGGAAAAAATGCACGAATACAAAGAAAACACGCATACTACAACTTTCAAAGAACTAATAAAATTCTAGTTATTTTATCTTCTTATCTTCCAAGTATATAAGCATATTTCCCCTTATTTATCTTAGAAATGTTTTGAAGTTTTGGGCTTAGAACACCATACTTTTAATTGCCGGATGCTTTTAACCTTACATCTCCAGGGTTGTCAAGATGCAGATACTTGCAATTCATCAAATAAAGCTCTGATTTCCATATGTGGGACCAGAAACTGTTCTTCTGTCTACTTTACATGTTACACCCCTATATTTGCCTTACTGTGCCTTCAGTTTTCCTGTATTTTTTTTCTTAAACTACACATTTCTTTTTTCATTTTTCAGCATTTTACATGTTAAGGAAGGTTTAAGTACTTCACATTCAGAAATGAGGATGGACTGTTCCCTTAACATTTAGTTCACTTTTCTTGTTTTTAACTAATTTATTCAGATTACATCTCAGTTGTTATGCCATCCCTTTTATCCTCCCATTCCTCCCTCCCTCCCACTTTCACCCTATTCCCCTCCCCCATTAAGTCTGTGACTGACAGAGACCTCCTCCCCATCTATATGATCACAAGGTATCAAGTCTCATCTTGGTAGATTTCTGTATGTTCATTCATTTTTAAATCTCAACTTTCATTATAATAATGTATCTTGAATTTAATTTTCCCTTTCCTGTGCATCTCTGTAAAGAGTATCCCTCATTTCAATTATTAATACATTTCAATATCTGAAACACATTCTAACTCCAATTTCTAATAATGTTAGATATTACAATCGTTATGGATAGTGAGTCTTTTGTACTCTATACTCTTGGCTCTTTGGCTCCTGAATATATGAGACCAAACTGAAATGGCTATGAAGGTTTAATTTAAAAATAAATCTATTTAATTTATATGTTTATATATCAGCTATACTGAATTACTGATTAATAATTGATTTAAAGTTAATTTTAAAAACCACTAGTACAGTTTGAGTGTTGAATGTAGGATCTATAAGAACATTAATATTAAATTAATAATTTTAAGCAAGAAATATTTGAATCATTTATACTCATTTTTCTTCAACAACACACTTTTCAAAAGGATGATAGTTTTATAAGATTTGAACGTATTTGGTCAAATTAACTATTTCTACTCATTACATTTTATTACCAACAATTTTTATATCGGAAAATAATATTTCTGTCCTTCATATAATAACTTGGTATAGAACCAATGCTCTATAACATTATTTCTAGACATTAAGCTTTGTAAGGCTGTTAATTCATTTTGATTTGAGTCAAAAATTATACATTCGTAAATAAATTTAAGTAAAATAACCAAACTATGCATGAACTTTATTGATATTATAAGAATATAATTTACTTTATGTTTCTTATAACAATTGCTGATTCTAAATTTATTACCAAAACTTGTTAGATAATGCAATAAGCAAGATATGATATTATTAAAACATCATAAATATTCAGTTTATATATTAATACTTACTTTATGAAATGTGAAAACAATATAATTATTAGATTATGAATTACAATTATAATTTATTTGGTCTTGCTTTGTGAATACAGTGTCTTGGAACTCCCTATATAAACCAGGCTACCTTGAACTCACAGGCATCCTTTTACCTCATGCTTGTCATGATGGGATTAAAGGTAAGTACAACTTTGAACATAAATAAATAAAATTTAACCTCCATCTCTCCTTGGCTTAACGTCAAATGAAGCTAAATAGTGCAAAATGCAAAATCAGAGTTCCAGCGAATTCAATGACTAGTCTCTTTTTATGGTTCACAGATCAGTATCTTTTCCTGTATGTTCTGCACTAGGAAAAGATCATTCTTTGCTAGTCCACAAATGAGAGTTACTCATACATTCACGATTTCTGTCATGTTGCAATGACTACATGTCTACAGTCGCTCAAATTCAAGATTATGATCTCAAAGTGCAAAATTGGGGAAATAAATGCTTCCATAGCAAAAGCATCTACAAATTTGGTAGTCTAAAATATATTATATACAGTTCTTTATTTTCAACAATTGAGTGATTTTTTTTCATTAAACTAATTTTTTTAATGAATTGTCTTTATCCTATAAAATATATTGCATTGAGACTAATCTGTCATATTACTAAAATATGTTTCACGTTGTCAACTCACCAGATCAAGCATAATTTTCCAAAATATTTTGACCCTAAATGTTTCAGATCAGAGTAATTTTTTTTTATACTTTGGCTAATTGTTACACAAAATGAGGCATCTTTAGATCGGGATGGATTTTTAAATCTAATTTTTAATTAAATTAAAATTTTAAGTGAATTTACTGGCTTAACCTCAAAAAAAAAAAAAAAAAAAAAAGAACAGAAGATAAAAACTTAAAGAAAATAATACTTTTATTAAATAAATGTACTTTAATTAAAAATTTAAGATAAATTACTTGGCTTATACAACCCATTTACAAAAAGTAATATATAATGTTTTATGTATATTTTTCATGAAAATGTTAGGCTCACTTTTTAAATATATTGTGCATAATTACACAATTGGCATTTATGAATACCTGCATATGGCTAAGTATTAAAAGTAGTACATAAATAGCCTCCTAAATTTTGGCATTATATTTACTCACTCTTCAATTTTGCTACCTAAATTTTTGTATTTTGAATATTTACCCTAAAGAGTTTTTCTCTACTATGACTTGCATAAAAATACTTGTTATACAGTTAATACATTTAATTATATATACAGAAATATATTTAATATCAAGAGGTTTCAATGAGTATAATGTTTATAAATTATCCTCAAATTATTTTGTTTTATCTTCTAGTGTATTCTGATCCTTAAACCATATGATATTTTTTGGGTTTGAATTACACACACACACACACACACACACACACACACACACACACACACACACACACCTAAAATTTTAAGAAGATGAGGAATGAAGAATGCTCTGCTTTCCTAAATGTATACTGTGGTCATAGTTTGTATTCATGCCCAAAGTTCATATGTTGGCCTTCTTGTCTAATGCGATGCTTATAAACTATAAGCCTTTGAAGGGTGATCATGTTGTGAAACAGCCGCTCCAAAGAGTTCGGTAAGTAATGTCTTAGACACTTTAGACTTCATGTACTATGAGAGAGAATAGGAGAAGAAACCCTGCTGAACAAAGATGTTCCCCACTACCTCTGATATTTCTACTTTTCCATTTCAACCTCTACTTATAGAACCTTGAAAAGGAAAATGATATTGTTTATAAGCCAACTAGTATATTGGATTTGTTTATTGTACTACTAAATATGAAGACATGACTCAAATATTAAAAGTGTCTTCTATGCATTTCTTTTAGTGCCATTTAATTTTTATTATTTGATATCTTTATCTCTTACAGCTGAAGTACACAGTAATGTCATTTAAAAAACCAGTACATCAATGCATATCTCAGCCCTCATCAGAGGGACTTCTTCTTGTAGTACATGATAATAGAGAGATCCACAACTAGACATGTGCAAGGAGTGAGATTCTTTGGAACATTTAACCTTAAATGAGATGTGTTTATCAAACGTCTTTGAAAGGAGTCTCAGGGCTTAATGATCTAAGAAAATGAGGAGTCAGAAAGATGGTAGGACCCAGAAGTGAAAGAGGACTCCAAGGAAAGAGCCACAAGAAAGCGGATACACATATGAACTAGCAGAGGGTATGACAGCATTCATAAGATCTACAGAGGCAAAGCACTGCATAGGAAATACAGACACAGAGTTCTAACCCTAACACAGAAACTATTTCTACTTGATACCTGCTGAAAAAAGTAAAGTTTTGTTTCCCGTGAAGAGTAAATGGGTATATCATGAGACATCCCAAGGTTGGCCTCATACCCATGAAGAGCTGATCAAGACAAAATGTACCCATATGTGTGCATGTGTGTGTGTGTGTGCAGGTATATGTGTGTATTGATCTGTGTGTCTTTTCTTTTTCTTTATTCATTTCTATCTTATTGTGTTTTCTGGTTTATTATTTATTTATTTATTTATTTTGAGAGCTTGAAAAGGAACAGTTGGATAAAAATAGGGATGTTAAGAGGATTGGGGAGATTTTGGGGGAGGGAAAAGACATTGAGAAAAATATATTGTATGAAAAATAAAAATCCCTGAAATTAGTTATGTGTGTCTGTGTATCTGTATAATATCATAATCATTACCAGAATTTTGGATGATAAAATAATTAAGACATAAATAATATAATTAAAATAAATATGTCATGTGTCCTATCACTCCAATAGCATTCATTTATCAAAACTTTTAGAAAATATTTTAAGTAAACATTTGAAGATTATAGCAAAATAGGCTGTAAAATATGAAACTTATAAGTATTTATAAATTTTAAAAATACCAATATTAAACCATGGTTGGCATGTTGAAGTATAATTATAAATATATTTTAATAGAGGTATATCTTGAATAGAAACACGTATTCCTGGAAATACAAATCTGTAATTTTGTAACTCAGTCACATAGTGTTTAGCACCTTTTCTCTTCATTCCCCATCACTGTCTTTTTTTTTTTTTTTTTTTCCTGCTTTCTGTCTGTGTTCAAAAAGTAATCAAATGTGGGTTTTCATCACAAACTTTGGAAAGTCAATTTAGAACTTTCTATTTAACAGCTTTCAAGTTCTTAAGCCTTTAATATACATCATACAATTATCTGCCTCTTCAGAAAGTATTAACTAACATAAGATTCAAAGTCACATACATCATACCTGATTGTCATTCCGTCACATTAACTTTTTGTATATATAAGCCTAATTTTTGTTGACAGTGCTAAATTGGGATTTAACCTGTAGCTGCAGCAAGAGTACATTTAAATGTAAATTTAGTTTTTAGACGATAGATTTTTGAGAACTTCACCTAAAGAATGTGAATCTAAGACTTCAGAAACACGGATTCCAGTGTGAGACAATCATTCAGCTAATGTTGCAGGCATGCTGCGCTCTCAGCTGCAAACCTCCCTAGGTTTTGTCTACAGTTGGAAAGATCATATGAAGTATAGTTTAAAATAATTAAAGAAATAAGTAAACGTGTGGCATAAAGGCTCTATAGAAAACCAATTCTATAGCTTAATATAAATAACCTTCAAAATGCAGGAAAAGTTTGGCTTAACAATTCAATTTGTGTATTCATAGTTTTTATGGCTGAAGATATCAAATCAAAGTGATAATTTCACTAACAAATATGCATGAATTACATTTTCTAATATCTGACACTTGAATTTCAGTACAAAATTTTCAAAAAGCAATATTGGTTGAAAAGTTTATATTTCACTTTTAGAATTTTATCATCCAAATTTACGAAAGCAATACTGGACGTACAGTTTATAGAATACTGTCGATTCTGTATCTCGGAAATAAATATTAAAACCCATGATGCATAAATTCTAGATTCACATTAAAATTCAAAACATTTTCCTAGTTATCTCTAAATGCTATTTTCCTGTTTTTCTGATTTCCTGTTCTGCCTAGATGGGAGGAAAGGGCTTATTTCCTCTTACACTTCAACAGCTCATAATCTACCACTGAAGGAAGTGAAACAGGAACTGAAGGCAGGAACCAGACATGGAAACCATAGAGAGCATTAGTTCCTTACTGCTTACAATGTTGGCTTTCTCATCTGCTTCTCTTACATTGCCCAGGCCCACCTTTCTAGAAACAGTACTCCTCCAGTGGGCTGGGCAGTCCAATATTTTAATATCAAGCATCAATCAGAAAAATTCCCTATAGACATGAACAAATGGCAATCAGAGAGAAAATTCTTCATTTGGGATTCTCTCTTTCTGGGCATGCTGGGGTATCTGTCAATCGGCTAAACATATTATACCTACATAGTATAAAAACACATGGAAATTAAAGTAATGACATAAAACTATGCTTCTCATTATTTAATGTGATATTAGTGTCCTCAAATTATTAATTATATGTATAGAAGAATGAGTTCTATCAAAAATAATAATAATAATAGGTAATAAAATACATTTAAAAGTTAAATAACATTTTTCTAAGCTAGTTTTGTAAATTAAAATGTTAAATGTAATCAGCTTAGTTGTGCCATAGTGTTTAAATATGTAACTTGGAAAAAATCACTATTCATTCTTTTTTATATGTTTTTATATGGTATAGATGTGATATGTTTAGCCAAGCCCCAGCCCACTGTGAATGTGTTTTTTATGTATAAAAATCAATGTAGCCTTTTAAAGTATAACACTCCTTGCCACCATGATTTCCCTCTGAAGCTACAAATAAATTTATAAAAGAAGGATTACTGAGGAACTAAAAATATGAACTAAATGCCAGTTCCCCTGACTGATACCTGGTCCCAAATCAGAAATCCAAGGCTTGTGTAAAAATGGTACTTATACAAGGTTCCCAGATATTAGTAACTCCAGTGCATGTTTTGCAGGCAGCAAAACATAAATTTCCAAAAACTATCAATTACACCAAAGATTATTCAAATAACCTGGCAAGAAGCCCAGACTTGTGTTTTATGGAAAATGTCTGTATTTGGACTTGAAAATGAATTTGGAAAATAAATTCTCCTTTTATTTGTCTAAATAAAACTCAATGCTTTTACTATGATTAACCAACATCTTCACAGAAAAAAAGATTAATATTCGTGCTGGCTAATACAACAGGAATATTATCCTTTTTTTGTATCAGTTTTTGAAAGTTTCCTTCCTGCAAAAAATGTTTATATTATTTCTAAATGAACTTTTCCCCACTCCAAATCTCCATTATGTTCACCTCACTCCAAATTCACGACCTTTTCTTTTTTATTACTATTTTGTTATTTATTGCTATATACCTATGTATGTATTTATAATATATAGATAGATGCAGATAATGTGTTGAGTCAACTTAATGTGCTCATATGTTCATGTGTTTTGGTTTGATAATTAGGAGATTCATTCCTGAAGATAACTGTTTCCCCTTCTTTCAGCAGTCTTTGATTATATGTGCAAAACTCTAGCCTCACTACACAGTACCAAAGAATGAGATAACTATTTATAAGGCTTGTTAAATTACAAAGTATACTTCTTCTAAACAATTTTATATTTTACTGTTTTTATAATCACGAGTATAAAATCAAAGGTTTGTAAATTTTATTTAGGCTGGTAATGTTATTTCTGAAATGGGCTTTGTTTTTTAAGAAAATCACTAATGAATAGTTTCAAAATTATAAACATAAACAAGAGTTGCATCCATTTTGGGGGAAATGACTATTAGTTAATCTTTCCAAAAGCCTAAAAATTACTTCCTGCACTTGATATATATTTTTTATTTCACAGTTAAATAAATTCCCATTTTACATTGGCATTGTTAGAGTAGGAAGCTAAATTTTCATAACAATTTTGTGTAGAGTTCCAAAAACATACAATGAAAATGACACAAATATATTTATTTTCATTAATATGAAGTCTATAATCACTAATTTTCTTGCTATTAACCATAAGAGAAATTTCTTACATGTAGAACTTAGATGTAATAAGATAAATATAGTTATTTACTCAATAACTTTTACACACAGAGTTATCAGAATTTTGTGACATGCTGCCACTCAAAATATATTTTTAAGTTATCAATGTTATTCATATTGTAAAACATGCATGAATACTGATTTTATACTATATATTATATGGAGGTCATACAGCACTGCCATGCATTCATGAATATATCTTGTTAATACCAGAAAGGTAAACTTGTGCACTGAAGTTTTAACTAGAAATAGTATTACAAGCTGGATTAGAAATGACTTAAAATATTCAGGTAGTCTGTTTAGTACCATGAGTGCTCTTGAACAGTGGGTCTTCCAGTTACGTTTGATATAGAATAATATCAGCTAAGTATATACTTTGCGGGTTGTGGTAAATACAAATGTGGGATGAAAGCAGTATTCACAACATGCTAGTATTTTGAGAAACAATAAAATAATAGTAATAATTTTATTTGGAATAAAACAATTATACTTGGTAAGTAATTGGGATCCCATGATATATTAATATTTTGTTGTCTAACTTCCCTTTGGCAGCTGAAGTAGTTTGTCTTCACTAAAATGTAGAGTATTTGTGCTAGTGAAGCATTGCACCACAGCATGACCAGGCAGAAAATTGAAAATTTACAATTAGTATTTTGTCTCTCCTGACTTTAGGTATTTTTTTTAACATTTATTTTTTAATTTTTGAGATTACAGCTCATCATTTTAGAATTGTGCATCCAATAATATGATTCATGTAAACCAATAAGAAAAGTTATTTTCTAACAATTAAATGAACTGGCATTTAAATGAAATATATTGCTTGTGCTAGAAGTGGGAAAGTTATGAAATAGAAGCCAAATAGCCTCTTTTCAAATCTGGCTTGAACTTCAAGAATTAGAGATTTTCAATATTATACCTATTTCTGTGTGCATCTACAGCTCTTCAAAGCCTTTGTTCATGTTCAATTCTTCCATTTTTCATCACATTTGTATTTTAATGTGTATATGCTAATGAATACATAGATATTGTAAAATAATCTCATGATTTAATTATATACATATATGAATGTATTATTTGGCCACAAGGTTTCTTTCATAAAATTCTGAAACCAAATTTGAGTTTCACTGAAGTAAGTGAATTATAAGTACAGGTGTTAATACAGATGCATCAAGCAAATGCCACTGAATCCCTTTTCTGTTTTCAAAGTCCATCATCTTTATACATTATAAAATGGTCTTTGTTGCTGAACTTCCAGAGTAATGATTTATTTTAATCAGATGTAGAAAAATTTTGTTCTGCCTATGGTTCTGCGATCATGAAATTCATCCCCTGATAAGCCAGACCTCTGAATATGGTTACTTGACAAAAAAAAAAAAAAAAAGAAAAAAAAAGAAATGGCTACTTCCAAGATATCTACTTGTGATCTCCTTTTCATGTCTTCAATATATTTTAAAGCTGAAGTTAGCTTTGCAATAAACACTTACATTGGGACAGGAACTATCTATTGGTATCAAAAGCTTAAGTAGCGAGCGACAGTGGCTCACTTTACAGAGGCAGAAAAAGAACACAAGAAGGTGAACTGCTCAGGCAGGCTGTTACTAAAGAGCCAAAAGTGTTCAACTCGAATTACATGGCTCAGGACTTTCAAGGTGAGGATAAGCCCTTCTTATATTTTCAAAAGACAGTGGTGATAACATATTATCTGATATTGGAAAGCATTTCTGGCTCTACGGCAAATCCTACAAGCTGACAAATTGAGGAAAATGCCAAAAAAAAATGGAAAGGATTTATTTTTCTGTCATAATAAAGATTTGAAAAACTTTGGCACAAAAATTTACCCTGCCTACATGATGCGTAGGATAAAGATAGACTGCAGATTGAGGAGATGTCCAACCAACACCTGGCCCAACTGGAGACTCACCCCATGGAAGATAGCCACCGCTGACACAGGAACCCAGCTGTCCTCTGAGAGGCTCCACCCAATAAGGGATAAAACCAGATGCTGAGATTCACAGCCAAACATTAGGTGGAACCTGCGGAGCCTTGTGGAATAGTGGAGGAGAAAGATAGAACGACCTGCGGAAAAAAAGATCTCCATAAGGATACCAACAGACTCAACTAACCTGGACTAAGTTGGGCTTTCAGAGACTTAAGCACTAACCAAAGACTAGGCATGTAATCGACTTAGGCCTCTAAGACATATGTATCTGATGGGCAGTTTGGCCTTCTTGTGGGTCCCCTAATAAGAGGAGTGGGGGCTGTCTCTGACAGGAACTCTGTTGCCTGTTTTTCTATCACTTCCACCTGGTGGCGCTGCTGCCGTGCCAGGCCACTGTGGAAGAGGTTGTGTTCAGTTCTGATGAGACTTGACGTGCTGGGTTATGTTGTTGGTGGAGTGATCCCCCTTTCTGAGTGGTAGTGAAGGGGTAGGCTTTGAACTTTTACAAACTTATATCACTTGCGGGTGTTTAATGTCTATTCCTCCCTTCCAATGTACCTACCATAGATAGGAGAGAAAATGGTTAATGGGGGCATGAGAAGTAGACCTTTTTAGACTCAGTTTTTTTTGGAATGATACCTCTCTTCAGGGACAAGATTCCAACAGACTCATTAAACAGCAAAGCAGTAATTCAGCAAAAGTGAGAGCAACCTCAGCAAACAAACCTGGAGCCTCTCAGTATTCTCTGGAGCATTACTCTCTAGGAGCACCTTAAAGTAGAGTAATGTACAGCCAAATTATGCAAAAATCAGAAAGCTGAGCCTCTGGAATGTACATACAATTGGAATTTAAAGTGAATAAATAATTTAAATTTGAAAAAAAGACTTGATATTTATATTTGACACCTTAATGGAACACAAATAATTAAAATAGAATTATGGTGAGAGTGAGGAATATGAGGTTTATTTCCAAGTAGCATGGACGTCAGATTAGAAACACCCTTGTAAACATTTTTGTTTCACTCATATCAAAAACAAAACACAATTTATTTTGCCTTCTTCCTCAGCTAGTGACATGATTTATCTCCAGTGCAGAGGAATAGTGATGACACTGGTGTTTATGAGAGGGAGGAAAATAAGAATGAACAGAAATTCTTCTCTATAATTATATACGTGTATCATCTACATAGTTGAAATAAGAAAAATAAAGACTTGTTAAATATTTACTGGTGCCCCATATCTGACCACGTCCCCTGGATGGGGAGGCCTGGTGGCACTCGGATGAAGGATAGCAGGCTACCAAAAGAGACTTGATACCCTATGGGCATATACAGGGTGTGGGGGAGGAGGTCCCCCTCAGTCACAGTCATAGGGGAGGGAAGTAGGGTGAAAGCCGGAGGGAGGGAGGAATGGGAGGATACAAGGGATGGTATAACCATTGAGACGTAGAATGAATTAATTAATAAAACTAAATAAATAATAAATAAATAAATATTTACTGTAGAATTTCCTTTTAATAATTATTTGTTGATCAAGTAGGTCCGGTCCTTGGTTTACCATTCCTTTAGTCTATGCTCTATCAAATGTTGGATCGAAGGTTTTGTGCGTGGGTTGGTCTCCACTGAAAGTGCTGCCTGGTTACCTACAGAACTTGGGCACTTCAAGCTCCACCCCGCCCCCACTGCCCACAGCTAGGAGTCTTACCAAGGTTACCCCATTGAGTTCCTGGTGCCTCCCCTATCCCTATCCCTCTGTCCCCTACTTTCCCTATGCCTAATCCCTACCCCTACTCCCCTCCCTATCCCCTTTCCTACCCAGTTCCCTCCCTCCCTCCACCGCCCTGACCTATTTTATTTTCCTTTCCGAGTCAGATTTAAGCATCCTCACTTGTACTTTAGCTTCTTTGGATCTGTGGATTGCAGCATGATAATTCTTTACTTTACGACTAATAGTCACTTATAAGTGAGTACGCACCACGCGTGTCTTCTTGGCTTTGGGATGTCACTCCCACTGGAGAAAAACAATCCCTGACATTATTAATGTTACTCTGTTGTGTGTAGAGAGGAGTCTAGCATAACTCCTCTGACAGCTTTACCCAGAAGCAGATGGAAAAAGATACAGAAATTCACAAAGAACAGGCCGAGCAAGGGGAGTCCTATGGAAAAGTTGGGGGAATGATTGAAGGAGTGGAGGAGTCAAGGACTCCACAAGAAGACCTAGAGAGTCAACTAACCAGGACACATGGGGGCTTACAAAGACTGAACCACCAACCAAAGAGTGTGCATGGACTGGTCATAGGCCCCCTGCGCAGCTTGATGGTCTACATGTAGATCCGCCAACAACTGGAGTAGGAGTCCTGTCTGACTCTGATTAGTCCATTTGGATCCTTTTCCCTATCTAGGCTGCCTAGTCTGGCCTCAATGGGAGAGGATGCACTTCTTCCTGCAGTGACTTAATGTGGCAAGGCAGGTTGATATCCATGGGGGACCTCCCCCTTCTCTGAGGAGAAAGAAAGGGGACAGTTATGGGGGCTTGTGTGAGGGTGGGACGGTGAGGAGGAGTACTCTAATCTGGATATAAAGTGAACAAAATAAAAATTTTAAAAGAAATGATAACAATGCTGAAAAATTACAAAGTGAAGCATAGAATAAAACATTTCACCCCAAAAACAATTATTTGTTTCAATATAGTTTGAGTATAACAATACACATATTTAATGTGCATCCACACACACACACACATAAACACACACACACACACACACACACACACACACACACACACACATATATATACACATACATATATGTACAAATATATATGGTGATTCAGAAAACATTAAACAATATCTTAAAATTTTATTTGTGGGGCTAGGAATGAGTCATTCCTTGAGCTCTGAAGCCCTGGCTTGTAGAGTAGAGCAATTTAGAGTCTTTACATTCTTTCCTGGCAATTTAAAATGTGATGTATTTACGTAAGTATCAGCAAAGATCAGTAAGTGCGCTGACGCTTAATGAGATGATTAACAGCGACAGGTGTTACTGTTTCTGCTTTATTTACTTCTTTCTTTTCTGTTTCATCTTACTTCCCCAAGTACAAATAGCTTCTCTGAATTGACTCACCTGCAAGCAAAATGATTTTCAAATGCATCAATCTCATGGCGTAATCAGGACACTTAGATATAATCTATTTATCTATCATCCACTTATCTATCTATCTATCTATCTATCTATCTATCTATCTATCTATCGTCTTCTAGCTAGTTAGCTATGTCTATTTCTTTATTTATTTGTTTGTTTTTAATAATGAAGGGTTTAATTTGGTTCACAGTTTCTTTGGCCTCTGACTATGCAACCTTGACTCCACTTGCTTGGATAGAAGGTCAGGAAAGAGAGACAGTGGGCAAGATACAACCTATCCTTCTGGCTACATACTGCTTTAGGTAGGTCATTACTCTTAACATTTACAACCTCCCATTATAGTACCTCACAGGGAACCAAGCATTCAACCATGACCCTATGGGTGACATATTATATTTGTACTAATTTTTATCATTACCCTCTGGCTCATGCTAGCCTGTGAATATGTAGGAATGGTCTCTCTGGATAGCATCTGGGGAACCTGATGTCTAGATCAATGGAAACTCTGTGAAATTAGCTTTGCTTCCCAACGTTTCCCTGTATCAATATTCTTTTTTACAATGACTCATTTTTAGCTGTTTACCGCTGAGGTTTAAGGGCAGCAAGGGGAACTGATGATAAGAATTGGGCATCACAAAGTAGGATTTCCTCTGGAGAGTTGGGTATTCTGTTCCTATTACACTACAGCCTTGTGTCTCAACCTAGGGATGATATTTTTCTCTTATATTTGTGATTAATAATAGCATCATTTCTCCCTTTTCCTTCTTCCCTCCAATCTACCCATAGGACCTTCACCACACTTTTTTATTTTTAAGAGAATAGCATGCCAGAATCAGCTCTATTTTCAAACTCTTCTTTATATAAATGTATATTGAGCTTTGTCCACATTATTTTAATATTCATATCTTCAACTAGAAAGTGAACATATTTGTAGACAGTCATTTATAAAAGCAATCTATGTAAGGTAAGGTCATAGAAATGTTCAATGAAATCCATCTTGATTAGTGTTCCTATGAAGAGAGGAAGTGCTCTTAGAAATAGTCAGAGGCCAAACTTGAACACGACACATGGATATTTTCAAAGTAATAAGAAAAACATCACCATAAATGAGGTCTCCTAGTCCCTTGTGATTGCGTTGTTGACCTCCAAAACTCTGAGGAAATAGTAATCTATGCTGTTTAATGTACAACCTTTGGTCTTACAGAATCTAAGCAGATTTATATGACCACATAATATCAAGCTAATTTAGCATTAAAAAGCATTCTTAAATGCTTTCTTATATTAAGATTGCCTTTTTCTTCCATAATAATCATTAAAATAACCCTAATTTACAGTCTCTCCCATTTTTTTCTACTTAGAACATGAGCCTTTTCTTTCTTCCTTTTTTTTGGTATATGAATCAAAAAGAAAAAGAAATAGTTTGATAATAAAAAAGTTATCAAAAACTTTTTGTTATTATGATAAAGTTATCAATTCTTCTATTTAGACATAGTCCATTACATAGTACACACTAGTTTACTAGAAGCAAACACTCTATTAAAATTTAGGTTGATACTACAATGAGGACAAAATACATTTTAATCTTTTATTAAGACAAGTGAAAATCTTAATTTTCATTATAGGTAGCATTAATTTATTCAACATCATTGACTAGTAAATACAATCATACAGAATCATAAGTTCACTAACATAAGGCAGGGATTTTTGTGAATTTTAAATAACTAAGTTTTATATATTGTTATCCAGCAAGATAACATGATTATGTTCTTTACTGTTATTTTTGTACTTTATTTACAGATACTAAAAAAATTTTACAAACAAATTAAAATGTCTGGAAAAAAGTACACAGTAGGCATAGAAAACATCTGACAAACGTAAAGAGGAAAGCTCTATAAGCTTTTATATAGACATTTGAAGGAATTGAGAGACTGCTTGGTCCATGAAACGACTAACTGTGAAAATTTAAGTACCTATACTCCTAGTTTATAATATGCTTGTATTTACTTATTATTTAAAATAAAGAATATGTGACATTTTGGGAACGTGGGTTATCTCACTCAATATGTTCTAGTTCCACCTTTTTATATAAAATTTTATTATTTCAATTTTCTTTAAAACTAAGCATTCAATATTCCATTGAATATTACTTCATTTTATGGATAACTTTCCACTATCATTTCATTAGTTGAGTGACATTTCCTTTTTCTTCCCATTTCTTAGTGATTGTATGTAGAGTAGCAATGATATGGTTAAAGTAATTTCTATGGAGGATTGTGTATAGGCCCAGCAGATGTTAAGTCATATGGTAGCTCCATTTCTAGTGTATTATAAACCCTACACTCAGCTTGGCTAAGGGATCATGAGACGGGGAGAAGAATTTTTAAAACAAAAATAACATCTGACACCAGTTGACATGGCATGGCAGGATTGGGTGTAATTTCACATAGCCTCACCACTATCTACAGAGCTACAATCAATCAGTCGCTTGTGAGTGAGAAAGAGCAAGTCTGAATCTGTGCCCATATACATATACATATAAGTAACACAAAGTGAACTTAGTATTTTTAAACACATATGTATGTATGTATGAATATATCATGATTTATATATGATATGTGTATAAACAAGTAATACTTAAAGCAAAAAAAATATGAATTGGAGGAGGAGTGGTAGTGAACATGGTAGGAATTTGAGGGAGCCATGAAAGAGTTAAAAAAATATTAAATACAGTACTCATGTTTGATAAGCTAAAAATTTAAAAATTAGAACCAACAAAAACGATAAGCAGAACTATGGTTTGAGCATTCTCACACAGTGCTCTATAAGGGCTACAGATACATATTACCATGTAGGTTGAACAATGTAAATTTATATTTTTTTGAATAAATAGGAATGTTTTTCTTTAGTTGTTTCGTAACAAGAGTGTGCCAGGGGCCAATGGTCTGTGGATAGTTACCAGAACCCAGCTCTTGGCCTGCTACCTTGAGAAACAGGATGTTGAGATAAGATCACCAGATGGGTTACAGGAAATTACTTGGGACACCTGGTGCCTTGGGACAGCCTACGGTTAAACTGCCACGACAACCCGCTCACTTAGATCTCCTCATTTCCTCATTGCTTACCCGTTATAAACTATTATGTTGAAAATAAAGTTTGAGAGCTTGATCAGAACCAAGACTTGCTCTCCTTCTTCGTGTCTCCTGTCCCGTCACTCATCCGCCCCCTCCACAAGTACCCGTTGAAGATCCCGTAGGCCAGGGCAAGAGTCATCACTCAGAGGAAGGATAGCGGGCTACCCTACCCTATGAGCATATACAGGGGGAGGAGGTCCCGTCACTGTCATAGGGGAAGGGAGTAAGGGGAAAATGGAAGGGAGAGAGGAATGGGAGGACAGAAGGGATGGGATAACAATTGAGATGTAATATGAATAAATTAATAAAATATATTAAAAATAATAAAATAAAAAGCCAAGAAATTATACTAATAAATTAACAATAAAATAAATAAATAAATAAAAAGCAAAACAATGTCACAGAGGCATCCAAAACAATGTAAATATTATATTTCTTACATATCTAAATTGTGCATATTCCAACTGAAAAACTATTTAATACATTTGTTCTATACCTTGTATTTTGAAATATGGACTACTATGTAATATGCTGTCAAATCAAGTGACACTAAGGGGAAAAAGTTTGCTTATTTGTATCAAATTTATTTGAACATCAAAGGAGTTTTCTGTCTCTTGCCCCTCTGTGAATTGTATTGTTTCTCTATAAGAGATGTGTGGATTTTACAAGGAAACTCTGGACCTTGGGATATGTAAGTCATTCTGTAAAAATATTTTCTTGAATAGAGAACTCTATGTTTACTCCTTCTACAGATGAAAGTAATATGGCAAAACCTGTATGGCAAAGGACACCATCCTTCAGACAAAGCATCAAGCTACAGAATGGAAAAATATTTTTACCAACTAATCATCTGATGGAGGGCTATAATCTTAAATATATAAATTATTTTTAAAACTTGGACATAAAAAACAAACAACAGAATTAGAAAATGGGATACAGATCTAAACAGATTTTTTTCATTTTTTCACATTTGTTTTAAATATTTTTACATGTATATTTATATTATTATGCATTTGTACAATAAACTCCCTACAGCAAGGATAACCATAAAACAACCAGGAATTATATAAATGTTGCATTCTTAGTGTTTTGGGTATTTGTATTTGGCAGTCTTGAAGAGAAAATCTTTCCTATGATGGTGCGTCTAAAATTCTGAATGTAAATGAATATCTATCACATCTCATCATTATCAACTTAAAACATCTATCTAGACATAAAAACATCTTAACCCCTAAACAACTAAGCTCAATTGTAAAACTCAAGTATCTGGTCTTCAACCCCATCAGAGACTTAAGAAGAAATAAAGCTAATTACCTGAGTGTACAGGGAGTGAATGTTAGCCGCTATCCAAATGAAAAGATGACAGAGACAGTTTGCAGCCTGAACAGTCACCCAAAATTCTCCCTCTATGACATTGGAGTATAATCTTCAGTATTCTGGCCCAATATATCTGACAGACAGATTTGTGAGGAAGGAACTATTGAGGATTTATTTATAGTGTCTGGGCAGAGTTTGGCCATTGACTCTGCCTGTATCCAAGCTTGCCCATTTTTAGTCCAAATTCTGCATGTGGTAGAAACAAGGACATTTTGCCCTGTGGCTGGTTTACCACATTTGAAGGCAACTACAAAAGGAGATTCTTTGATGCTCATCATTTTCTTTGAGGTAGGCTGGGTGTTGCCAGGAGTTAGCCTGTCTCATTGTCAATGAATCTTTAAAATAATAAAAATATCTTTATATGCCATATTCTGTACGTCTCTGAGGTGTTTGCAGACCTTACTAATTAATTTATTTATTCATCTTACATTGCACTTGTAGCCGCCTCCCTCCTCTCCTCCCAGTCCCACACTCGTCCCCCATTTTTCCTCCCTTCCTTCTTCATAAAATGGTAGCCCCGTACCACCCATCCCAGCTCATCAAGTAATATCAGGACTGAGTTCAGCTTTTTCCCCTGTGGCCTGAAAAAGCTGTTCCAAGAGGAAACACAGTTGGATGCAAAGCACTTAGAGAAATGTTCAACATCCTTAGTAATCAGAGAAATGCAAATCAAAACTATCTTGAGATTTCCTCTTACATGTGTCAGAATGGCAAATATCATTTTTAAAATGACAGGTCATATTGACAAGGAAGTAGAGTAATGGGATCGCTTGTCAATTGCTGATGGCATTGCAAACTTCTACAGCAACAATTCAAATCAATATGGTGGATCCTCAGGAAGATGGCAATCGACCTACCTTAAGATTCAGCTATACCACTCTTGGGAAAACCTAAAGAATGCTTCATCCTACAACTAATACATTTGCTCAACCATGTACAACACTAATGTATTCAAAATAGCTAGAAATTAGAAACAAACTATCTCTGTGTTAATGTATGAATGGATGAAGAAAAATGTGGTACATTCATACAACACAATATTACTCATCTGTTAAAGAACAAAATCATGAAATATGCAAAAAGAACGGATGGATCTAGAAAAAATATTATCCCAACTGAGGTATCCTAGACTCAGAAAAAGAAGTATGGTATATTTTTATATGTGACTATGAGATGTTCACTCTTGATAAGCAAGCTACAATCTATCTGACCATAAATTTAAAAATAAAGTAAGAGAATGGGGCGGGGGGGGGATGAAATAATAATGACCAGCCTACAAGGTGCATTTGTGCATTATTGGCTTGAATCTTGTGAGAGTAACTAAGCAATATCTGATTGGATTTGAAGCAACTCTGTGAAATGAAACCCTCCAATCACAGTGTTCAGTGCCCAAGAACAGGAGTACTGAATAGCCTGAGACCTAGAGAATACTAAATACTAATACTGTGCTAAAACATGGTAGCCATAAATTGACTCTTAACATTGACCCTACTCATAGATCAGTGCCTTGCTCAACCATCATCAGAGAGGCTTTGTCAGGCAGTGCATAGAAGGAAATACAGAGGCACACAGCTGGTCAATATGCAGAGAGTGAGAAACCATTAACTTTCACCCTTAAATACCATGTCTCCATCAAATGCCTCCCCTCATTGTTCTGGGAAACTTACTAAAGAGATGGCAGAATAATTGCAAAACTCAGAAGACAATAAAGAAACAAAGCCATCCAAACATAAAAGGCCCGGTGGATGTATGATCTCTTAGAAACTGTGGCAACATGTGCAAGGGTTTCACCAGTCTGTGCCCAGAAGGGATTTCAGGATTGAGAGAAATGGGCACATATTCTTCCCCAACCCTTAACCCATTTCATGACTTCTTGTAAATAAAAAGTTAGTTTTCTTGAAGGGAGAAATACAAACATACCAGTACTAAAGGGAAGCTACATTTCTAGCAGGAGATGGTCAACACATAAGAAACTCATTGAAATATGTGGAACTTCACAATGTTTTGTCAGGGCCATTTTTTAAACTTAAAGGTCCGTTGTATGTACAAATGCCCAGGGTTTTGGTTTTTATGGGATCCCTGTTAGAAAGAACATGTGCAGTTGTTGTGTATAATGTGTTATCTTATGGTTTTTTAATTTTTTTTGGCACATTTTGTGTTCTTCTATTCTGAGTTGTTTGTTTTTGTTTTATCTAATTTGATTTTATTGTTATTATTTCAATTGCTCTTTCTTTTCCAAAGAGAGATACAAAGGTTGTCGATTCAGATGGGAAAGGAGTCATGGAGGTTCTGGAAGAGTCGACAGGGGAAACAATAATAAATGTATTTTGTGAGACAATGTACTTTTTAATAAAAGAAAAATAGGAAATAGAGAATATACGACAGAGACCATGTTTTGGGTAAATAAAAGAGTTCTACATCAAGCTACTTTTATTTTAGAGAAGGCATATGTTTAAGTTGAGAATCTGTGTATATCAGCGGTAGTACGATGGAATTAATCATTGAAGTGCATTAAATAAATGTTGAAACATATTCAAAAGAAAAAAAGATCTGGGGATCACAATTTTACTTTAATTCTGCTCTTAGCATTTATACGGTAATTATAAATAATTAAACTACAGAGATTGTTCCACTTCAAGGTAGTGAGTTATTCGTCAAGGATTATTTTTTTCCCTCTAATGTGTGTTTGGTTTTGCCTACATATGTGTATGTGCTCTGCATGTGCATCTAGGGCCTAGGAAGGCAAGAAGATGTCTTATCCCCAGGAATTGGAGTCAAGGAAAGCTATAAGCTGCCAAGTGGATTCTGAGAACCAAATCCAGATTTGTAGCAAAGCTAGCACATGCTCTTAACTTCTGAAACATTCCTCCAGTACGAAGACAGGAGAATTTCTAAAGCAATATTCAAAATCTTTCACTTCCTCCATCTCTTTGTCTTTCTTTTTTGTTTTTGTTTTTGTTTTGCTTTGTTTTTCAGGACAGGGTCTTTCTGTGTTAGCCTTGGCTGTCCTGGACCCACTTTGTGGAGCAGGCTGGCCTTGAACTCACAGTAATCCATCTGCCTCTGCCTCCCGCATACTGGAATTAAAGGTCCTCCTCCTTTTCTGTAAAAAATAAATAAAACTTTCTTGATTAATTAGCACATCTGTTTTATAACTTTTGCTGTAGTGGGTTTTATTTAACAATTGTCTTTTGTACTCCTACAGCTGCTGAGAACTCAAAATAACCACCAAGGCACTATATAAACTCCTCAAGATGACACAGTTAGAATTTAATCTGAGTCTCTGGGGTTTACAAAAATTGGCTCAAGAAAGTATTAAAAATCATTGTACTTAAATTCAACATTCCAATCTTTGCCAATATTTACCTATCTAAGTTAATATTCTTTTACAATTTTATTTTATTAACTATCCACTTCGCATCCTGGTCTTAGCCCCATACGTACTCTCTTCCAAGTCCCACACTTCTTCTCTGATTTCCCTATCCCTTCCCCTACCCATGAGAGAGCAGATTCTCCCACCCAACCATCCACTTCAGCAAAGCAAGTCACATCAGGACTGAACACATCCTTTTTCCCTGTGGTCTGGCAAGGTAGCCCTTGTTTCTTGAAAAACAGGCAACAGAGTCCATGTCAGCTTCAGCCCTCCATTACCCTTAGTGGGAGACTCATATGAGGACCAAGATGCCCATCCAGTAAATGTATGTAGGAGGCCTAGGTCTAGTCTATGGATGTTCCTTGGTTAGAGCGTCAGTCTCCACAATCCTCCCTGGGCCCTGGCTATTTGGCTTTGTTAGTCTTTCTGTTGAGCTTCTGTTCCCTTTGAGTCATTCTATTCTTTTCCCCTACTCTTCCACAAGATTCTATGAGTTCTACCCAATGCATGTATGTAGGTCTCTGCATCTGTTTCCATCAGCTGCATGGTACAGGATGATTATACTATAATTCACAGACCCAAAGAAAACAAGCGAAAAGGAGCACCCAAGGGAGGTTACCTAACTCTCACTCAGAAGTTGAAGTAGATTAGACAGCAGAAGTGGTTAAAAGGGCAAAACAGGATTGGAACCTAGTTTAGCGGTCCTCTGAGTAGGTAAATTAATATTCTTTTAAAAAATATTCTCTGCTGGGAAGTGGTGATCCAAACCTTAAATTCCAGCACTCAGAAGGCAGAGGCAGGAAGATCTCAATTCAAGGCCAGACTGGTCCACAGAGCAGCTTCCAGGACAGCTAGTACTACACAAAGAAATCCTGTCTCAAAACAAACAAACAAACAAACAAATCTCTTTAACATAATTTGTACCTTTCAAAATTGTCCATTAAACTTATGAAATTTCCTCAAACTATGCTATGTTTGTTAGAAACTACAAAAACTGGTAGATATCTCTCCATTTATTATAGATGCTTTATCATCTATTTTATCACTATGATAAAATATTGACATAAAAATGAAGAAAGGAAAATATCCCACTGGTTATGCTTTCAGGGGATATTGTAAATGAAATTGTAGAATAGAAGACATAAGGTTACTATGGAGATGTGTTATCCCTTTATCTTAAAACACTCATGTGGCCAAATTTTCAAATAATGACGCACTTTTTAAGTGTGTCATATACAGCCATTCAGTAGAAGATAATTTACACCAGTCCAGACAGGAAGCTATTGAAGAGAATCCTTAAATTTGTGGTCAGGAGACTAAGGGTGTGTTTTCACAGTTGATGGCTTCTGGTAGGGTTAGGAAGATGGAGAGGGAGTTTGTTTGTTTGTTTGTTTCAATAGATGGCTACTGGGAGATTGACCATGCCCAATTTGATTAGGGGCAACAAAATTGGACATGAGGTAATTTTCTTTTTTCTTTTTTTTGGAGTGAGGGCAGTGGTGAAAGGACCTAGGAGGAATGGGTAGTGAATGTGATCAGGGTGAATTTTATAAAATTCCCCAAGAATTAATAAGAAAATTATGTTGGGAGAAAGAAAAACTGAATTATAGGAAAGCTACATATTGTACATATGGTAGAATAATACAAAAATATTTCATTCAACTTTTTGTGTATCTTAAATATAATAGAATATAAATCCTCTGCACACAATTTTGAATTTAGAAGTTCTGAAATACAGATTGTTTTTCTAAATTTGCGAGAAATTAAACATTTAATTCCACTGACATCAACATTTGTCTCTTTTAAAGTGTAACTATTCCTTTAAAATGTTAGAATCATTCTTACCTGTCTCTGTGTGAGTGAGCTTACATTCTATTTGACCTTTTCCTTGTTTTTTTAAAAGTTATATATTATATATTAACTCGCACAGTAGCCACATTGAAAAAAACAACAACACAGTTTAAAAAATATCACTACTGATAATTATGACATGACTTGTATTATTCACGAATAAATATTCAATAATCTGTTCACATATAAAGAGAACTATGTGGTTTCAATTAAACTGAAGCCGAGTGAGGGCAATTGAATGGTAATTAGTCATTTTTCAAGGTCAAGAGCCTTACACTTCCAATCCATTGTTGACAGTATGTTCTCAGCTATTATAGATGAGAATGCAAGGTGAAGTAAACATACAAAACTATGTTTAAAGGAGCTAGGAATTAATGAGTTTATATAAATTGCCTGTAACATAAATCATATAATTGTTGCAACATTCAATATTTGGCTTAGGTATTGACACATTTTTTTATTTGGGTGATTTTTCCTCCTCATGAAGAAAAATACTAACGGATATATTGTAGAAAATAATGAATATAATATTTCCTTTAACCCATATATAACACCACTTTAAGATTTTTATAATTATTCTGCCTCAGTAGCGGACACATGATAACTTTTGTCTTAGTGTAGAGGTTGTGTCTAGGATCTTAGTGGGGACTTTCCAGACAATAATATCCCCCAAACAAAACTTGAGAAGCAACTGTAGATTGCTTTTTTAAGACACTAGTAATTCCACAGAAAAGGGGAGCTCCCTAGCCTCCCACCCCAGATCAAGTTGCTTCAGGACTGAGTTTGTCCTCTTCCCCTGTGGCCTGGCAAAACAGTTCCCTCAGGGGACAGTAATGAAAATACAGGCTACAAAGTCCACATCAGAGATAGCTCCTGCTTCCCTTACTGATGGACCCATAAGAAGCCTGAGCTGCCCACTGGCTACATCTGTGTGGAGGAGGTGGGAGCTATGACCGCGATATAAAGTGAATAAATAAATAAAACTTTAAAATTAACTCTGAAAAGCTACAGAGAAGGAGGAGGAGGGTTAGGAGGAAGAGGAGGGAAGAGGAGGAGAAGGAGGACTATGAGGACAAGAAGGAGAAGGTGGAAGAAACAGCAGCAGCCAGCCAGCCAGCCAGCCAGCCAGTAATTAGGCTCAAAAGTTTAGAATGCTTCTTATACAAAACTTAGATTCAAACACTAGCATCATGTCTGTGTCCCACAATCCATGTCAGTGGTTCACAACTGTTTGTAAATCCAGCTCTAAGATGTCTAGTCCTAAATCACCATCCATGAAAGCCCCACGTATATGGGATATAACACAAACACTGACAACCACATTACACTCATATAAATTAAATGGAAATAATTATTTAAAAGAAAAAATTTAAACACATCTGTAATCTTGAATGACATATTATAAGTGATTTGTTTACCTGGAAACCCATCAATCCATCATGTCCCATATGCCTGGTAAAACATTTAAAAATCAAATGCTGAGTTTTATTTGAATATTTTTATATTTCTATGTGGTCATTGCTTTTACAGGCCATAAATAAATCCATCAAGCTATAATCTTAAAGGCAAAATGGCTCTGAAATGTTTCAAAGGTTTCTTTTTTCCCTTAATTTTAATTCCATTGATTAGAAAATAAATTTTCTAGAAAAAGAATTTTTTTCTTTTAGAAAAAAATTATAAAAAGGAATTTTAGGAGCGAGAGAGCTGGTTCAGTAGTATAGATCATTTGTTCTGACCCAAGTTCAATGCCAGGAATCCACATTGCAGTTTACAAACACCTTGACTCTAGTTTAGGGTGATCTATGGCCTTCCTCTGTCCTCAATGGGAAAATGTACTGAGGTACACATGTGGTACACAAACATACATTTAAGCAAAATACTTCTAAACATAAAATAAAAGTAAATAAATAACGAATCATATGCAACATATCCTTGATCATGAGAGAGAGATTTGCATCATATTTACTATACTTTTTACCCCAAATCCAGCTGATAATAGCTCTGAACAACAGATCTGAGTATACATACAAAGCAATGATTATGAAAAAAAGTGAGATCAATGCATGTTGGAACACACCCTTAATAAAAAAGATGCAGTTGCAGAAGCATCTAATATTATCCCCTTGGTGGGGCAGCCTGGTGGCACTCAAAGAAAGAATAAGCAGGCTACCAAGATGAGACTTGTAGCCTAGGACGATATGGTGGAAGAGGAGGTCCCCCTCAGTCTTAGACCTATGGGAGGGATATAGGGTGAGAGTGGGAGGGAGCGAGGAATGGGGGGATACAAGTGATGGGATAACAATTGAGTTGTAATCTGAATAAATTATTTAAATAATGAAAAATCATTTTCACTGGCTTAACCATGTTGTGTACAGCCAGATGTGCAGGAGCCCCTCTCTATATAAAGTTTCCCCAGAACCCCAAACAGTAAGATTTTCAGCTTTATATATCCAGTTACTTCCAAAGAAATATAATTATGGACCATTTTGGGTTATTAAATTGATACTACAACAAATCATTCTAAGAAACTGAATTCTGTGTTCCTGCTTATTTGCAGCATTAGAAACAATATAATAAAACTGTCAGTGTCACTAACACTTGCTCTCTTATTTTTATCTGTTAATAAAACTGTAGCAAAAATACTGGTTTTCATTTAGATAAAATCACTACAGATAACTATAAAACATATTCTGTGAAAATTTTTCTTTAATTACTGATGACCAAAAGTTGGTTATTAGAGAACATCCTAAAGGAGAAAGTTTGACCACAGTCATTCCAATCTACCCTTACTCCTCATTATTGTGTGTTTATTACTGAGAAGCATACTTAAATATGTTTAACAGAATAAGTAAAGAAAAATATTGTACTCAATCATTTTCTTTCTGTTCTTGAACACAAAGATATTTATTATTTCAAATGTCTGCAATGATAGCATAAATCTAATTTGAATATATTCTCACATTAATTTAATAAGCATATTTAAACATTCTAAAATATGTGTATGATAAGAGAAAGATTAACCAGTGTTTTTTGAACAGTTCTTTTTGTGGTTGTCTCCACAGATAACAAGTTATTGTAAGAGAGAAAAATACAGAGTTTAACATTGATTTTACATGAATGCAAAAGTTTTAAGGTGGAAGGCATTGTGACTAAAGGCTTGGAAGTAATCAAACATAATTATCTTTTTCAACTGAACTCATTTGACTATATTCTAAATGTCTTCCCCTCTCCCAGTATGAGATAATTGCTACAATAATGTTCAGGTTCACGGTGCATCTCATCAATATTTAAAAATAATAAGATTATCACAGAGTGTGTCACTATAGAGATAGAAGAACAAACTCATTCTCTAAACTAAAGTATTAGCAAATCACTATGTCTGAATTTAGAATGTAGATAGGACAATTCAAAATTTGACAAAAAGACGAATGTATTTTCACATATACTTCAAAAACAAAATTCTCCTTTTATAATTTTACATTATAATATAATTACACAATTTCTTCCTTCATTTTCCATCCTCAGAACTCTCCCATCATGCAACCTCAACCCCCTTCAATAATTAGGCTTCTTTTTCCATTAAGTGTTACTGTACTCATCTCAGCACCAACACTTACTTACCTGGCCAACATCACCTGATTTGGCTACAAGAACTGAAACGAGGCTCATGGGACGCAGCAAAACTGAGACAGTGGCAATATTTTGAAAGTAATCAAATTCTTAATGCCTGTATCAAAAACAGAAATATAATGCCAATTGCCAGTACCAATACAGTTATAGTTGCCAGGAAACAATGATGGTTGCAAACTTTACAGGGCACCGAAGATTAATGCCTAAAACCAATTGTCCTGCCATGCATCCCTGATTCCATGACTTCTGAGGGAACATACAGAGAAATACAAAGCAGCCTGAATGTGTCACTTTCTGAGGGATGCATTAGTCTCTTGGAAACTGTGAGGCATGATATACTTAGGAGTCACAGGCTCTAACCTGAAAAGCCTACGACACATGCCTCTCAGGGAAGCTAGGCCAAGGCAACTCCATGGTTCCCCGAACATGTATATATCTAAAAGTATACACACATATATAGCTAAATATAACCTGTTGCATTTGTATAAGGTTACTTGTATGTATTCTTTCAGGGTTGATCATTTGGCACTAGAAAAGTTGGAGTGCTCCTTTTGTAAGGCCACTTCTCCTGCTCCCAGCCTTCCTCGCTTGACAATAGTACTTTGTGTAGGGTTAACATCTCATGAGCCACCAACCTCTATCCATTTGTCATGGCCCCTGGTGTTGCTGGTATACATCTTTTGTTTGAGTAGTCTTGTTGGTAAGTAAAGTCTTACCGTCTAGGTGTAGCTTCTAATATGACTAGGAGACAAAAACTGTCCACTAGACTTCCTTATCCTCTGCCTGTTATAAGCTCTCTGCGTCCCTTCTATAGTGATCTCTAAGTCTTAGGTTCAGGAATGTTTTCTAGCTGTATCCATTGATACTAGCCTCCACATATTTGCATTTCATTGGTTGTGTATTTTTCGAGTGGTCTTCATCTGTTGCGAAGAAAAGTTTATTTGATAAGGGGTGACTACTACCCTTATCTATGGCTATAAAACCAACAAGCACAATATTTAGTGATTGAGTATTCTCCAATAACCATGAATTTATCATACTGAGTAGTTATCTGGGTTTACAGTAACAGGAATGATTTCTTTCTTGTTAAGTGAGTTTTCTCTAGAGAGAGCAAGCTGTTGATTATCACCAAGGTTATTGTGTGCCAGTACTACACTCTCAGAGTTAGCAGGTTATGCTGGTCATTGATGTACTTCATAGGATTCAAAGCAGAGTAGCAAGTTTGGGTTCCTATCTTCTTTGGAAGCTTTTATGGTATCTTCGAGTACCCCTGAGAGGAAACCAAGGGTAAAGGCAATAGGCTGATTGTCTTGGGAGTACTTTTGACAGCCCTGGTCAACAACGCTAAAGATTTCTTTTCCTGTGTGGTATTAGAGGTTTTGTTAGAAGGACTTTGTCCCTTGGTGGGAGCTTGGTCAGCATGGATAAGGAAAGTTTCTTAAAACTATTTATGTGTACTTACACATAGAATTACATGTATTATATTTTAAATAAATAATTAATAGTATGGCTCTTTGTGGCTTTTCCAGACATCTTCATTGTTATTGTACTGGTTTCCCTGTTTCTTCTTTATTTTTCACCCTCCTTCTCCTTAATGCCTCCTTTACCATTTTCCTGATCAGATCACTTATATCCTGTCATTGTTTATTAAGTATTTGAAAACAGATTAATAATATATTATCTTTAATATTATATTCCTTGATTTTATGAACCAAAAGATACTTTATCTGGCCTGTATATCAATATATATTATATATATTATAAATATATTTTAAAAGTATTTATTTTCTTGATACTGATCAATTTTAACATTTTATCATTTTCCCTATCCTAATAAAAAAATCACAAGAAAATTTGATTTCATAATTAATAGTTATAAGCTAATAGGATATCAAAAATATCTTCTGTTTATTTGAACATATACCAGGAATTTCACAAATATGTATACATATGTATATATACAATCTATAGATTTATATTTTGAGTAAAATCTTACCCAAAAATTGCCTAATGATACAATGTTAAAGAAAGATCATTTTAAAATATTGAATTAATTACTAAAATTTCACTCAAGATTTATAAAAAACAGTGAAATTTGTTAAGTGTGAAAAGATTAATTGGTTATCAAAAATTGTCTAAAAAGCATGAAAGAAGTAAAATTTAAAAAAGATTTGGAATATTTAAAAAAACTTGGTCATTGTATCTGAATATGAACTGCAATTCATATTTTAAAAGATGCTGGCAAAGATTAATATGATGTGTGCGCATGTATAAACATGCATTTGTTACCAAACTTATGACTTAGTATAGTCATGTAAATATTTCAAAAAATATTCTTATATGTACTGAGGTACTTGGAAATAAAATTACAATTCAATTCACTACATACTCTACATTATCAGAAAACCCATTCACACATTTTGTCAACATAAAAAAAAAAAAAAAAATACTTGTCCCATACTTTTAGGACTTCACCAACAAATTGTGTCTGAAGAGAAAGCGGAGTGATGCTATGCTCACTAAGGCCCTCCCTAGCAGCACAGGGTTTTAAGCTGGGATTCATGGAAGTGACCTTTACCCAAGGACCTGCCTTCTCATTTCTAGAACACAGTTTCTGTAGTGAAAGGGAAAATCCTAATGGCCTGCTTACACAGATTATCAGACTGTGGATGCCCTCCTCCATTTTTATATTTATTTATCTTTTCATATTCTGAAAAAATATGCTAACTTACTGAAATACATAAATAATAAACCTCTCATTTCTGTTCTTTTTTCATTCCTTTATCAGCTTTAGAAAAATTAGAGTGTTAATGTTATATAATGAGAGTAAAGCTGTCTGTTCATATTGTACTAATGAATCCTTTTGAAGTATTTTATTGAGTTATAATACAGAAAGATAATGTTAATCAACTTGTTTAAATTATATACTTACAAATGAGAATTGCTATATTTACATGGAGGAATATATATATATATATATATATATATATATATATATATATATATATATATATATATATAATATCTAGTGGCATGGAATATAAATATGTATATATAAAACAAATTAGAATCATGTTTTAAATTATTTTTCCTACAGCTAAATATTTAATCCTTTTTATATTTTGTGTAATTGTCCTCTCATATATTTATTTTTCCAATATCTCATTCAATTTGTGAGTTATCTCTTCTGAGGCCCTTAATTTAGTTATTCATAAAGCAGGAACACCTGGACAATTATCTGGTTAACAGAGTTTATCTTTCATGTTACATCTATCCATTTCATGAGTTAATTCATGAATTCAAGAATATATAGCTATTTTGTTATTTTAGTAGAGGTACATATCTCTGAATTTTGCATTTAACTCTATGATTCATCAGTGCTAATTTCTGTCATTTCACTTAAGATCTTAAATCAGTTTCTTTTTCTGTATTTTATTGTCCTGTGTTCCAGTTATCATTTAGAGTAAAGTCAAACTTTTCACCATTTATTGTCTTTGAATCTTTCACAAAATTGTCTATAATAATGTGAATTTATTATGTCACCATCAATTATATTAAATGATTATGTCCTCAGCAGAAATTTGAATTTTGGTTAAAATAATTTGCCACTGTCACTCCAGCTATTCTTATAAATGCATTACTCTTGCAGGATAATGCTTATAATGTGACAGCTATGCACATGTGAGGTTCCAAGGATTAAAGATACTCTGTATATATCTATTAATTTTGTTGTGAATCAAAATAATCCAATGACATACTAAAAGTAACAATAAAAAAGGAATATATGATTGATGCAGAAAGAAAAACACATTTTTTCATCTCTATTCTACTTGAGTTCTATATCAGTCTTATGACCATAAATTAAAAAGTTAAAATAATAAATGTAAAATGCTATAGTTAGTTGGCATAACTTGTATTAGTTCTTAAAGTATTTCTATTATTTTAAAAGTGGTACAATTTAAGCTGTTCTATTATATACATATAGGTAATTTTGAAATTTTTGAATATTTAGTAATTTTTTTCTATTTAAAAAATAAGTATGGCTTCTCAAAGACAAATTGGTAGTAGCTTGAGAGGAACTGTTTTTCATTCTGCTTCACTCAGGACCTTACCACCAAATTGATTCCAAGTATGGAGAAGATAAATCAAAGGAATCCATAGCAATACGCTGCAATCAAACAAATTGTTTCTGTTTATTTATTCATACTAAGTGCTGCCATCAATTATATTAAACATTAATTACCTAAAGTACCATTGTGGGATGGTGAGTATGAGAATTTTATTTTTAATTGATGCTTATGATTTAGTCATGAGGTAGGTAATTCTATATAGTTTAAATATTATTTTCCAACCATCATGATATTCATTAAAATTACATAATTTCTACATCTGATTGTAATTCTAAACATTGTAAAATATCATCATCTACAGAGCAATTGTTATATTGATTCTGGCAGTAAATCTATCTCATGTGTTCTGTTCTCCATATACAATCTGCATGGTTATAACAAAATAATTGAGTAAGTAAAGACATTTATACTAGTTTGATAAATACAATATAGACAAAATTTATTTTTCAAAATATATGGAAAAGGTATAGGGAGCAGATTAAGATTTAAATTACAAAAAGCTGCAAGAAACGACTCCCATACATAAAATCCAAATCCAAATTGCTTTTCTTTCTTTCTTCTTACCTCCATAAATTCCATGATTTTTATTATACATGTTACATATGGCAACATATAATTTCCATTCTATTCATCTTAAAAACTATTTACACTAAACCCACATTATCAACAAGCCTGATTCATAGGGCTTCACGAAGACTGAACTAACAATCAGCGAGTCACCATTGGTCTAACCTAGAGCTTTTGCATAGATGTTGTAATTGTGTAGCTAGGTGTTTTTGTGTGTCTCCTCACAGAGGAAGCATGGGATATTTATGACATTTTGTCTGACTTTGGGACCCTTTTGCTTCTGGTGTCTTGTCTTGTCCAGACCTAATATGAGAGGAGGTACTTCATTTTATTGCAACTTGATATACCATGCTGGGTTGATATCCCTGGAAGGAATTGATGGGGAGGGAGAAGGTGGGGAAACTGTAGTCTTGTTGTAATGTATGAGAGAATAACTAATTTTAAAAAAGAAAAATGGTCAGAATATTCTCCACAGTTGAGTGGAGAGTGTGATATGACTTTCTCACGTACTATGGTGCCTCACATTTGACCATGTCCCCTGGATAGGGAGACCTGGTGGCACTCAGAGGAAGGACAGCAAGTAGCCAAGAAGAGACTTGATACCCTATGAGAATATATAAGGGAAGGTAATCCCCCTCAGGAACAGTCATAGGGGAGGGGAATAATGGGAAAATGGGGGCGGGGAAGGAATGGGAGGATACAAGGGATGGGATAAACTTTGAGATGTAACAAGAATAAATTAATAAAAAATAAATAAATAAATAAAAATTAAAAAAAAAGAAAAAAGAAAAAAATTGTATACTCTTGATGAGTATCACAGAATTTATGTTCTCTGGCCAAATTTAATTTTAAATTAAGTTCCTTTTACTATATATACATCCAAAAGAATTCTCAGGTTTCAAAACTGTAAATTTTATTGGCATATTTGTTATATTGAATTACATTAATTTCACTTTTTTGGTGATCCTAGTAAATAAACTTAATTTTTTTTTCAACACACTCAAGGCAAACTAATGCAAGGGGAAATCTGAATGTTGGAAAAGTTTGACACAAAGTCTACAAAATGAAAAAAAAAAATTTTTAAATGTTCCATATCTCCTTATCTACAAAAGAAAGATAAAAAAGAGAGAGAGAGAGATGTCTTTGAGTCAACCTAGTTTCCTCTCTGTAAAACAAAACAAAACAAAACAAAAAACCAGTATTAATAACCAACTCCCAATGAAAATAAGCATCTGTAGACCAAAAGGGTCAACAGAAACCTTTCCAACCCCCCTTAGAGGAAATTGGACATCATTCTCTTATGGTTACGTTAGGCTGATTTAGGGTGAATAATTTCTTTGAATGCCACCCCCTTAAAATTGGGGAAATGCTTACGTAAACCACGGATAGTATTTGTGGGCCATTTTTTCAGTAGTTGTGAAATTCCAAGCTTCATAGGAGTCCTGTGTGGGACAGTCTGAACTGCTGGACCAATTGGCATCAGAAGCTTTCTACAATGCTGTCCTGGAAGCTGTCCTGTTCTGATGAGTAACAGCAACTAAGGCACCTGGGGCTGGAACATAGCCACATTTTTAAAATTGAGAAAAAATGCAAAATCAAATGATGTATGGAAATAACAGATTTTTGACCCTTCTTAATAATACAAGCAGAAATAATCAGGGACTGGTGATTTCATTAACTTCAGATTTACCTACAGAAGTACATATTTATCTATAGTATAGAAACATAATATATTTTCTGAGTTTAAATTTTAAAGTAAAAATTGCAATTTGCTCATTGTGTACTTATTGTTCTCAAGAGAAATTCATTTTTTCTTTATATAAACCTCAATGTTTGAATATATCTGGAACTATACCTTAAGCATCATTAAAATAGGGTTCTCAAGAGTCTTTTAAAAATTTTTTATTGCAAGTAAGTTGAAGAAGAGGTGAGTATTGAAGTGTGAAACAAGAAGAAGTGCTTATGATTTATAGTATCATTTATCTTTGTTAAACTACTGATCTTGAAGCATGTGGAAACGCACGAGACTTTCTTTTCAAGATGTAAAATTGCACTGACTGCATAAAGTTACTCCTATTTGTAATACATTTTAACAATAATATCCGTATTTCAGGTGATAAAATACACATATATCAGAAAGTTTTGCTGTATATTAAATTTATATGTCTTCTTACTGGCAACATAATAGGCTCTTGAAAAGTTTGTCATTACATCTTCTTAAAATGTAACATAAATAAGCTCTTTTCTAAAGAATGGAACTATCATTTTATTGACACGATAATATCAGCTAAGAAATTGGATGAAAATAGAGACAACCAATGAGTGAACATGGTGTTAATATGTGATATTGATACACAAATCTCAATTTTCTAACAATTTTCAATGAGCAAAACAAAATAAATGAGCAAAATGGTGACTAGTATCAAAATACACACTTATTGATAAGGACTGTTTTAGCATGTGTGAATCTCAGATATAATCCTAGCATTGTCAAATAATAATCACAATGACTATAATAATAATAAATTTCTGAGCATTGAGTTGAATAACAAGCAAACAAATGAAGAAATTACTTGTATATACTAACAATCACAAAATGTAGAAAAAAGACTTAAATAAATGGGAAATCATCTGAATTTAGTGATTGGAAATTTGTATTTTTCTAACTTAAACTAACCCAATTCTATCAGATGTTAGCTTCAACACATACTTAGCAAAGTCACTGCTGGTATTTTGGCAGAAACTTATATGATCATCAAAATTCATACTGAAATTGACTAGTCACAGAAATCCTAAAAACAAGAACCAGAACTTTAAAGCGTTATTACAAAGTTGAAGAAATCAAGACAGTGTAATTTTAGCATAAGGATGGTGATTGTGTAAATAGAACAGAATTGAGTGTCGGTAAACAAACTTTTTTTAAAAAAAAAACTGATCTTTAGCAAATTTATTAAGATAACATAAAAGAGAAAGGGTAATTTTATTTTTCCCCCATTTTATTTGGACAAGTTCCTTCTATTTTAATGCTGAACTAAGGGAATTCACAATACTACTGATTAAATTAGCTTAAAATTCTTTCCAATATTTATTTATCATTTATATATTTTTAAAACAATATGATAGTACATATATCTTCCACTGTTATCTTACAAGCAAAAAATAATATTCATTAGAAACCAAAGCCTATTGTTTAGCTAAAGCAGTTGTTCTCAACCTTCTAAATGCTGTGACCCTTCAAAGACATTATTCATGGTGCAGTGACTCTCAACGATAAATTCATTTTTGTTGTTGTTTTCTCATGACTGTAATATTGCTACTGTTATGAATCATAATGTAAACATCTGATATGCAAGATATCTGCTATACGACCCCTGTGAAAAGGTCATTTGTCCTCCTTCTGTCATGGGGCTCAAGACTCACAGGAAAACTGCCGAGTTAAAGGTAAGCAGCAAAAAATTATTCCGAAAGGCATTCTGTTATATCTGTAAACCAATGTCTCATTCAGTCACCGTCAGAGAAACTTCCTCTTAATATAAATGAAAACTAACCCAGACCCAATGCTGGACAAAATAGAGAGAGTGGGAGATGTGAAACACCTAACTCCTAAATGGGCTGTCTTCATCAGACCCTTTTCCTTGGGGCTCAAGAAGATATGAGGAAAGCAGAGATCAAAAAGTTTTCAGTGCCAGTGGTCTTGGAAGACTACAAGAAAACAGTGTTCAAGACACATGCACATATGAATTTATAAAGGCTTGGATATGTTTAAGCATGACAGAGTTCCAAAGCTGAGATGGGGAATTAGACACAGACTTCCATACTAGTCAAGAAACTATCTTCAATGAACAACTGTTTGCAAAAGAGAAATTTGCTAACTCCAGTGGAATCTTATTAGGTATATTAACCACATTTAAGGGTAGACTCCTTGCACATTAGTAGATGTCAAACACAGCAAACTCAAATTTTGTGTAGACGTTTTTGTCTGTTCATATATTATAGCTTCTGAATTAGTCTTTTTATCCTCTCTCTCTCTCTCTCTCTCTCTCTCTCTCTCTCTCTCTCTCTCTCTCTCTCTCTCTCACTCTCATGTGCATGTGTGTGTGTGTGTGTGTGTGTATTTGTGAGGAGTCTATATATTTTTCTTTTTATTCTTTTTTTTCCCATTCTGATTTGTTTGTGTACCTGTGTGTTTTCGGAAGAAAAAGAAAGATTGAAAGGGTATAGATAGGTGCAGAGGTAGGAAGGATCTTGGAGGAGTGGGGAAAGTGAAAACCCTGATTAGAATTTATTGCATGAAAAATATAATTTTCAATAATAATGTATGAAAAATGTGGATACAAGAATATTGTATTTTTGTGAACATGTTGTTTTAGACAATGTTTCAAACCATTAAGAATTATTTAAGCTGATACTTCAGATAAAATTTACAGCTAAAATAGAAAACAGCATGACAATAAAATAACACCTCTTTTTAAAGTCATCTCACCATGTTAATTAGTCCACAGACATAGAAAAATACCACATGTAGCCAGCATTGGAGGGCAAATGCCTTTAATCTCAGTTCTATGGAGACAGGGTCAAAAGGATATGTGAGTTTGAGCCCAGCTCTGGTCTAGAGAGTGAATTTCAGGACCTCTTGAGCTAAATTGAGAAACCCTGTTTTGAAAAATCAACAAACCAAATAGACAAACAAACAAAAAATAGAATACTTCATATTAATCTAAATTCATAATATTCTCAATAAAAATATATATCCTTTCATATGTCCTAAGACCTCTTTGATGGAAATTGTTCATCTTAAATAAAGAGTGTGCCGTCAATCATATCTGCTTCCACATACTCATTTGCTTATACACATCATCTCATTTGTGTTACATATGATCATAGGATCATAAGAAATCATGCAGTCTATTTATCTAAAATTCCACATTTTTAAAATTGTGAAAATTTAGTTCCCAGTGTATTTTTGTGTGTTTCTTTTAGCAGTTATGAAAATTCATATTTGTGATTTTGTAAATCAAGGCTTCAAATTTACATTTTGAAGTTTCATGGATTCCTTTTTGACCTAAAATATTCATTTTTAAAAGAATTGTTCAAAAGTTAAGGGGTCATTAAATATAAATAGTAAGAGATCCATCACAAATTGAAATTTGTGTCCATTTAAAAAAATAAAATGTATTGACTTAATATTTTCTTTACATTTTATTAATTTTCCATCTAGACTTGTAAGAGTATACATTGAATTATATTTTCATGTTTTATGTCTCCACTCTAAATTAAAAAAAAAAAGCCTTCCAATGAAATGACTTTAATGCTTAGGTGAATGGAGATTGAATAATTATGATATTGCCGCATCATTTTAAATATGGGATTATCATTAATCCTGAAATATAGTTAAGCAAATCCTTTGTTTGTTACCTCATAAGGTTATCCCATGTGTGCAGGTCCTTGAAGCATTATTTGTTCCAAGATAATGAAAGAATAATCATGAGTGCTCAGTCACTAAATGTGAGGTCCAACTGACCACCAGAAGACAGTCTGCCTCAAAGCCCGTCTTTGACAGGGAGCAAGTGCCCTTCCATAGAAATGGAGATGTTACAGCAGTCCCAAAGCTCCCATGCAGACCCTATGTCTCTACCCTGGTGCACTTCATACCTGTACTTCCTAAATGCCCCAAAGCATGTTTGATTGTTGGCCTCTCCCCGGTTGTCAAGTTGGTAAATTCAAAGTTCTTATTAAGGAGAAATGCATTAGAATCGTTCTTCACACACATTTGCTTTTAAAAGTATAATTTTTATTACTGATGCATTAGTCCGTTTCTATTTAATATAATCTTAGTAATAACCTTGATGTTTTCTTGATGACCATGAAATAATTGTCAAATAAGTGGGCATTACGGTAATATCCCTCAAATAAGAGTAACAACATCTTCTGGCTATTTCAGAAAATAGGTACACTGTAAAAAAAAGTTATAATCAATCAAAATGTAAATAATTACCTCCCGAAGACAGAAATCTTACTGATGATGATTTATTTCTATGAAATGAGCTAAAATTTGGGTAAAGTAAAACATTTACTACATTGGAATTTATATAGTTCTTAAAATACATTTTGTTCTTATATCCTAAACCATATAAATGATTTATGTACTCTGGGTTTACTTATCTGGAGCTTGTGATCTTATGCAGGTAAAATGAGAATGTAAGTGGAGCCATGTTTAAACAGTTGAAAAAAGTTACAAAGACAACCTCAAGGCACGCAGAGATCTGGGGACACCAAAATTTCACCACTGTTCCAGGGCATCAGGTGGGGTTTTGCCTATTAGAGGCTTTTGCTTTAGGTATCCATTTGAAGAATGAATAGACGGTATCCTCTCCTTGTTTTTGCCCTGAAGATCTGTGTTGGGCCATGGTTAAGGCAATGCCAACTTCTGGTGTCAGTGTTTCATGTAACTGTTCTCTATATGTGGATGTGAGTTCTGGATTCCTTAAATCCAGAGAGTATGTTAAAAGAGAAGGGATGGTGTTTGCAGATTTCTTATACTGCACTACGTAAAATTCCATACTTGGGGCAGCAAGGTGGCTGAGTGGTAAAATGTGCTTGCTTTCAAGCCTGACAACTTGAGTTTGATCCCTTGTAAGGAACGAAAGAGCAGACTCCTACAAAGTGGTCTCTGATCTCCCTATACGCACTAAACATTGCATGCACTCACAGACAAATGCACAAACAAAATTTTTGCTAATAATATTTTCTTAAAAACATTATCTACTTGGCAGAAAATTTACTATGAAGTGTTTTTGGCCAGCTATGCAGAAAAAAGCAAGCCTTCTGTACAGAAAATGCTTATGGAGAAGGCTTTGAGGAGAAGGATTCTTGTGAGGAAACCCCACATAAACCCTGTAAGTGCTCAGTGGCTTCTGTTTGAGTAAGGTAGTTAGTAATCAATAACTAACAAGAAACCAGGTCCCAGACTCTATAATCATAAGGAAATTACTTCCCTAACAAAACAAGTCCTCTCATAAAAAATGCCACTGCCTTCTCAAGCCTTGGAAGTAAGCATTACCCCACATTTGAAGTCATTTAAAACCTTTTGCAAAGGCCAACTTGTGCTGTTGTGCTTTACCAACAGAGTGCGTGAATCAATACCCAGGTGATTACTATAGACAGAACACATGATATTTTGATAGAAGAATAACAAAATAGTGTGCCCCATACACTTCTAGAAGTTAGTATCTCCTCTTGTCTCCTTGTCCTTATTGTCTGTCTTTTTTCTAAATAACTGAGGTTTCTGGAAGACAGATAGATGATAGATAGATAATGTATGAATTGATCGGAAAATAGAGATAGATATATGATACGTACATAGATAGATACATACATCATAAATAGATATTTACATAGACCAATGATAAAACAAGGAAAAGAAGCCAGTTGCAATAAATTTGAGAATGAGCAATGGAAATATACATAAGAGAGGTTGGAGGGAAAAAAAGAAAGGTCTAATATTGTAGTTATAAAAACTTTAAAACTAAAAAATGTTTCATTAACAGTAAATTTATTTTTTAGAAATATTGAATAGTCACATTTCAAATGGCACAGTATAGCCTCCTATATCAATACCACCTACAGTGATGGTGAAGGAGTAGGAAGTTTTTAATCTGTTGATCTACCATCCAGAGGACTTTAATTTTCTGCTTTGTTGGATGACTGAATTAAGCACATTCTCTCCTTCATGAACTTAAAAAAAAAAATCAACATTTCTGAACAACCTAATAAAAGTTCAGCTGTCACACAAGAGGGTGAATAGTAACTACATTTTAAAATATGCTCCTTCTCTTTAAGCCACCTCTTCAAATAACATATCTCACAGTGTGAAAATGGATGGAAAAGGCTGGTGAGTCTATGCCACGCTGTATACTCTGAGAAAATCCACCCCTCAAAAGAAGAGAGTTCAAAAGTCAATCAAGACTTTTATTTATCAAGCAAGAATAATTTCCAGACAACAAGCTCATTAACTTAACGAGGTATTTGCAAACAGAGTCATTTAAAAACTAGAAGCAGGACATAAAAAGCTCTTTAATGCACTTTTTAAAAGGACAGGAAAGAAGGGTATAATGGTATCATAATGCATTTTCAAAGAAGATGACCCACAGAGGTTATAAACATATTTTTTCATATTTTAGAAATTAAAAATAACACTTGAAAGCTGGAAAAAACTCACTGCTATAATGCTTACTTTACTTGTATAAGACACTTGGTTAAACCCTTGCCTTCACATGCTAATAAAGTAAAAATTATGTTAATATTAAGTGAATATATTATTTATAATATAATAAGAAGTAAAAATACATAAGGGAAATATAGTAATTTACAATAATTAATTTAAAAAAGCAGTGACTTTGTAAAAGACGGTTTGAAATATGGAAATGTAAGTGTAAAATGATGCAATTATCTAATAATCCTAGAAAATAAAATAAATGATCTTAAAGTATTGAAATGTAAAGATGTTTTAAATGTTTAAAGCCAGTTTAACTGATTCTGTAAATGACAATCATGGACCATACTGTTGATACTCTGTGTATGATATGATCTTAAATCTGTATGTGTGTGAGTGAGTGTGTGTGTGTGTGTGTGTGTGTGTGTGTGTGTGTGTGTGTGTGTGTGTGTGTATGCACGTGCCCGTGTGCATGCGTGGACATGTTCATTTTGATGACGGGTATGAGGGGTTCATGTCACATTGCTTTGAAAAGACGTCATGACCAACTCCTATGCAAGATGTCATTTAATTTAATTTGGGGTCTGTTTATAGGTTCACAGGTATGGTTCTTTATTATCATGACAGAGAACATGACAGCATGCAAGTTAATGTGTTTCTAGCACTGAAGAAGGGGCAGAGAGTTCTACACCTGACTACATCTGCAGAAGGAAGAGAGAGAAATTCTGGCCCTAACTTTTGCTTCTAAACGTTGAAAGCCCTACCACAGTTTCACATTTGCTCCAACAAGACCACAGCTACACCAACAAGGCCATACATATTAATAATTCTAAAGTAGTAACACTCCCTAAAGAGAAAACATTCAAATATACATGCCTATTAGGACTATTCTTATTCAGACTATCATAGGGTATAAAATTGTTAGCCTTTTAAAAGTTAAATTATATGATTTTTACAAAGCAAATTTATTTTTTATTTTTTTATTTTTTATTTTTTTTATTAATTTATTCTTGTTACATCTCAATGTTTATCCCATCCCTTGTATCCTCCCATTCCTCCCCTCCCCCCATTTTCCCATTATTCCCCTCCCCTATGACTGTTCTGCAAAAGCCATATTTTATGTTACACAATGTTCCAGTTACTGAACAGAATGCTTCCTATGAAATACTTTGGAGCTCAAAGTCTCAGATCAAAACAATTTTCTTCATGTAGACATGCAGTTAGACCATCACTGTTTGTTGAAGATGCAATCTTTTCTCCATTGCTTGGTTTTTGGATTCTTTGCAAAAAAAATCAAGTATCCATAGGTGTGTGAGATTATATCAGGGTCTCAATTCAATTCCATTGATCAACAACCTATTTCTATGCCATTACCAGACAGTTTTTATTACTTTTGTTCTATAGTACAGCTATAGATCAGGGATAGAGAAACCTCCAAATCATTTATTGTATAGGGTTGTCTTATATATTTGGCTTTTTGTTTTGTTTTGTTTTTCATATAAAGTTGAGAAGTGTTCTTTCAAGGTCTGTAAAGAATTGTGTAGACATTGTATTGATGTGATAGGAATTGATTGAATTTAAACATTTCTTTTGGTAAAATGGCTATTTTTAATTGTGTCAATCCTACCAATCCATGAGCATGGGAAATCTATCGTCTGATATCTTTTTCAATTTCTTTCTTAGGAAACTTGAAATTTTTTCTATACAAGTTTTTTTTATTTGCTTGGTTAGACTTACACCAAGATACTTCATTTTTTGTGAGTTTTGTGAAGGGTGTTGTTTCCTTAATATTTTTCTAAGCCTATTTGATTTTGTATAAAGGAAGGCTACTGATTTTTTTAGTTTATTTTGTACACAGCCACTTTGGTTAAGGTGTTTTTCAGCTGCAAGAGTTCCTTGGTAGAATTTTGGAGTCACTTATGTATACTATCATATCATCGGACAATAGTGATAATTTTACTTTTTCCTTTCCAAATTGTATCCCATTGTGCTCCTTTAGTTGTCTTTTTTGCTCTAGTTATGACTTCAAGAACTATATAGAATAGATAGAGAATCAGCCTTGTCATGTCCCTTATTTCAGTGGGCTTGATTTAAGTCTCTCTCCATTTAATTTTTTTTATTTTTTAATTGCATTTTAAAAAATTAATTTATTCATATGACACCTCAGTAGTTATCCCATCCCTTGTATCCTTCCCTTCCTCCCTCCCTCCCATTTTCCTTTACTCCCCTCCCCTATGACTGTGACTGAGGGGGACTTCCTCCCCCTGTATATGCTCATAGGGTATCAAGTCTCTTCTTGGTAGCCTGATATCCTTCCTCTGATGTTGGCTATAGGCTTGATGTAAATTGCCTTTACTATCTTTAGGTACTTGCACTATATACCAGATCTCTCCAAGACTTTAAACATGAATGGGTGTTGGCTTTTGTCAAATGCTTTTCCAGAGTTTAAGTAGATGTGCATGTGTTTTCTTCCTTCAGTTTGTTTATAAGATGGAATACATTGTAAGATTTCTATATATTAAACCATCCTGGCATGCCTGAGATGAAGTCTACATGGTCATGGTGCATGAAATTTTTGAACATTATAGATTTGGTTTTCAAGTATTTAATTGAATATTTTTGCATCAATGTTCATAATGAATATTGGTCTGAGATTATTTTTCGCTTCAGTCTTTGTGTGTTTTACATATCAAGGGGACTGAGGCCTATAGAACGAGTTCTATATATATATATATATATATATATATATATATATATATATATATATAAATGCAAATAGATTCTTATTTATCACCCTCACAAACCTCAAATCCAAGTGGATTAAAGATGTCAACATAAAATTAGACACACTAAATCTATTAGAATAAAAAGGAGGAAAGATCCTTGGGCTCATTGGGATAGGAGACAACTTTTTGAACAGAACATCAACAGCTCAGGATCTAAGATCAACGGTTATTAAATAGGACCTCATGAAACAGAAAAGCTTCTGTAAGGCAAAGGACACTGTCAACAGAACAAAATGGTAGCCTATAGACTGGGAAGAAATGTTTACCAACTCTACATCTGACAAAGAGTTAGTATCAAAAATATATAAGGAACTCAAAATTAAACAACAACAAACCCAATAATCTAATTAAAAGTGGGGTACAGAGCTAAAGAGAGAATTCTGAACAGAGGAATCTCAAATGACTGAGAAGCACTTCATCGCTGGTGGGAATGCAAACATGTACAACCACTTTGGAAATCTATCTGGTGCTTTCTCAGAAAACTGAGAATAGGGCTTCCTCAAGACCCAGATATTCCACTCCTTGGAATATACCCAGAAAGGGTCCAGCACACAACAAAGACATATGCTCAACCATGTTCATAGCGGCCTTATTCATAATAGTCAGAGCATGGAAACAGCCCAAGTGTCCCTCAGTTGAAGAATCAATAAACTGTGGTACATTAACACTATGGAATACTACTCAGCTATTAAAAACAAGGAAATCCTGAAATTTGTGGATAAATGGATGGAACTAGAAAGGATCATAATGAGTGAGTTAACCCAGAAGCAGAAAGACTCACATGGTATATACTGACTTATAATTGGGCACTAGCCCAAAAGGCACATCCCACGAAAGTCTTCACTTACCAAGAGATTGGAATAGGTGTGAGGACATCCTACTGAGACTCTAGGTAAGAGAAATATAGGAAATGGTGAAATAGAAGGACCCAGAGGGTTCTAGAAATTAACAATAGAAAAATGAAAAGAAATGCTTTTCATTTCAACTTTTATTTTTTACATTTACACTACTTCACATATACAATAAACTATCTGCAGCAAGAAGAACCACAAAACATCAGGAATTATACAAATATTAAGTTCACAGTGATTTGGCTATTTTAATTTGACAGCCTTGAAGAGAATATCTTTCCCAGCTTGTTGCATCTAAAATTCTGAATGTAAATCAATGTCTTTCATATCTTGTCATTATCAAATTAAAACATTTATCTAGATCTAAAACCATCTTAATCTCTAAACAACTAAGCTTAATTGTAAAACTAAACTCTCTGGTCTTCACCTCTATCAGAAGTTTGAGAAGGAATAAAATTAATTACCTGAGCACACAGGGAGTGCAGGTTAGCAGCTTCTCAATGAGAAGATGACAGAGATAGTTTGCTACCTGAGCCGTCACCCAAAATCATCTATAGGGTTAGAACATCATCTTCAGCCTTCTGGCCATATATGTCTGACGGACATATTTGTGAGGCAAGAACTATTGAGGACTTACTTACTCTGTCTTGGCAGACTCTACCTGCATCCAAGCTTGCCTACAGTTTGGGAGAATTCTCTCTGTGGTAGAAACAAGGACATTTTCCCCAGTGGCTTGTTTGCCACATTTGAGACAATCTTCATAAGGAGATTTATTGATGCTCATCATCTTCTTTGAGGTAGACTGCGTGTTGCCAGGAGATAACCTGTCTCAATCTCAATGAACTTTTAAAATAATAAAATCATCTTTAAATGCCATATTATGTATGTCTTTGAGGTTTTCGAAGACCTTATCTTAGAATCATATTTTCTGTTACACCTAAGATGTATATTCTTGTGATTAAAATAGACTAGTAATTAATATGAGCATGATTTAATCAACTAATCACTAACTTGTATAACTTATTTGTCCTTAACACCCTGCAATTGCACTTTTAAAGTATTGGAAGTAAACCTTGTATTATAAATTGGCATATTAGATTAGAAATACATATTAATATATGTGAAGAATAATTTTAAATTTGAATTCTATACAAATGTATCAAAACCTGGATTTATTTTGCATCGATATACAAAATTTTATACCAGCCAATTAGAAATAACTAGAGACACAAAGGTGGTGAGACACAGTTAAATGTCAGTGACCACCGGAGGCAATGGTAAAGGGCAGGCCCTCGCCACTGAGGATCATATCTGGATCAATGACCATGCAGCAGGTGGCACCTGTTTTGAGGCCATGGCCCTTGTTATCTTCAAAGGCCATTGGAATATCCATGCTCTGGGCTGCTGCCTGGGACCATGTTGAAGTTCAAAGACTGAGAAGAGCTGACCCCACACCTCAATGGCTGTGGCCATTGGGAGAATTGGCCCTTGGGGCATGAGAATGGGAGAGCTTGCCCAGCCCTCTCAGGCTGCAGCAATCAGAAGATCCAGGTCCACACCTCGCCTGGCCTGCACAGTAGAAGTAGGCCCTGGTGTCATGGGCTCAATTGAGCCAGCCCCAAGGGCATGAGAAAGAGACAGCAGGCCCATTCCCTTGCCGGATGAAGCACTTGGGTGTGCTAGCCTGGACAGGAGTAGACAGATTGGCCTGGTGGTGTGAGTGCAGGAGAGGTGAGGACTAACCAACTCAGCTATTACTCAGAGCCAGAACCAGTACTTTTAAATTGACCCAACCAACATCTACCCCATGGCATGTGAAGATGTTAGTCTTGCAGATCCAAAGCTGCAGGATCTCCATGACACAGGGCAACAACAGGATATCCAAGAAGAGTCCGGGTGAGGATCTAGTACTGATAGTGTAACAAAAACTAGAGACACCAACCAGACCACAACTTATTGCGAAGAGCATTTTCAAGAAAACATATTTGGGCAAATGGGTATAATGTGTGATACATATAGCTACCATGGCCAGATGGCGTTTGTTGTTTTCTGTTTGTTTGCGTTTTCTTCTTTTATTTTATTTGAGATGATATTTGCAAGAGTGGAGGGTGGATATGAAAGAAAGTGGAGATTTGGTGTGCATAAGATGGAATTCAAATATACTCAATGAAAAGTTAAATTAAAACATTAATATCTAAATATTTTATGTATTACTCATAAAACAATCTGTATTCTATAAAATAATGAATTATTACTTACTGAAATAGAATTACTCGAAATGTTTATAGGTTCATAAGAAAACCTACACTATTTTTTATTAATGTGTTAATTAAAATTAATTTTAATTGCAATTCTTGAATGACTAGTAGCTTCTTAAGCCAGCAGCCTACACTGAATTATTGTAATGTTATTCTTTTTTTTCTTTTTTTTAATTAATTTATTCTTGTTACATCTCAATGTTTATCCCATCCCTTGTATCCTCCCATCCCCCCCCCATTTTCCCATTATTCCCTTCCCCTATGACTGTTCCTGAGGGGGATTACCTCCCCCTATATATTCTCATAGGGTATCAAGTCTCTTCTTGACTACCTGCTGTCCTTCCTCTGAGTGCCACCAGATCTCCCCCTCCAGGGGACATGGTCAAATGTGAGGCACCATAGTATGTGAGAAAGTCATATCACACTCTCCACTCAACTGTGGAGAATATTCTGACCATTGGCTAGATCAGGGAAGGGGTTTAAAGTTTACCTCCTGTATTGTCCTTGGCTGGTGCCTTAGTTTGAGTGTTATTCTTAAAGCCAGGAATGTAACTATTTTCACAAACTTACAGTATTACTTTAGGATAAGGATTCTAATAAGAAGAAATACAAATAAGTAATTTTTGATTGCTGCCTTTAATGTCACATAATTAAATGTAGTTTTGAAATTACTCACGCCTATCCTGTACAAAAGTTCAAAGATATGAAGTATCAAACATATCACTTTTTGATACAAGTTTCTTTTAACTCTTAAACAGAATATTTTGTTTGAAATTTTTCATGGTAAACAACTTCATATAATTCATCAACACTCAGGAAGAGCATCAGTTAAAAATAGATGATATATGTTTTATAAAACTAATAGACAAAAATTATGACAATAATAATCTATCCTCGAGCTGGGCGTGGTGGCACACACCTTTAATCCCAGCATTTGGGAGGTAGAGGCAGACGGATCGCTGTGAGTTCGAGGCCAGCCTGGTCTACAAAGTGAGTCCAGGATGGCCAAGGCTACACAGAGAAACCTTGTCTCAAAAAGCCAAAAAAAAAAAAAATCTATCCTCTATATTTAAGTCCTAGTGGTTAACTGATTGTCATATTGGCCAGGCATTATTGATAAATTGTGATATTTTGAGATCTCAGGAATTCTACTTGTTTTTCCTTATGTAAATAACAGAAGACATAATTTTGTGTCAACTGAATATATAAGTATAAACTCTCAATAAAACTACATAATTATGATTTTCATATGCTCTTAATATAAAAATTTACTAATAATATGTGTTGGTATGCAAGCTAGCATGTTACAACTACTATCTTGAATTCGTTAAATGGACTCTGTTATGTATAGTCACAGCTGAGACTTTGTTAAGTTAACATCGTACAAATATATAAAAAAGAAAGTGACATTACAGGAGTGTTATTTTCATGAGCCAGCTAGTTTACCAGATGTGTCAACCAATCCATCAATTTTTATATCCATCAAATTTTACAAAAAACTTACATACTCCTCCTTGACACAATTCTAGAAGAAAACAATCCTACATTAAAAATATTTAACCATGGATTACGAATCAAGAGTGAGTTTATGTTTTTCACACTTATTGTTTCTTCCCCAAGTGTGCACTATTGTTGCTTTCTTGCTTTAGCACTTTCATTTCTCATGAACTGATGTTATTCTTTTTTTATTATACATTTCCAAATTTTTTCACATATACATGTATATTATTATACATATATGTAATAAACTATCTATTGCAAGAAGAACCATGATACCATCAGGAATTATACATTGGTTAGGTTACTAGAATTTTGGCTATTTGTGTTTGACAGCCTTGAGGAAAACATCGTTCCTATCTTGGTGCGTCTAAAATTCTGATTGAAAATCATTATCCATCATAGCTCATCATAATCAACCTACAACATCTATCTAGACCTAAAAACATCTTAAGCCCTAAATAACTGAGCTAAATTGTAGAACTAAACTATCTGTTCTTCAGCCCCATCAGAGACAAGAAGTAATAAAATTGATTACCTGAGTATACTAGCCGTGCGGATTAGCAGCTTCTCAAATGAGAAGACGGTAGAGACAATTTGCTGCCTGAACAGTCACCCAAAACTCTATAACACTGGAGCATCATCCTCAGCCTTCTGGCCCAATATATCTGACAGACATATTTGTGAGGCAGGAACTATTGAGGACTTGCTTACCCTGTCTTGGCAGAGTTTCTTACAAGAAAATAAGTGTTTTAAAAAGAAAGAAAAATAATTTGAATTATTATCCTGATATGTGCTTACAACCTATGTACCAGAGTCCTGAAAAGATCAAGGGGAATCTCTGGGACTTCAGATTGAGACAAACCATTACGTATATATTTGATAATACATTTCAGTCATATGAACACATTTTCCATGTTCACAGATGCAGAGAAATTAAATGTACTGAATTTTTAGTGGCTTTGTCTTTTTCAAACACAGATGCTGAAAGTGGAACCAGTAATGTTGACTTGCTAGGAAAGCATGTTCTTCTAGACTCACTGCTATATGTTCCTTTTAATGATATTTACACAGCTACAATCTCAGTTTATAAAATTAAACTACCCAGGTAGTGCTTATTTAAATGGAAGTTGTAATATATGCTTTATTCTCTGACATTTTCTGTTATTAAATAAGGCACTTTTCTTACATTTTTACTTCTCTGTTGTGTGCTTTCTTAGATTGTTTAGATGCCAAAATACACATTTTGGAATAAACCATAGTTAATATTGCTAAGACCAAATGACTAAGGCTTTTTGAGTATGATAACCTCATATTTATGCTTGTTTTTTATAGTTTGATGTTGAATATATAGATCAAATATCAAATATTATTTTGATGAAGGAAACCATTACCACACTAGAAAAACACATGAAATCACTATCAAGAAAAGTAATGAATGCCAAAAGTGAGCTTAATAGTCAAAAATAGAAAATAATTCTTAGGGGTAAACTGCCTTAAAATTTGTAAAAATATCTTTTATTCCCACAGGTAATTGTCCTCCCAGAGGCTTACCACCTATGTCTACTAACCTAGGTCTGGTCCGAGAAGCTTCTAGACTCTATATAAGCTAATCTAGACATAAAGTATTTTCAGCCTCTGAGACTTACTGCTGAATAAGCTCATACTTTATAGCTCTTTCTTTACTCTGGCTGGCTTGTTCAACTCAGCTTTTTTGGTTCAAATTTCTCTCCAAGGTGACTGATTTAAATTGGCCTCTCTTAACTTCTGACTGAATTACTCTGCTTGATCTCAAACTAACTCTAGCAATTTGTTGTAATCTTCAGGCTTCTTCTCATTCTCTGGCTTCAACGGACTCTGTTGGCCTGCACTGAACTGCAGGAACTCACCATAGAATTCATCTGCACTGCATTGCGCTCACTGACTTCAAACTAATAAACTGAACTGAACTAAACTGTACCGACTGAACTCATCTGCACTCAGCTGAACTGACTGAATCAATATGAGCAGCCATGAATTGAACTGCCACTGCACTGCCTCTCAACTGATTCCCCACTGACTGCCAGCTGATGACCTAAAGTAAACTCAATTGCATTGCCTTCTCTACTGAACTGTTCACTGTATTCAACTCTACTCCTTTCTCTACTGTACTCTCTCTACTCTACTCTTACTGTGTTTTCTTCTGTTCTCTCTCTCTCTCTCTCTCTCTCTCTCTCTCTCTCTCTCTCTCTCTCTCTCTCTCTCTCCTGGGATCTATACTCCTGTCTCAATTCCATGGTATTGCTCTTAAGTAGATTGTCTTTCCTTACTGTTCTTGTGAGAGTTGGACTTATCCAACCGCTGACTCATTCTGTCAAACCTTTCTCTCATTTGTCACCCTGCCTGTCTTACAATTATATGTCACTTTCAAACATGATTGCTTCCTTGTACAAACTGACATTATCTACATTGTTTGCAATTAAAGTTGTGTACTAGGGCATGTCTGTATTCCATACAAAGGGATTAAGGTTGTGCTGGATTAAATTTCCTCTACAATAATTACACAAACAGGTTTGCTGAAATAAAATGTTCTGCTTTTTTTATAGTACATTTAATAGTGAAACTGGTTTTTGTTTTTGTTATTGTTCATTTCTGAAATGATTTGTGTAGTTAAGAAATAAAACAACTTGGAATGGTTTTAGCAATGCCAGTTGTTAAAAGACATCTTTAGCAATGAAATGTACTAAAACTGATCTTAATGTTATTCTTGCAGCATCTTTGAGGTTTATCTGAGGCTGTTTTTATGAAGCTCTCTGAGTACCAAAAACATTTAACTTTGGTACTTGATTGCATAACTTAATTTTTATGTTACCACTTTGAAGTTTTTTTTATATGTTTTAGGAGCTGTATGCTGACTGAGGTTCTGTAATGATTTTTTTTTACAAAGGAAGATATGTGTAATAAGGACTTATATAACCACATTGAATGTGAAATACCTTTATTACATGTGTTACTTTTGCTTAAAAGTATTTATATTCTAAAATATTATTTTAAAATAACATGATTATGACTAGGTATACTGTCTTATGTGAAGAGCTACTGTAAAATATTTCCTGCAATTTACCACTAATTTATTTTTACCCACATCAAATAAATATCAATAAACATCATTATTTAAACTTCACATAATGGTATATATGAATGTTTGTATTCATCTACTACATTGTAATTCTTTTAATTAGTATTTAAATAATTCTACCTTTGTCCTTTTTCCTCTCAACTCCCCACTTTTTCTGTTCCCAAGTAATGATCTCTTTTCTTTTACTTCAAATAAAAATATATATGCCTTTAAAACCCTAAATACATAAAAAAATAAATTTCCTTGAGAGTTAAAATATAACATTTGTGTATATTTTGCTCTACTTTGATCATCATTACAATAAAATTAAATGCTACAAAAACGTTTAGAGAAAGAATATTAAAAGTTAAATAATTTAAGAGAGATAGGAATGATTAACTACTGACACCAATGAATGAATGAGTGGATGGATAAATAAAGAAATCAATAATTTTGGATATTAAAAGGGGGAAAGAATGATTAAAAATTCTTTACAAATAGAAAGAAGGAAGGAATGGTGGAAACTTACTAAAAAATAAATTCTAATTGTGTGTAGGAAATGTATAAAATGTTAAGCTTATTATACTCAGACAAATGTTCAGATTAACAACAAACACCATTTTGTAAAATGTAATTCAAAATCACATTTACAAAAGTGCATAACTTTTAAAGATTAGTAAAAAAAAAGTTATATACACATTGTTTACATAGTGAAAGCTATATTAAAATATCTTAAGAAAACTTTATTAATGCCCAATATTGAAGACTTAAAACATAGTTTTGGATGTGTTTCAGTCTAAAATAATTTTTTAAAATTCTACTATCAGTTTTTCCTGAAATGAGGTTAATATTTTTCAAATATAAAAAAGTTATGATACTATGTCAAAGTGTGTTTTCCCATTGAGTTAATAAACAGAGAATTTCTCATGTTTCAGCTCTGCTAATGATATAAAAGAATAGGTTTAAATATGGTGTTTTTCGACTGTACACAATGTGTTTTTATCATATGTACCTGTTATCCTTTCCTCTCCCCTCATACATTGAAAACCTTTTCAGCAACTAGCTCTTTTCTGCTTCTTGTGTTTTTCAGTTTTTATGAACAAATGAACTTCATTAGTTGTTTATAGTAACAAAGTGTGAATTAGTTTACAGAAGCATAAATTTCTTATTGATGAGGGTGTCATTAGGGCTAGAACTTGGAACATGAAGCATTGCTATGGATAAGAATTGCTCCCTGGTCTGGCAACTTAGCTTTCTCAGCTCACTTTCTCACGTAACTGAGGACCAACTGCCCAGATCTGGCACCACTCACAGTAGGCTGGGCCATCATGATTCAATCATTAACCAAAGACTTGTCTTTAGGCTAGATTGATAGAGGAAATTTCTCAACTGAGGTTCCCTTTAACCAGATGACTCTAGTTTGTGCCAAGTTCATTAATTTTTGTGGTTCCTCAGGGAAAGGTATGCTGTGTGAGGCCGTCTCCCTTCCACCACCTGGTAGAGTTATGTCACTATTATATTGAAAGCACAACTGCCTTAGCAACACCAGGATTCAGTATTAGCGATTAACTTGTGGATCAACCAAAATAAATCTACAGCATAGCATCCAGGTTTAAGGTATACTTCGTTTTATTTCTTAAAATGAAGAATATGGCAGAGTTGACTTTAAGGTTCTCAATATTAAAATTGTCACCAGGCATGCATTGTCTATGTTCTTATATTTCTGTCTTCTTGTGACAGCTCAGATTAATCATGAAAGTATGTCAAGGCAACATACAACAAACAAAGAAATGTGTATTTATTCAATGCTATAAAAACTGGTATTTCCTGTGATCGGACACAATCTTTCAAGATGAAGGAATATGTATATGATTGTTTTTACTAAAGTAAGTCAACTTTAATTAAGCAATGCCATTGCTCATTTAGGGTTTGATGCTGCTGCACTGGCTAAGAGAATGATGGGCATGCATATTACTGTAATATCCAATTTGATGTTAAATGATCAGCTTAAGTCTTTAAATCAAGTGAGAGAAAATTTATGCACACCCATGTTTATCTCTACTGTCAGTCATTATCTCACCCTCTTTATTTTACTGAGCCTATAAAAGTGACTAATTAATCATGAAATGTGTTTTCCCTAGTTTTCAGGTTAACACTAATGGTCTGCCCTACCTACTTGAAAGCAACGGTTATGCTAGAGTTGGAAGTGAATTATGCTATTTTATTAACAGAATGCCATGCATTGAGTCATTCTCTGAGAACAGTGTGGGTTCCTTAAAACATGCACCAGTGACTAAAATCAGTTATTGCTTAGATACACTTGTGTAATGCCTAAGAAATATTACAAGTTTTTTGCTAATGTATGCTGGCTGTCTTCTCAGAATTGATATATTTTCCTCATGGAAGGATGCTGGAGGTTTAGGTGTAGTGCAGTTGATTCTTTCTAATCATTTGACAATAAAGTTGTGGTCACCTTAGACGTGTGTCTTTGGCCTTTCCTGTGTTTTCTATCATGTGGCTGTTTATGATGAAAAAGGAAGTGTTCAAGTTCATTCTCTGCTTAGTTTGTAGGTTTGAACTAAATGTGAAAGGTCTTTCACTCTAATTTATTAAGTTCATTTATCAAAACAGGAAAGGTTTGAGATCTAAAATTTTAGGTTGAACATTGTGTTTTGAGTTCCTATTGGATTAATAATGATTTTCTGATTTAGTGCTTTGCATCCAGTAAAGTTAATTTAGAAAATATTAACACTGGAGATGGACTGAAAACTCAATGTGTATTAACACTTGCTGGACTCACAGGGAAGCTAGCACTCACATGAGGTGCTTCACAATCACTTCTTTTTCCATCTTCAGAGGACCCAGTGACCTATTGTGTCCTTTGCAGGCACCAACACACAGGAGCATATACGAATATGCACATCAATAAAAATGATTCTAAACAATGCAAATGTCAAATGAGAAAAAAAATATAAGCATCAATAGTATACTCAGAATATACATTGGCATTTTTATAATTGTTCTATGTTTTATTACTATTCTATATAATCTACCTTGGAATTTCATTTATTTTTGCAGATGCTATTATTTGCATGCTAATATTTTATAGATTTTATTCTAGGATATTGGCAGCAGAAGCAACCTCAGCTCATCCTTACCCACTTTCCAGCCCAGAAGGTGGGACAGGGAAGGCACGCGCCACAGCAATAGGTATGCTGAGAAGGGGAGAAGTTCCTGAATCAGCTGGACAGACACGGGTAGTCCCAGAATATATATAAGACTGGAGGTTTTGTCTCCGGACGCTCCTGGATCAGCGTGCCAGGTATAGTCTTCTACATAGCTGTTCTCAGAGAAGAATGCATCAGTGATGGCCTTCATGGCCATGTTTAGGTGAGCTCTGCCTGGTTCAGAGGGTTCCACATCACAGTGTCAAGGTGGCCCACATAGCATTCTGACCATAGCTGACAAACGACTGGATAAAATGCAGGGTGCCCACATCAGCTCAAAGCCGATCTTCCCATGGAAGTAGCTTGCATATAGCTTCCTTGCTTCTTTCTCTTCTTATCCCCGTGAGAAAATATCCCATCCAAGTTGGCCATTTATGCAGCACAATTGGGCCCGGATGTAGCATCACCCTCAGCACCCTTATGGTTCCGCTTACACTTTTCCTGTACCTTCTCTGGCTAAGCACCTATGAGCCTGGTGAGATAGGAGTGCAGCTCTCTCTCTCTCATGGTGACTCGTTCCTCTATACTGTCCCAGAGCTTTCTAGCAATGAGAAGGGCTCTAAGGATATCATCCCCAAAAACGAGTCCCTGTGGTTTGGCTAATCTATGGGCTTGCTGGGGATTGGTACTGACCTCATCATAACTCTTCATCTCTAGCGAACGCTGCTCAAGGTTAAGTGCACCTTCACAGATGTGCCCATCAGGCTCCCGAACTCTCCTGCAGTCAGCAAGTGCCTATTCTGGCTGCTGAAGCTTCAGAGAGCACAGGGTCAAACTGATCTAGTAAACTGCCACAGGTGGGATCTTGGTGAGGAAGGAGATGTTACAGACCACTACCTATGGGTAATTGTGGCCCATGAAGAGCCGGTTGCTTTGTTCCTTCAGCTCCTGAACATGTGGTCTCTTATCAGTGCACCTGAGCCACCAGTGGCCAGTTGACTCGGACCCTCCTTTTCCTTCTTTCCTTTTATGGTACTGCCTGGCATGGCTGAGGTTCCATACCCAATCCCCAGCTCCGGCAGCCCCTGCAGTGATCAGATATATGTATATATATTTAAGAAGATAGGCATGGGCTGAGAGACAATTAATATGATGTGTGTGTATTTTTAATATTTAGTCACACATTTTTAATTTAAGTAATTTATTCAGATTACATTTCAATCTTATCCCCTTACTAGTATCTTCCCGTTCCCCCTCCCTCCCTCTTTCACCCTATTCCCCTCCCCTAGGTCTGTGACAGAATGAGACCTCCTCCTCCCCCATGATATGTTCATAGAATATCAGCTTTCATCCTGGAAGCCTGCTTACCGTTCCTCTTATTATTTTAGTCTCTTCTGGTGTTTTATGCTTTACATTAGTTGAGGTTTCCTTATGATGAATTGTGTATTATCATTGCATTCAAGAAATTAAATATCTCCTTTCTCACAGTCAAATGCCTACAGACATCAGGCAACTGTTTTTCAAATAATTAACCTTATTTCATTATGTAGCTTTGTAATATATTCTTTTTAAAAATTATCAGGTGCCTGAAGATTAGTTGTTCCTCAAGATTAAATTGACTATAGCAATCTTTTATGAATCTATAAAAATTTCAGGTTTTTCAGTTGTAAAATGCCCTTCAGTTACACTTGAAATATTTATTAACAATCGTATAAATTATTTTCCTTTTCATATTTAAATATTTTCTACCTTTACATTTTAAGCATAAATGTTACAGATAAATAAATTTCCTCTCTTTTCAATACACTGCTCATCTTCTATCTGTAAGCTTGAAATGATGGGTAATTACATATATTGCTCCCTTGTAAGTTTGAATAGGATTGTTGAATTTTCCTTGTGTATTTGTTTCTTGTGAAGCTATGTATGTCAAAAAAACTGGAACCAGTGTAGCCATACTTCTAAAAGAAATAGAGGAGACCAATAAAAGCATATCATATGAATATTATATAAAGAATATCATCTCTAGTTAAGAAGATAGAGACACGGGCTGTGAGACAATTAATGTGGTGTGTGTGTGTCTGTGTATCTCTTTCTCTCTCTCTCTCTCTCTCTCTCTCTCTCTCTCTCTCTCTCTCTCTCTGTGTGTGTGTGTGTGTGTGTGTGTGTGTATGTGTGTGTGAGTGTGTGTGTGTATCTGTGAGTCTGTGTGTGTGTGTATCTTTTTTACCAATCCCAGTGAGATCTGACATGATGTAGTTTTTAACTTCTTCTCTTTCTGGTATAGTGTTACAGTGGTTATATTGTAGACACTACAATGTTTGTCATAGGAATAAAAGTTGATCCAGATAGTTTTTGTTACTGTTGAGTTTTAGAAATGTGATGTATATTATGGACAGGTTACTGAATAAAATGCCTTTGTTGTGTCAAAGTATAAAATGCAAATATAGCAATGAAGATGTTGATACTATTTAAAAGAAAATGCTGTTTTCCAAATAAATATCATGCTGAGATATAGACCAAGAAATTGCAGTTCATAAGTATGCCATTAAAATACCAAAACTGTTATTTCTTTACTAGAAATTCTTGGTTTGCTTATTATGCGAAGTCTATAGATTTTACCATAACAATAGTATCTTTGAGGTTGTGGTTTTATTTTATGGGACTGAATGCAATGACTCCATAGTTACACTGCAAAGATTTTCATTGGACAAGTAATTATATGCTGAACATAGAATTTTGCAATCATGGATACTAAAACTAATTTTGAAGTATAAGCACTGAAACACATAAATTAAAAAATTTCCAGATCTCTAAATATAAATTAAATGAACTATACTGTTTTACATTTGGAGCAACATAGGCCAAAACTTTAAAAAGAAAAGTGCAATTTCTAGTATAAACCTCAAATTGAAAGAGCTAATATCCCTTGACAGGCTGACACTCACATATTTGCATCAGTAAACAGATGATATAAGGACTTTTATATAAGAAAAATAATCTAATTTATTCTAAAAGATGGTAACAAAATTGACAAGTTTGGTGTATTGTTTGTTTTTGGAAAGCAGAAATAAATGTCATAAAATTCTAAAATATTTCACATAATAGTGTATACAATAAAGATGTCTGACATTAGTATATAGATAATTTTCCAACATGAAATTTCATCCAGGCAAATGAAATGCATATTGAAGAAATTAAGCCATTCAATTTAGCTATTCAACGTCTGTAAATTATCCTGGCTTTTGTAATGCTGTCTTTGAAGTTGCTTTCCTTGGTTAACCGATTTGATGTTTCCCCAACCACAGTTCCTGTCATTTAGCTCAGTATTTACAGTTAGCTCCTTAAATTCACATGTAAGTATAGGAATTCAGAGAGTGAAAAGCATCAGCAATCCCATTAACACAACCGTGGGAAGCCTCAACATTCTCACATTCATTTCCATGAGATCTCTTCTCCAACAGGACCCTGCAGTGTATTTTATTTTTTGCACTGAACAGCAATATAGACCACTGATGAAAGGATTCATCCAATTACTATGAGTAAAGTAGTTTTAACTTCCTTTAGATATCCGCTAGCAAGATATAAAATGACACTTACCGGACACATCAGTAGCACAATAGGGCCTTTATTGATTTTCATATCATGTTCTCCAGTCAGAGATGGCTCTCCAGAGAACTCCACTTCCCAGCAGGAAAAAAATTGCCTTTTCTATGTTTGAATTCTCAAGTCTATTAATGCATCCCTAGCTGGAGACAGTGTCATTTTCATTCTATTTCTTTGTAGTTGATGTGTCTACACCTTGCTATTGTAGTGCCTAATGGATGCTGGGGTTGTAGGCCAAAGTATGAAAACAACAACAAAAAAAAGAAATTGCTTAGCCTGTGAATCAATATAAAGGACTCTTAACACTTTTTCTAAGTATAAAAAGTGCAACCAATGAAGTGTGGTGTGTGCGTTCAACCTTGTACTACAACTATAAATAGAATATTTTCAACTTTCAGCATTTATATACTCAAAAGAAAGCGAAATAGTGATTATTTTTAATATAACATATCTAGTACTAGGAAATTAACCAATACACATTTGTCATATTGATTAAAATATTATAATCCTTTCAAAAGTTGTCTCATAATTGCACGGGAGATTTTTCTATTGTCATTCTCTCTAAAACATCTAATTCAAATTAAAATTTTAAAAATAAAATGACATTAAAGAGAAACAAAGGTTACTTTTCAAACTGACTTCCATAATCACACTTAACTATAGAAAACCCCAATATTAAACTTGTCTTTATGAGTTTACACAGGAAGTAAACTTGTTAATACTAACTGACATAAAACACAGCAGAAAATAAAACATAACATATTATTTTTGAATGAGGCTAAATCCAGGTGGAGGAGGGGGTTGTTGTCAAGACTGATGCACCATCCAAGGTCCATGCACGGCGAGGACCTAGACCCTCTGCTCAGATGGAGCAGATAAGCAGTACAGTCTCCTCATGGGTCCCATAATAAGGGAAGTAGGAACTACTTCTGACATGGACTCTGGCTCCCCACATGTTGATCCCTTCCCCCTGGTGGGCGGCCTTGCCAGGCCATAGAGGAAGAGGATACTGGTAGTCGAGATGAGACTTGATAGGCTGAGGTCAGATGATGGGGGGGAGGGCTCCCCCTTTCTGAAGACTAGAAAAGAGAGAGAGAGGGTATGAGGGATGGAGCGAGACACCTGGAGGCAATGACATATGTGGCTACAATCTGAATGTAAACTGAACAAGTTAAAGCTAAAATAATTTAAAGAAGCTTAGAGACTTTCAATTGGCCTTCAAATTTTTTTCCAGAACATTTAAATTATTATTTATATCTTAAGTTTTACTAGGGCATTTTACTAGTTGGATTATTTCCTGCTAAACTAATATGTCCTTAGTCATTATATAAATACATGTTGACTCAGAAATAATCCTCCAGGTACAAGTAGGCCAAAATACTCTGTACAAGTCTTCAAGATATTATCTAATCTAAACTAAACTAGTTATCTAACCTAATTTCATGAAATACGTATATATAAATATGCATTTATCCATAGGAGACTGAGACTCAGAGACTGCAATAGCACACAACCTGTCAGTGCTCCAGAGTGAACACCTGGCCAGTCTTGGTTTCAAAACAATAAACCTTGCCCCCTCCCAAAATTCACCCTCAACTAATTGTTTAATTAGTTGAATACTTCATAATTATATCTAATTTAGAGAAAAGAAGTTGGTGAATTGTATAAGATTGTATAGGATCATGTAAATTAAATATTAAAACTACTGGTTACTCATGACTTAATTCAATGGTTATATATCTTACATGAATTTCTATCATGCTATTTAACCCTATACTTTCAAAGGAAATTACATTAAAAACACTATGTGGAAACAAGTAGGTGGAGGGTTTTTATTGCATAGATTGAATATCACTGCATTTATAGATTATGTTGTTCAGTTTCCCCTTAGTAATATATGTAAAATAACTTCATTAGTCACTAACATTTGGCATGGAGAATTAGAAGGAAATGAGACTTGATACCCTATGAGCATATACAGGGGGAGGTAATCCTCCTCAGGAACAGTCATAGGGGAGGGGAATAATGGAAAAATGGGAGGGAGGGAAGAATGGGAAGATACAAAGGATGGGATAAACATTGAGATGTAACAAGAATAAATTAATAAAAAAATTTTTTAAAAGAAGGAAATGAAAAGGGAATAATCAGAGATCCATAAATAATAAAAAAAATACTTTTCAGTAAACTGTAAACTATTAAATGTGTGACTTATTTCAGAACTAAGGACAAAAATTCACTCAAGAATAAAACAAAATGTAGATCAAAGTAACTGTATATAAACAAGCATAGATTTTGGACAACTGTTACTCAACTAACACTGACCAAGTTACTTTGAATTTTAATTAAAATGCTGTACAATATTTCAACACTGATATTTTTGCATTATCTTTGTTTTTCTAAAGTGAGAAAGTTTGAAATTTTAAATGTCATCCAAAATAAATGGTATGAAAGACCAGATACAATGTAAATTTCATAATAATTTAAATCAATATTTGTGGTTTGTTTTCTTTTCCTAAAATCCAGCCAATTTAGTTTAAAAAACAAACAAACAAACAAAAACAACAACAACAAAAAAAACAAAGCAACATCTGAAAACCCTGGATTCAGAAGACTTGAAGCAGAAGTTTCAGGGCAGCCTAAGTTACCTAAGTTCAAGGATAATCTACTTTATATAGAAAATCACTTTCTGTAACCAATATACAGGTAGAAAATAAAAATATACATCATTTTATACAATGCACATGTACAGTGCTGTTCACCCACATGACTACAGTGCTTTGTTTTTCATTAATTTAATTGTGAACAAATCCTGTGCTTTTCATTGTAACCCACAATTAAATAAATATTATTGTTAAAATAATGGAACCACAAAATGTTTCAAGTTTATTTTATTAATTTTCTCAGAGTACTTCTCAATTGTTTCCTCTCATTTTTATCTTCCTTTTCTTCCCTTCCTCCCTCTTTCACCCTTTTCCCCTTCCCTAGGTCTGTGACAGAGGGGACCTTTTTTTCTACCATAAGGTGACAGCCTATCAAGTCTAATCCTGGTAGCCTGCTAACCCTTCTTCTGAGTGCCACCAGGCCTCCCCACCTGGGGGAAGTAGTCAAATACAGGGCACAGAGTTCATGTCAGAGTAAGTCCCTGCTCTCCCACAACTGTGGGGGTCAATGTTTATTGAATGTATTGTCCTTGTTTGGTACAGTAGGTTGAGTGGACTCCCTGGTTTCAGATCTGCCCATCATGATGTTTTTCTTGTGGGTTTCTATGACCCTCTGGATCCTTCTATTTCCTCATTCTCCCATATTTCCCTCACCTAGAGTCCCAATAGGAAGTCCCTGCATCTATCCCAATCACCTGGTAAGTGAACATCCTTTTAAGCTAGTGTCTAATTATAAGTGAATATATACCAAGTAAGTCTTTCTGGGTCTGGGTTAACTCACTCACGATAATCGGGTGTAGTTCCATCCATTTGCATGTAAATTTCAGGATTTCCTTGTTATTAATGGCTGAGTAGCATTCCATAGTGTAAACGTACCACAGCTTTTTTATCCATTCTTCGACTAAGGGACATTTAAGATGTTTCCAGGTGGTAGTTATTACGAATAAGGCTGCTATGAACATGGTTGAGCATATGACCTTGTGTGGTGAAGCATCTTCTGGGTGTAATTCAAGGAGTGGAATAGCTGGGTATTGAGGTAGCCCTATTCCCAATTTTCTGAAAAAGCTCCAGATTGATTTCAAAAGTGGAACCACAAAATTTGAACATTTATATTTTGTCTTTTATATGTTAGCACAACTTGTTAGTATACTTAAAGTATATATTATATAAATATAAATGTACAAATATACATAAAAATAGACAAAATTTTTAAATATTTCAGGTTTTTGTCTTACTTTGTATTTTTGTTAATTTTTAAACTCGTTCTCCCCAGTGGAATATACTTTATAAAAACAGACACAATGAAGCATAAACTTGGCTCTTGGGTAATAAGTATTATATCATAAAATTATATAAGGAAATATATAAGTAATTATAAAAGAGTAACTGATTTGCTAGTTAATAATACTTAGCTATAACCTTGTAGACCCTAAATTTCATTCTAATATTAACATAATATCTTCCTATGTGACAGTTTAAAAAGAAACAAACCTTCATTATACACAAATTATCTAAATGGTTTATATATAAGGACTGTACATTTTCCATATACTTTTTTCTTTTTGAAAATAAGAGATATTTTTGGTTCAGAACATAGAGACAATATGGTCTGATGTTCGCTAGGTTTGTTTTGACAGCATTATTCATTAGATTTTGGCTGCAATACACTTATAGATTTCACTTTCTTTGTAGATTATTATTTAGTTGTTTTTACTATGTTTGCAGCAAACATAATCTTGAATCTTTTTTCATTTTTTTCCATTATAATCTACAATCATTAGGTACAATGTGTCATGCATCTAGAAGTAATGATTTCTTCCAGAAACATGGCTTACTGAATACACACACTACAGTGAAACACACATACTACATAGATTGGAGGTGAGGCCTCACAGTTAAACTAATAGCAGAAGTCAGGGAAATAGTACTCTATTAGTGCAACATAATGGCTTGAAAATCTGAAATTTTTATTCTATAAATAGAAGCCAGTGATTTAAAATAGTTATAGGGGTTTAAAGTTTACTGCCTGCATCTAGCCAATGGTCAGAACATTCTCCACAGTGGAGTGGAGAGTGGGATATGACTTTCTCACGTACTCTGGTGCCTCACATTTGACCATGTCCCATGGAGGAGGAGACCTGGTGTCACTCAGAGGAAGGACAGCAGGTTACCAAAAAGAGACTTGATACCCTATGAGCATATACAGGGGGAGGTAATCCCCCTCAGGAACAGTCATAGGATAGGGGAATAAGGGGAAAATGGGAGGGAGGAAAGAATGGGAGTATACAAGGCATGGGATAACCATTGAGATGTAACAAGAATAAATTAATAATAAAAAATTTTTAAAAAGATAAAATAATTATAGGGTATGTTTAAATCATTATCTGAAAAGAATTATGAATCACCCACTTTTCATGAACCCATTTCAACTATTTCAATTAATGAAATATAAGTTACCTTATTCAATATATAATTATAATCAAAGCTCCTGATTTTATAAATGTCGGTAGGATGTTATATTACTTACTCATATGCATATGAGAACAGCTTTTTCTTTCTCTGGTCTTAGTTCTATGTTTGTTTGCTTCCCTTTTCCCCCTTACCTTCACAAATTTTATTGCACCTGTTCCAGGTACATATGTTCTGTACCATCTGTATATCCTATTGCCAAGTACCCTTGCATTTCAGAACTTACTAATATAAATATTGAATATACCTTAATCAAAACATGTGTTTCTTTGTTAGACTATATTAATACAAGTCTATTAATTATTTACAGGATTTAAGAACTAGCAAATGATACAAATGTGTTATTATAAATTTATAAATCTTTGTTTTTCTGACAGGCACACACATACAAAACTCAAAGAGAGAAAAGAAAGAAGAATGAGAGAGAGAGAGAGAAACACAGATTGAATCTTTCTTCATATATGCATAGCCATCATCACTAGCAAACAAAAAGCATATATATCCATCATTTTTAACTGAGCATTATTATTTATATAAACATTACCACTATTAGCCGGGCATGGTGGCACACGCCTTTAATCCCAGCACTCGGGAGGCAGAGGTGGGCGGATCGTTGTGATTTTGAGGCCAGCCTGGTCTACAAAGTGAGTCCAGGACAGCCAAGGCTAACACAGGGAGACCCTGTCTCGAAAAAACAAAAAAACAAAACAAAACAAAACAAAAAACATTGCCACTATTAAAAAAAATAAGTTTTAAGAGAATATTAAATACTAAATATTAATAACCCATTCCTGCCATATTTATTTATAATTATCTCTGATAGACAAAGCATTCACTCCCACATCAAGGCTAGAAAAAGAGGAAAAATGAAAAATTTAATTGGAAAAAAATGTACTGTTATTACAAATATTACTGACTATACCTGCATTTTCACATATTAAAAACAAAACAGATTAGTTGTTAAAGATGGCACCAATGTGTCCCAAATTTCTGTGTTAGTCACCTTAAGACATCAGTAAGATTTGTGTCATAAGATTACCGTCTTTTCACCTATATAATTGCCTTATAAATAGAATACCCTTTTTTGGTGAAGCTGTGTTCGCTTTCAATTGTAAACTACAAGATACACATACACACACACACACATACACACACACACACACACACACACACACACACACACACACACACACACACACCCCACAGTATGGATAGATAGATAGATAGATAGATAGATAGATAGATAGATAGACAGACAGATAGATATATAATCTTGAAGTGTTTCCAATTAAGTACTTAAGAAAGGACTGTAATTTGCAACAAATTAATCTCAATTGTGATTATTTTATGGTATTAATTATCCTGTTGCCTTGCACATAATAATGGAAAAAATATATTAATAACAGATAAAAATCTGTTGTTGAATTTATCAGATACCTACCTGCAGCTTTATGTCATCAAATTCACATTGAAGACATGGCACTGATGACTGAGATGACTGAGAACATTCTGCACAATACAGTTTAGTTAAACTGGAAAGACTACATAATTATTTAATGTTATCTAATTGTGAATAAAAATTAGTGGCAGCCGGGCATACTGTCCTGGAAATCAAGGCTCGGAGAAACTTGGAGAAAAGAAGCAGTTGTGTGTGTGTGTGTGTGTGTGTGTGTGTGTGTGTGTGTGTGTAAGAAAAAAAACAGAGACTGAGACAGATAGAGGCAGACAGAAAGACAGACAGAGAGTCAGAGAGACCGAAGAGGGCTGAGTGTGGGAGAGAAAGGTTGAGATTCAGCATACAAATGTATATATAGGATTCAGACACTATACTCTCTCCCAAAAGCCCTACCTACTAAGTATTGGATCATAGCATATAGCACCTCAGAGTAGAGGCTGACTTTTTTATATTTTATTTTATTACATATACATTTATATTATTATACATAAATAAAATAAACTACGTACAGCATGAAGAACCATTAAACAATCAGGAATTATATAAATGTTACATTCATAGTGATTTGGCTATTTGTACTTGGCAAATGAAGAAAACATCTTTCCTTTGATGTTTTAAGTTAATATAGATGAGATATGGTAGATATTGATTTTCATTCACAATTTTCGACTCACCAAGACAGGCCAAGACTAACACATGGATGGTTTAGGACAGTACAGACTCAAACCCCAACAATGGAAGGTATGTGTAAGAAAGAATTGCATTGGTGTCTAAAAAGATTCAAAGTCACATAGAGATGCTTTTGGCCGAAGATGTTGATATGGGCTCTGACACCAAAATTGTCAATTCTAACACCAACTTGATGCACTGAAAATGATTCCTGCTTTCTAAACTGGGAGCAAGACAAAAGTTATCTTATGCCAAATGCAGCAAAATGATGCATTATTTCTGCTACTTAGATCTTTTATTTAAAATAAATTATATTCTCATAAAATATCTTCTGATTAAGATCTTCTTCGCTATATTTCTCTCATTTCCTCTCCAAGTCTCCTCCAATCTTTATCCACATGTTTTCTGTCTCTCATTAGAAAACAAACCAATTCCATGGTATAAAAATAAAATAAAATAATAAAAAGAGACAAAAATAAGTAAAAATCGGAATAGGATAAAATTAACAAGCAGAAGGAAAGTAGCCCAAGAAAAGCATAAGAAATGGATATAGACACAGAGACCCACTCGTTCACACACTCAGGAATCCCATAAAAACATAAGCTGAAAGCCATAGTCTCAACTTCCTTTCAGCTTTATAATTGCCTTATCCTACATCTAGGTTTGGGATATAGTGAAATTTCCCCCTCCCACATCGGCACGTCCACTCATGTACTTATTATGCAGATATTGATTACATTGTCTTATTGCTGAGATGCCATGTGTACAGCAGCTTTGTCATTTCTAGAAGACATCCTCTGGATCCTACAATTATCTAGCCTCTCTTCTCTGATAACCCCAGTGCCTATGTGTAGTTGATGATTGTACATGTACCTGGGCTCTACAAGTTAATTTACGCTCAGCACTTTGACTAGATAGGAGTCTCTATAGCTGCTTCTATGAAAGCAGCTTCTTTTTGATTATGAGAGCTATACTTATGTATGGGATTAAAAGTAAATAATTAGAATACAATTAAAATTTATAATGATTTAGAAAGGTGGCAGTAAAAATGCCAGCATTGTACCACTGGGGAATGTTTAGGGCCTGCGATTATTATGGTTAACAGGCTTTTAAGTAGACTAGGAATATTGACAGCTTTACTCTCTTTGCAACTTTCATAGCACCTTTTGATACACTGAGAGTATTGTGTTTTGTTCTTTGTACATTAATTATAGTATCTTAATCATGTACTTCTTTTAATTTTCCTCCAATATTACTATCACTCTAGCTTATCATTCTATTCTGTTTGGATATTAAGGAAAACAACTGAAATTGCCAATTGTATATCTCAAAATTAAAAAGAAATTTCTATTTACATAAACCTACATTATATTGCTCAGTTCATTATACTAGTTAAACTAATTCTTATTTTACTTTTGAAATGTTATATTATTTTATATGTATGGATATTTTGTCTGCATTAATATAAATGCATCATATGGATACAGTGCCTATGAATGTCAAAACAAAGCATGAGTCCATAGTAGTGCATTTATAGACATTGTGAACTGCATGTTGATGGGAGAATTGAACATGGGTCTTCTGACAGAGTAGCCAGCACTCTTAAACACTAAAAAAAATCTCTCCAGACTCATACACAGATACCTGAAGCAGTAAAATATTTGCTGCATCATTTTCCTTACTGTGAACCATTAATTCTGTATACGTTCTTTCTACTAACAGTTGAATTATAGGTCTGGTCTGGGCTCCAAATGACACTTAAGTTACAAGATATTAAGAGATATATTTAAACTAAATTTCAAAATTAATTCCATTTGACTTATGTGACTAACATATTCGTGTTATTTGTGAGTCATGGTGCTATGAGAATGTGAAGTCACCACGATTAACTAATGAGAAAAAGAAACAATTATGAGGGGTAGGAAAAAGAGTAACCAGAGATCATCAATAAAAGATTTCTGGTTGGTTCATATTTATGTAGATTAATTTCCTATTAAAATTAAAGCCATTCCTCACTGAGGCGATTCACTGATATTAAACTTGATGTTTTAAGCTTTTATTACAGTTATCACTTTAAATATTGACCCAAACATTGACAAAGCAATATTTAAAATCACAAATTCTTTGTTTGGGAATTTTCTCCTATACATATAGAGGTCAAATTGTTGTTGTTTTTTTTTAAATATGCAGAATACAGTAGCAAGACCCTGTTTGTCAATGAAGGCAAATACTGGTGTTGCAAATTTTGCCAAATTGACAGTGTTTCTCAAGACTTTCAAGTGCTATGCTGGCACTCTCCAGACTCTGAGGCTTAGTATCAGTCCTTGATTGTGTTTGGATGTTTCTGCAACTCAACAATTGAGTTCAGTTTTAAGCAGTCACAACAGACATTTGTCATCGTGTTCACATCGTTTCCTGTGGCACCCTGCCCACTTAATCTTGCAAGTGGAGAAATTGCTGGCAAAGCCAGAGGGACCAAGGCAAACTGCTGTGACCTAGCAAGAGTCATGTCATGAGTAATTACCATAATTTATAAAGATCATTCCATGCTCGCTCGTGCTGTTGTGCCACACCAGTTGGACTGCGCTAGAATGTTTTAAGTAAACATTTGCACGCAATCCGAAGCTGTTGAGAGTTTCCACTGCAGCTAGGGGCCCCTTCTTATGAAATATTCAGAACATGAAACGTCTCCAGTGGCGCAGAGTGGTGGGTTTTCTCTCTGATTTGATTAGCAGTGATGATTCTTTCATGAACTGTGAGTGTCCATCTAGATTATCATCAAACAGGGCTGTGGGTTTTGTCACGGAAGAAGGCCACAATGGGGACTGCTGCTTCTGAACATGAGAAAAGTATGGCTTTAACGATCTACGTGCACGGCAAACAATTGTTTTAAATTTATTTGAAAAGAGTTTGAATGAAATACATGCTATGCAAAGAATACTACAGTTCACTAACTGAATGATAAGTTAGAAAATTTTTAAAAAGGAAAAACTAGAAGGCAGAAAACTTCATGCAATTTCAACATAACAAATTTCCAAAAGACAAACGAAATTACATTTTATTAGTGTTTGAGTGTTGTAACTGCTTATGTTTTGAAATTTAAAGGTTAGTGGTCCTTAAAAACACTAGAAATATGATGCACTAAATGATATAATTTTTAACCTTGAGTAATTTATTGTTTTATTTATAAAATATTCAATTTATATGTAAGTAATTTGTCTTCAATGGTTAAGAAGGTAAATACGCATGTAATGTTATTGAGACAGAATCGTTATTGTTGAGATGATCTGCACGTCTTCATCTCTTCTTCCTGTCTTCATCCAAACCCCCATTAAAGAAAATTTTCCCGTTCAGTTTTAGAACACACTCAATGTATATAAACATAGTTTGCTCTTTTATTTTTAGAGCTTCATAATATTGAATTATTTATTTAATAATTGCATTTCATTAAATTAATGTTTCTCTTGCCTGAGTAAGAGGCTAGTTATCCATTTCATAAATATGATATGTAATGCAAATTTATTAAAACACTTAAAATTTTTCATATTTACAAGGGATATAATCATTGGAATTTTATGCTAATTATAAACCATTTACTTTGGCCTATCTGTTTTTAAAACCATTTCTTTAATCTTATTTCTTACAAAGTTAAAAATACAAGTCAAATTAGGTTTTTATATTGTTATTTAATTAAAATGCGTCATTCTTTCAAAATGTTTTAAAGTTTATTAATTACCTCTTGAAGGTTAGCTACAAAGACCTTGTTCCATATTAGCATAGCATGCATTTTATTAACATATCTCTATAATAATAAAAATCATTCTCTCTTATTACTGATTTATCTGTGCACAATTTAAAGAGATACCATATAGGAACACTTTTAAAATCTGTTTTAGCAACAATTTAATTTTAATGGATACTAACCAAGGTAGTAATTAGTGACTCAGCGCTAATTGTGGAGCACTAACAACAATTTGTAAAACATACTTCAGTCATTTTAAGTAGAACTTAAGAAAGTGGTAAATCAAAGGACAAATAAATAAGATTGATTTTCTTTCATTACTTCTAAATGCATAAAATATTAAATACTAAGTGGTTACCAAATACTGTTTGGAAGCATATACAATGATTAAAATAATAAAATTTATTTCTCTCCTTAAACATATGCTATATCTTCATGGAAATGGTATTAAGAGTGCTCCCCAGAACCTATAACTGTCCTTTTTTCAAACCAAGAGTTTATATATAATTCTTCTGTGTGATGACATATCGTGTCCTTGCTGTACATAGAACAAGCTTTCCTAACTCTACTCTTCCTCTCGCTCTCCATACCACTCACCTCACAACTTCCATTGAAGTATCATTTTTTTAGATTCCAGATGTGTGTTCATGTAGTATATGTCCTTCAGTTCACAGATTCTTTACCTAACATGAACAATATGAAATAATCTTATTATTATAAATAGCAATTTTCTCTTTTCACAGCTAAGCAGTATTTGGTTGTTCACAAAGCACATGTTCTTTTGCCCTTTCTGAATTGGTTAATAGTAAAGACATAATTTATTTCCTTTTCTTGCCTAATTAAATGTAGTGCTGACACAGACATGGAAAGTACTGATGTCACTTGGACAGTACAATCTTTTTGTCTTTGGGTGTAGACTTGACAAGATCAGCATACCAGGCGAGATGTGACCGCACAAGGGCAGCGTTACTATTATGGGGATAGTGCCCCTCCTTATGAGTCACAAGGTTGATAACCTTCAATTTGTCTTTAAAGCTTTGTAAGGGTTAGTTTGACTTGGTCATGCATTTTTTTCTTTAGTGTTATGTGTTTTACTTGGTAAACTAGAAATTGTTTTATTTAACATGATAAACTTTCAAACAAATTGTGTGACTATGTCAAAGAAAGGAAGTAGAACAACTCCGACCTCTATAGGCACCTTGTTCAAACACTAAACTGGATCATGCATTGTTTTCAATCATTTGTGAGGTCATTCAACTTTGTGGATGTTTAAGGCCAGTGTAGTTTCATGTACTGAACAGCCTAGAACATTACCTAAGGTTTTCCTACAAAAAAAAATGCCTATATTCATTGCTTGTGCTCCCTTCATTTCTTCCCTAATAAGCACAGAAACTCATTATAAACAATGTATCATGAATTCATGAAGCTATTCTTGATTGCAACCATGAACTTATTATTATCTGAAATCTCTTTTGCAAGAATTTTCTCAATGAAGGGATCACAGACATACTTCTTTGCCCAGTTGAATTGTTTTCTGAGAAAGGGGTTATTTTGTCATTCTGATATTTAAAAAATATGATAACAATTTAAAGACAAATAGGCATCTCTACATATGAATAATATGTTACAGATTTATGACATGAAATTATTTTTATCTCATGATCCACTGATTTAAATCATAAGTGCATTACTTCCATAGGTCCTAAGCTCTTCCGATCAATTTTTTTAGATAGTTCTATATTTAAAAGCAGCTAATAATTCTGAAAATGGGAATTATTGTTAAAAATAATCTTGATTGTAACATTTTAAAACTCAATCATTTTTTTGTTATCCATCTTTCTAGATGTTCCTGTACTTATTGTTAATGAATGTAAGAGTACATGTGATAGCTCCACCAAAAGGCACAGTTCTTCATCATTATGCATGAAATCATAGCAAATCCTCATTTCTCATTCAATTTTACAAAAGCAAAAAAATTTAAATTATTAGTATTTCACTGTAGCTCATTCTTACGTTGCTGGTACATTCTAAATATTTGGCCCTCTTGTGGTTTAACAACAAGTACAAAAATAACCCTTCATACTTGTCTGAAGCAGATTCTAAAATCTATAAAATGAAAAATTATTTGTAGATGACTACTCATATTTTACAGTCCAGGTCTCCTTTACATGCTTGTCTGATGCAGATTCTAGAATCTCTGAAAAATGAACAATTATTTGAAGATTGTTTGTAATTGTTTGAATTAAAATGCCCCGCTGTGTTCACAGGTAGTGGCACTCCCAGGAGGTTTGGCTTTATTGAAGTAGGTGTGGTGTTGTTGGAGGAAGTGTGTCACTAAAGGGGCGGGCTTTGAGGTTTCAAACGCACAAGCCAGGACCAGTGTCTCTCTCTCTTCCTACTATTTGCTGATCTTGATGTAGGATTCTCAGCTAAAGCTCCATCACCATGTCTGCTGGCATGCTGTGACATTTCCTGTGGTGATGATAATAAACAAAACCTCTAAACTATAAGCAAGATATAATAACACATTTTCTTTTGTAAGAGTTGCCATGGTCATGCTGTTTCTTCGCAGCAATGGACTAAACCTCTGAACTTTAAAATAGCCTTAGTTAAATGTTTCCCTTTTTTAAGTGTTGCAGTGGTCATGGTGTCTCTTAATAGCAATAAAATACTGAGACATGAGGACCTATATTTTATTGTCCAATTCTTATCTACTGACTTTTATTTTCCTTTATCCAAAATAAGTCAAGCATACTCAGTTTAAATTAATCTTTGCTATTAAAGTTAGAACAACTTTTATAATGTTAGCATTGATAGTTTAGCTAGTGTTTCTACCACTAATAATTTTGTCCTCTAGTTTATTATGCAAGTTTGAATTTGTCGACTAAGTTAAATAATAAAATAACAATGAAACATACATTCATTATCTTAGTAAGGTTTTTATGCTGTGAAGAGACATCATGACCAAGGTAACTATTATAAAGAACAACATATATTTTTATATTCTCTCCTTTCTTTTCAACACCTATCTCCAAGCTTAAGAATGTAAGATAAGGGAAGAGAGAGACATCGCTGATTCTAACCTTGAATTGTTTTTAAATAAGACCAATAATAAGTTGTAACCAACTCCCATTGATAGTAAGCCTTTATTGTCCAAGAAACCAACCAAAACCTACCCAACACCCATTAAAGGAAATGAAGGTTTCTTCCGCCTGATTTGGGATGATTAATGCATAGTAGGGGCCAAAATAAAATTGGGGAAATGGATAAACGAGGTAGAAATCGCATTTGTGGTCCAGTTTCTGAATGTTGAGAAATTCAGGCTTAATTAGAATCCTGTGTGGGACAGTCTAAAATGCTCGGCCAATTGAGATTGGAAGGGAAGATAGATCAAAAAGTAGATTAGTGAATCTACTCTTCAACTTAATGCCTCAATTGTCACTCACAAGGTTATTTTTAATTCATTGGTATAGAATTTTGTATATAGATGCAAAATAAGTTTAATTCCAGATAGAAAGGTTTGGAATTCAAATGTACGTTTATTCTTCTCTCTCTCTCTCTCTCTCTCTCTCTTACACACACACACACACACACACACACACACACACACACACACACAATATATATATATATATATATATCTTAATATGAGGTAGTGTACTCATAAATCAATTATAATACAAGGAATACTTCCAATACCTTGAAAGTGCTATTGCAGGCTGTATAGGATAAATAAGTTATACAAGTTAATTGTTAGCTGATCAAATCATAGTCATGTTGGTAACTAGTCTACTTGTATCACAAGAATATACATCTTAGGAGCAGCAGATAGAAAGATAAGGTAGGATAGTTAGATAAGGTCTTCAAATACCTCAGAGACATGCAGAATATGGCATTTTAAAATGCTTTCATTGTTTTAAAGATTCATCAACAACGAGACAGATTAACACCTGGCAACACCCAGCCAACTCAATGAGGATGATGAGCATCAAAGAACCTCTTTACGGAGATGGCTTCAAATGTGGCAAATAAACCATGGGGGGAAAGTCCTCGTTTCTACCACAGACAGAATTCCGCCTAAAAAAGGGCAAGGTTGGATGCAGGCAGAGTCGATGGCCAAACTCTGCCAAGTCAGGGTAAGCAAGTCCTCAATAGTTTCTGCCTCACAAATATGTCTGTCAAGTATATTGGGCCTGAAGGCTGAAGAAAATTCTCCAACATAATAGACAGTTTTCGGTAATTATTCCAGTTAAAAAACTCTGTCTCTGTCATCTTCTGATTTGCAAGCTACTAACCTGCACTCCTGGCATTCTCAAGTAATCAAGTTTATTCCTTCTCAAGTCTCTGATGGTGTTGAGGATGGTGTAGCTTAGTTTTACAATGAAACATACTTATTTAGGGGTTAAGATGTTCTTAGGTCTAGATAGATGTTTTAAGTTGATAATGACAAGATGTATGGAGATTGATCTGCATTCCAAATTTTAGATGCACCAAGATAGCAAATATGTTTTCCTCAAGTATGCCATATACAAATAGCTAAAACATTAAGAATGTAACATTTATATAATTGCTAAATGTGTTATGGTTGTTCTTCCTTTAGGTAGTTTATTGTATAGACATGTAATAATATCAATGTATATGTAAAAATAAAAATGTAAATGAAAAACCAACATTTAATCCCACCTGGTTTACTGCTTTAGAGGTTTAGTCCAGTATTATCATGGTGGGAAGCATGGCAGCGTGCAGGCAGACATGGCACCAGAGAGGAAGAAGAGGAAGCTGAGATTTCTACATCTTGATCAGAAGGCAGTCAGGATACTGTCATTCCATACTAGCCATAGCTTGAGAATTTAGAGCCTCAAAGCCACACCTACATGGTGGAATACTTCCTCTAACAGGGCTGCACCTCCTCCAATAAGTCCACACATCCCATAGTGTCATTCCCTATGACCAAGTATTCAAACATATGAATCCATGGGAGCCAAACCTCTTCTAAGCACCACATACATCGAGTAAAACGTCTCTTGTCTCCTCCTCTTTATGGTTTGATAGATGGGATATTGTCTAGCATACATGTATTCATGTCTCTTCCCATTTCTTCCAAGGTTAGTGCTCTGAACAGACAAATAGTGTGCAAAACTAATACAAGACAAGATACAATGTGCTTCAACAGCATGCCTAGCAGTGTAAGCTGTGGGCATACGTGATTAGTTGAATCTTCCCCAGGTGGCTATTCACAAGGCGTAAGAAGACTCCTGAGAGAGACTAAGGCCAACAAGCAACATAGAACCAAGCTTTGAATGAACAAGGACCTATTTTATAGTTTCCTTTAATCTCAGCAACCAAGGCATTCTGTCAATCTGATAATTTTAGGAATAGGCATCCATCTGTTGTATCTACATTTTTGAGGGTTCCTTATTGCTTAAAGGCTGAGTGGTAAATTAATTACTTTGGATACCAAAAGAAATACAACTATTGTGTCCCACTCCACAAAAATGTAACAAATACATGCCCAATGTTAAAAGTTAAATTGATGGTCTTTTCAGTGCTCTGATATTCCTTCACATCGGTTGTTTCCTGGATCAAGTATAATTTCATAATCTGAACTCCTACAAATGTGAAACGAATGATCTTATTTTTGGTTTTATTTGTTGCCACTGAAAGCTGAAAAATCTTGTCTGTCTTAATACTATATGCTAATGTCACAATCCTTGAGCCTTGCATTAATTGTTAGGAAGTTAATAAATTTTATACTTTGTACATTTCATTTTGTTTCAGATTTTTCTCTCCTATCATTGCTCCCAGATTTTTTTTACCTCCCTTAACTTACCCACTTAATTTCATGTACTTAAAAAAAAAATAATTAGACCACCGAAATCTGGATTCTCTGTTGACTAACATGATAACTGAGTATTTTGCTTATTCTTCAAATATTGTTAGAGAAAATTTTCACTGTAAAAATACTTTCTTTGCACTCCAGCCCAACATCATTTTAAAACTTTTATTTCTTTGTTCTGTATATGTAGTATGTCCAAGGATGCCCACAGAGACCAGGAGGGGTATTAGAACTCTTGTATCAAGATTTGTATATAATGTGATTGCTAAAATATGAACTTAGTCCACTGATAGGACAGTAGGTGTTTATAATAGATGTACCATTTCTAAGTCACGTGACATCAATTATGCTATAGGATCTTACTTAGGTCTCTAAGACTTAAGTTATTCATTCCTTATCAGTATAACACCTCTACCCGTTCTTAATTACTTAGTAGTCCATTGAGTTCTACTATTCAATCTATTTACTAAACAAAACTTTTTAATAAAAAATGTTAATTTGTGTACTGTTATTGTTTCTTTAACTTAAATCATCACAATAACTATGAAAAGTAAATGTTCATGAATTATTTCATGAAATAATTAAATAAAATTAAAAATATCATATTGGAATGATAAGACACACGTAATAAATTATAATTATAGAAACTCTAATTAAATAAATATTACTCTAGAAGAGAGAAAGTTACAAAAGAAAAAAGATTCTGAATTTAGATATAAGCAAAAACTGTTCAGTAATTTTACTCCCTCTGGCTGTAGTGCAGACACACCCTTAGTACACACCTTTAATCCCAAACAATGAAGGTAAAGTTAGTTTGGAGGAGGAAGCATTCATGTTTCAATGTAATGTCTAATTGAGGGGCAGACACAGTGACAAATGAGAGAAAGATTCAACATAATCTGTCAGAAAAAGAATATGCTTAACTCTCAGGAGAAAAGTCAGGAAAGAGAGGAGATTTAAGAGCAGCAGAGACAGTAGAGAAAACAATGCAGTAGAGTTCAGTACAATAGAGAGTTAAGTAGAAAAATAACAGGACAATAGAGTTAATTTCAGTACAGTAGAGTTCAGTACAATACAGGCATTTGGTGCAGATTAGCTCATGGAGTTCAGAAGGAAAGCAATTCATGAGAAGCCTAGTAAAGCCACATTGAATCAGTCAGCTTGTCCAAAAGTTTTGAACCAGAGCATCTGAGTTGAATCAACCAGACAGAGTTCATAAAGTACTAGAAAGGGTGAGCTTATTCAGCTGTAAGCCTCCAAGATGACAATTACACCTGGAAAATCAAAGATACATTTACATATGCACATGTATATATGGATATATCCTTAAACAGCTAATTACAACCTGCTTATTTGGTATGCTGATACTTCTCTGTGTGACTTTAAGGCTGGGCATTGTGGATTGGACAACCAATATGTCCTCTTCCCAGAAGAATATTAATATTGTCTCTAGCATGATGGAAGTGGGAGTCACAAATTTGTCCTACATCTATTGTGGGTTTTTTTAAATTTTTACATTTTTAGATAATAATATAAATAAAACATTACTACTCCTTCCCTTCCTTCCTTTCAAACTCAGTGTTCTGTTCATATTTATCACCAAATTATCTTTCATTAAGTAAATATATCATATTCTATTCATGTTTTGAAGGTGCTTTTTTATTTCTTCCATGTTTATTTTTCTCTTGAAGAGAAAAGTGCTACAAGTATGCATAGACATTCTCCTGTTCAAATTCAAGTCTTTACTATTTCTTACGTACATGTAGGAATAGGACTGACAAGGGCAGAGTAAGGATATTTTTCCTGCTTAGATGTATGTTTTCCTTCTATACTATGCATGTAGAGGGACTTGATGTTTAAAGGTAGAGTTTAGCAAAAGGGTGTTAATCTGATGCACAGTACCTCAAAACAAATAATAACACATACAAGCAGTGCAGCTGCCACAACTAAAAACATTCAGAATTTTGATTCGCATGTAGGATATAATCAACATGAATGCTTTCTTATCTGAAATTTAATGTTATCTACTTTTAAAACACTCTAGAAACACCTTTATCTTCTGACTCTCTTCTCCATAACTCAGGGGAATTACACCTTCACAGGTAAAATTAAAACAAAAATAAAGTGAAAACCTGAGGCAGTAACACCTGAGTTCTCAGTAATTGTTGTAACAGGGAGCCTAAAATACACCAACATATCTGTGCCACCAAATCCAACTTGGTGAATCTCTGAGGTTTTCTGGGGTTGATTACAAGAATATGAGTGGACCCTATTAATTACAGAAACACAAATAGCTTCAAGACTGTTGCTTCGCTAAAGCCTCAGCAGTGTGGGTTACACCTCACAAAAGCTAGAAACACGAATTAGATTGGACAGGCTGTAGTAAGCTCAATAAGTGTAGGACTGTTTTTTCCAGGTGACTCGCTTGATATAAGCCCCTTCCAGGCAGCTGGGCTGGTCTCAGAGTCTTCTCTTAGCCTGGCTTATTTAAAAGTGACTATTAACAGCATAATTGTGTACTCATGGAAAGAGGGAAGGAGCTAGTGAAGCTGGTCAGTTTTAGGGACTTCCTGAAGCTAGTTTTAGTTATTCTCCTTCTGACTCATTGAAATTACTTTGCAAGAGAAAGTATTCTAATCTTAGAGGAAACTGCTACGCCACAGTAGTAAAGTTTCATAATTAAATACATGAAATCAAGTAGTTCATGTTTAAATTAATGTCTGCATCTTAACAAACTGATGTATTAATGGTGGAATTAATAAGTAGTTGCTGTATTTGATTAATGTCAGTAGTTATTCAATATATTCTCAAGTTCGTACAGCCTATTTAGAATTATGACCATTGATGTTAGGTACAACGTATTTGCCTTTGGGAACCACAATTACTCAGAGGTAGCCTTAGTTATCAACATGTCAACTTAGATTTTTTTAAAAGAAAAAGAAAAAAGTTTAGTTATATTATGCATTTTGTTATAGCTTTTAAATTATTACTTTCTTTATATTATTGTTAATTTTATAATTGAGCAGTTTGAAAGAAAAAATTAGCATATAATATATAACAGGTACTTAAAGTTATTGATTCAGTTGTTAGCAGAATAACCGCATGTATTAATGAATACTGAAGCAATCTAACCTGAAACATAGATCAACAAATGAAACAAAAATGAGAACTCAAGAGCAATTCTAACATATGCATATGTTAATATACAGCTTGAAATAAGGTAGGCATACAGTCTAGAGGAACTTTCTTTTTCAAAAATGTTTGATTTGCAAACTCAGCACAATAAAATAAATTCAAAACCCTCTGCTTCCTAGAATAGCATGAGTATGAAAAAACATATGAATAATTCACTCTACTGAGTATGTACTTCACTCTGATAACCAAAGTATCACAACTAAATGACTTAAAAGAACTTGATTGTGTCAATTAATTAAAATGAACACTTTTCCAAAATAGATTTTACTCTATAATTACTTTCCCTTGTATAAATATGCATGTCTGGAAACAAAACAGACTTAATTAATTCTAAATTAAATTATACTAATTGAGCAAGTTGAGGTATAGATTCAATTTTAATTCAATATATAAACTTATGATCTTGGAGGAATTATACATTATAAAAATGATGAAATCAAAATTATAGAAAGAATGGAAAAAATGGCAAAAAATCAGTGGATTACATTTTGGTAAACTGTAATGAGTATGGAGACCTTCATTGTACTGAAACAGTACTTTCAGTGGAGTTTCAAGTGACAAAAATAGAAATTATAAAGCTCTATATTAGACACAAAAAAACTATATGTAGCAATAGAAATTATCAAAAGGACACCTCATGTAAGTGTAATTAGTTACATTGTTTCATTTCATTTAATACCTCAAAAACTTACACTATCACATATTACAATTTTCTTTCTTGCCCAAATAATATTCTCTCAAGTACATTTACTATTTATTTAAATCTATTCGCCAATGATTCAGCATTTAGTTTCCTACAAAGCTTGGATATTCTGAACAGCATTGCAATAAGCATAGGAAGCCTGAGATTTACTTGAGCTTTGAATATGTACAAAAAGAGATACTGGGCCATATATTTGGTCTAACTTTATTTGCTGACAAGCCTCATATTGCTGTTCATGTAATATCAGTGCTATTAATCTATGCTGTTTTGATTTCTTCTACTCACAGATACTTCTCTTTCTCAACATGTCATTTTTTTCAATGAGTTTATTATGAAGTCCCAACATGGGGCTTTTTGTTATGGTACTATTGCAGCCACATGTCTCAACATTGGGTTTGTGGGCTAATGTACCTGGCGTTTGCCACATGTGAGTTCTTCTTTTCCCAACCCCTTATCCCACAGTTACACCCCCTGACACTAGATGGGAGAGAAACAAGGATAAATAAGAGGGAAGAATTAGCCAAGTCTCTCAATCTAATTTAATTCCTTTTGTTTCTTCTTTGACCCTGGCAACTAACAAACCTAAACCAACCTCCCTAAACAAGCAACAACCACACACCTTACCATTGAGGCACTAACTAGCACTGATGCATCCTCTAAGAAGCTCCCAGAATTTCAAATGTCACACAAATTGCAGAAATTATCTGCAGCTGGCAAAAACAATCCCTCTGCTAAATCATGAAGCAAATTATAGTCAGCTGCTGAAGAAAGTCCAATGTGGTCCCATATTCCCACTCCTGGGATTAAAATGAAAAATACATTTGTATATTTCGGTGCTTAAAAAAAAAAGCCAAAAGTTGAGAAATCTCATTATCGATTAATATAAAATTAAGTTAAATGCTGCACTTCAGAGAATCTACTGACATGTGAGTCGCTCCCTGATGTGAGGGACATAGCAGTTCTCACTCTCTCTTTCCATGTTTTTCTTCATAATTATCAGCCAGTAACAGGTATCACCAGACGGCGAGCTCCTCTAAATAGAAACAGAATCAACTAGAAGATATATTTGCATTATCAGCCTCTTTATTTTAAAGGTTTTAATAGTATACTAGAAAATTTCCTGCCATGTTCTTAATGTGTGTGTGTGTGTGTGTGTGTGTACCTGAAAAAGTTTATGTTATGATATTCGTGCAGGTACCCACTGAGGCCAGATGAGGGTATTGCATCTCCTGGAGCTAGAGTTACAGACAGTTGTGAACCATAGTATGAGGTTGGTCCCTAAACCTAAATCCTCTGCCAGACCATTAAGTGCTCCTAACAACTAAGTCATTACTTTACCAAGAGGAAAACAAAGCAAAACAAAACAAAAGACTTTTCCCCACCTTTTCCTACAAATGTGTATTTTTATATTTTTCCTAAACTATATTTGATCATATTCCTTCCACTCCCCAATGTTACCCGAAATCCTCCCACACTGAAATTGATGTTCATTTTCTCTCTTTAATTAACAAAAAACAATACAAAAATAAATAAGGAACACGCACACACACACCATCATACCAAACTATGGACTCCTGTTTGTATCCATCAACTAATCTTGAACAGTAGGGCTGCCATGAAATGTGACTGAAAAGTGATTTTTTTTCTTGGCTATCAGCTATAACATGCAAATCGTTTCTTGGAAAGATGTAGGAATTTGTGACTATTTACATGGTTGGATTTTATCTGGCTTGAATTGCATATGTTCATTTTTGTGTCTGTAAGATGTTATTTTCTTGAAGGTTTTTCCATCTTTGGCTCTAATTTATTCCACTTCTGTATCCTCTTTTGCAAAAGTCAATGAACCTTGTAGGGAGAAGGCAAGAAACACATTGTATTTAGGACTATGTGTTCTATAGTATCTCACTTTCTGAGCATTGTCCAGTTATTGGTCTCTATATTAATTATAATTTATTATAAGAATATTTTTTGATTAAGGTTGACCAATGCAGTTATCTACATGTATATAATAATATGTTATTAGGAGTTTTACTGCTGTGTATCCATTTACCAGAATGATAGTAACAAGTTTTGCCAGAGAGACAATGACCTATCTTGCCTCAAGTTCTTGACTTTGTTAATAGTGTCAGACATTGGTTCAATTTGAGTTAAATAATGTATTAAGTAAGTATCTTATGTTGCATAATATAAAACCTACAACTACCATCAGTTTAAGTTGGGAATTTGATGTCATCAAGAGATTATGTTAAACAGAATTAGAGAGAGAAAATAAATTTATCTGACATATTCTAACCTTAAATTCTAATGGCAAAAGGATGTAAATATAAAATTTTAATAAGTGACAATGCAGTAAGCATCAAAAAGATCTCTTTTTACCATTTACTTTGTAAAAAAAGAGAAATATTACCATGTAATATTATTCTTGGAGATAATAACTAATTTTAACATTTTATTGAAATTTGTACCTAGTTTAAAGTATATAGGCACCAAAGTATAGTTATCTAAAAATAATGACATTTTATGAAATATGGTACAAAGCTTATTGCTGCAATAAACCAATTTTTAGTACATTGGTATGAAATTTGAAATTAAGTTCTAAAAGACAGTATATCACTATTGTCAGCAGGCATGACATTAATTTGTTTCTCTATATTCCTATTTAAGGGGAAGCTGTGAAGCAGGTGTAAGGAATAAAAGTTTCATTTTAGTAGATTTTGGCTCATGTAAACATTTTTGGTAGAAAAAGACATAATCACAAATGTGGAAAAGGAACTAATCGGTAAGAAAAGGAGTTTGGGGCTGGGTGTAGTGGCGCACGCCTATAATCCCAACACTCGGGAGGCAGGGGCAAGACTGTGAGTTCGAGGCCAGCCTGGTCTGGAAAACGAGTCCAGGACAGCCAAGGCTACATGGAGAGACCTTGTCTTGATAAATAAATAAATAAATAAATAAAAATATGGCCAAGGCTACACAGAGAAATCCTGTCTCGAAAAACAAAAAAAAAAAAAAAAAAAAAAAAAAAAAAAAAAAAAAAAAAAAAGGAGTTTGATATCAAATGGAAGCCAATAAAAGAAGATGAGGAGAGTAATGTCAATCAATGATATAAATACATAACAAAAGAAAAATGTTGGTGTTCACTGTGTTATAGTTATACTGGCTCTATTAGGCATAATCACAACCACAATGGATAAAAATACATGTTTTTCTCTTTTAATTATTATTTTACATCCCAGCAGTGGATTTTCCTCCCTCCTCTCTTCCTAATCCATCTCACACTACCTCCCCTCTATTCTGCCTCTCCCCGTCATCCACTCCTTCAACTCTCCTTAGAAAAGAGCAGGCCCGCTGTGAGTATAAACCAAACTGGCATATGACCTTGCAGAAGGACTGGGCCTGTCTCCTCATATTAAGGATGTGCTAGGCAACCCAACATGAGGAAAAGGGTCCCAAAAGCAAGCAAAAGAGTCAGAGACAGGCACTGCTCCCACTATTAGAAATCACTCAAGAAGATCAAGCTACACAATTGTAATATGTATATGCAGCAGGCTAGGTCACTCTGATGCAGTGTCCCTTGTTGTTGGTTTGTTCTCTGTGGCCCACAGTGAGCCATAATTGATTCTGTATGTTTTCTTGTGGTGCCCTTAAGCCCTCTGGTTCCTGAAATTCTTACCTCCCCTCCATATGATCCCCTGATTCAACTGCCTACATCAGTTGCTAAATGCAGCCTCTCTGAAGACAGTCGGGCTATGTTCCAATCTGAGTATACCAGGATATCATTAGTAATCATTGCATTGGCTTGTTTGCCAGTTGTGTTGGGTTTTATCCTAGGTCTCGACCTTATACAGTCTCTGGGTTCTGGCACCCCAGGCAGTGTCAGGGATGGACTCCCTTTTGTGGCATGGGTCTCAAGCTGGAGCAGTCCTTGGTTGGTTATAGCCAACGTTTCTGTGCAACGTTTACCCCAGCATATCTTGTAGTAAAGGCAAATTGTGGGTCGAAGGTTTTGTGGCTGTGTTGGAATTCCAGTCTTTATACTAAAAGTCTTGCCTTGGAAAAGGAGATGACCAATTCAGGGTTTTGTCCCCCATTGCTACGAATCTTTGCTAGGGTCATTCTTGTAGATTTCTGGGAATTTCCACTGCATTGAGTTTCTAGCTCATCTCTGAGATGGCCCACCAAATACAGTTTTCTCTCTCAGTACACTCCCTCCATCCTACCCCATCTGATTTCTCATTTTCCTGTCTCCATTCACTCCCTCTCCTCTTTACAATTTAAAATTTTTAACAACTTGAAGAAATGATTCTTGAATAATTTTTTCACAAATAAATGACATATTTTGAGTAGAGAAATGTGATTCCAAGAACTTGAGTATGTCTTCTGAATATATTATCAAATTATATGATATCTATATTTTTATTATGCATATATAGAGGGGGAAACCAGTATGAGATACACGTTTACATTCTTAATGTATCTGTTACATTTATTTTAAAAGATTATTTTCACATTTTGAGAAGATGAATATCCCTTCAGTAGCTGGAAAAGTCTAGAAAATGTTTCCTGATACAAGATTACTGTCTTGGTGTACATTACACACCTCTAAAGCTTTACTAGACACTACTAAAACCCTACTCAAATAACCATATTAAGAGCATCCAATAACCAAAGGTTTTGGCTGACGGTTAGAATGTTAGAAGGAAGCATGTAGAACGTCATGCTAATCCACTTTCTAATTCCTCTTTTAAAGGTATGCATATTACTTGGCTTATTATGTAAATGTTGCTTTTATTTCCTCAAATATGGGAATGTGATGATAGCCACTCTCAGGATTTATGAATACATGGCTAGGGCTTAGCTCAGCACATTTTTGTCTTTGTTCTTTCTAATGCTAGGCCTAGACCAGGAAGCTTGTAGCCTCTCTACAATCTAATCTTTTGAAATCCCCAATTTGAAGGCTTCAGCTTCCAGACTCTGTCTGCTAACTTAGGCCTAGAAGGTTTTCCGCCTCTCATACTTACAGCTGAATAAGCTCACTCTGTCTAGTTCTCTCCGAACCCTGAGTATGAATGTCATCATAACTATGAATGATATCTAGTAATCAGAAAGTATAAAACCAATGAATGACATTTATGCTAACTTCTTTTGTAACAAAAAGAATAACTTATTAAATTCAAGTGATATTACAAATATGAAATATTTGTTATGGATCTTCATTCCACTTTAAAGAAAATATTTTGGGGTAACATTTCATTACATTGGCTGATGATGTATGAAATAATTGCCATTGCTGCTTATTCATGAGATGGTATATTTAGTCACAAATATTAAAAAAGAAAATCCTTCTTCTCTCCCATCTCTATCTGGGCATGTTCAGAAGCACAGTTATATATATATATATATATATATATATATATATATATATATATATATATATATATATATATATATATACACTGGAGTTTGTGGCTCCAGACCCACCTGAGTCAGGGCTCCAGGCATATTATTCTACCTAGTGGTTCTCAGAGAGGAATGCAACAGGGACATCTTCATTGGCATGTTTGTGATGAGCTCTTCTTGGGTCAGAGGGCTCTCCGGGCCACAGTGTCAGAGTGGCTCATCTGTTGCAGGTATTCTTCAATGTCATTCTGGTCATGTTTAATATAACTGGATGTAATGCAAGGTTCTTTCTCTTCTCATCCTCCTGAGAGAAGAGCTCATTTAAGCAGGCCATGTATTTATTGTGCTTGGCCTCTATGCAGCCCTGCTGGCCTTGGTGTAGCCATCAGCTTCACATCCCTTGTGGTTCCACTTATGCATTTCCAGTATCCTTTTTGGCTAAGCAGCAATGAACCTACTAAGATAAGTGTGCAGCTCTCTCTCTCGTGGTAGACAATCCATCCTCTGTTTCTGTCTTCCCACTCTCATTTATGTGAAATTGAAATTTCACATATAACTATAATGAAAAATTCATTCTGCACCAATGTGGAACATTTAAGTAACATTTTAAGAGACAGTGATTTCTACTTTAGTTGTCATTATGGAAATTTTATCTTAGAAGCTAATATTTAAATTGTATTTTTAGCGCCACAGTAAAATAACTCAAAAGTGGCAGTGCTAGATAAGTGTGGAAAGATGGTCCAAGAAGAGAGTGGTGGTTTGCGAAGACCGTGGGTTAATTATATGTACCTGGATGTTGTAAACTGAACTGTGTGTTCCCATATACATCTGTTGAAATTATGATCCCAGCACCTTAAGTTACAGCTATACTAGATACAAGGTTGATGAAGAAGTAAGTAAGCTAAAATGAGCTTGTTATGTAAATCTAGTAAAATCTGGGTCTTTTGAGATGAACTTAGGATGCAAATATATAAGGGATATAGAGACCATATGAGCAGGAAGACAGGGAGCTGCAAGTCAGGGAGAGAGGCATCACAGAAAAACAACCACGCTGCTATCTTGCTCTTAGGTGAAAGCCCTAGCAAATGGAAGCACGGCTGAGGAATTTCCATGCATATCTTTACTAAAATGTCAATTGCAAAAGGTTCTTTTGGAAAAAGTATTGTAATAATGTATTTGATGATGCATGTATTTTAAAAATAAGTCTAGTGATCATGCAGTCCACTTTGTTATTAGTAGTAGGCATAATGTGGAAAAACAGAGATTATTTTGAAACATAGACAAAAGGATGTGTATGAATTATTTATTAGCTGGTCATAAATGTCACATGTTCAAGTTAGTGATTCTATATGTGTGCTTGTCTGATAGAATTTTATACCACATACATGTTGGCAAATTCATAATTTTCATTAAACCTTATTTTCATAGGTAAATTCACTAGCTCTTTACATAAGCATGTACCACATGTGTTAAAATTTGAATGATTAACATACATACTACAGGTTTTGTATATATAATATACATACATATAACTTGATAAACATATACATATATTCTCTTTATGTACATTGTAAGCTTTAAATTAATAATCAATGAAAATATTTATGTATTAAAAACTATTTGGATAATATCACAGTGATAAAAGAAAATGGCAACACTACAAATTTGTTTTATTTCAGAAGAAATTCTCCTAATTCTTTATATATACATATATATATGTAAATATTATGTTTCTCTTTCTTAAAAACAAAAGTAATGCAGTTATTAACTCATGTAATAAACTCAAAATGAGAAAAGACAGTTATTGTTATTCAAAATTTTGGGAGTTCCCTTCCATTATTGTACTGCCACATAATTGGTATTTGTGCTAATTTAGAGTGAAGCAAAGGCACATGTCCGAGGCTGCCTATTGGCCATTACATCAATGAAAAAGGTCTCTGAGTATAATTTACCTACTAAAGATTGTAGTACATTATAGTAGCATCACTGCTGAGAATATATTACTTAATAGATGGACCTTTTCTGACATTTTTACACATAACAAGCATATCTGTGAACACATGCATTTTTTTCCTTAATATGAATGGAAACCTGATGAATATATCAACATTTTAAAGACAATAAAACAAGTATAGTAACAATTATTATAGATATTGTGATACTGCAGATATACTAATTGCACAATTAAAGAATGCCCCAGATAGCAATAAAAACTCTCTTTTCAAAATGAAGTGCTTCAGTTTAAAGGCATGTCATTTGCATTTGATTAAATGGCAGTGTATAGTCATTAAACTTCATTCTTCATAGAGATAAAACATATGTTGCCAGTAGAACTTGTCGGTGAGCATCCATTGCTCAGCTCAAAAAAGTAACTCTGTAGTCATTAAACATCTGACAGAGACACATGAGCATGGCAGCTCTAACATGAGACAGAATTAAAGTGTGAGTTTGGAATGTAAAAAAGGTGCTATAGAAACAAAAAAAAAACATTTGAGAATGTAATTATAATCATGTTTTATTATTAGATGTTCAGAATTAGTTCTTGTCCATTTAGTTAGGACAAATGAACAATACTCTGTGACACTCAAGAAGCTCCTCATTAAGATGATATTTTATAGGAAAGTGATAATAGCAGAAACCTTCCATTCAAAACAAAGTGTATTTTCATAAATAATGCAGATGTGGAGTATCTGTCACAAATATCTAACATATAGAAAGCAGTCTAATTTGTTTTACAAAGTGGAGATTAGGACATCAAATATTTACAAGGTTTGGTGACTTGAATGAGATATTCTGGAGAGAAAGGGTTCTCTCAGTGGTATTTTTGCTTTTGTTGTTGTTTTGTTGTTGTTTTGTTTTTTCTTTGACTGACCTATGCAGGCATTTGCTCTCCTGATTTTCTTAGTCACTGGATGCAATACTCCTGAGAAAGAGTGACTTTGGTCAAGGTTGAAGGATACAGTGTGAAGAAGTTGATAGTCACTGTTTGGTTATGACACCCTCTACTTAAGGTGAACATCCTCTCTCGACGATGGATCTGGAAAGTACATCTTCCTTGGTGACCTCCTTCTCAAACTTGTGTTATATGGATCTAATTCTGGGCCTATTCTAGAGAGTGTCTTCTTTTGTAATTTTTAAAATTTATTCACTTGATAGTCTGATTGCAGCCCCTCTCTCCTCTCCTCCCAGATCCACCCTCAGCCCCCTTTGCTGATTCCCCCATCCTCTTATCTTCAGAGAACGGGAGTCCCCCAGTGGATTCCAAACTACCCTAGTACATCAAGTGACAGAAGGACTAGGCACATTCCCTCACACTGAGGCCAGACAAGGCAGCCCAACTGTGGGAAAGGGATACAGACAGGTAAAAGAGTCAGAGACCCTGCTCTACTTGTCAGGAGACCCAACGGAAGAACAAGCGGCTCATCTACTACATATGTGTAGGAATCCTAGGTCCAGCCCATGCATGCTCTTTGATTGGTGGATCAGTTTCTGCGAGCCCCGGGGGCCCCAGATTAGTCTATACTGTAGATCTTCCTGTGGTGGCCTTGATCCCTCAACCCTTCCTTCCACTCTTCCACAAAACTCAAGGAGCTCTGCCTATTATTTGGCTGTGGGTCTCTGCATCTGCTTCCATCAACTCCTGGATGAAGTTTCACAGAAGACAAATATGCAAGGCTTCCATCTACAAGCACAGCTGACTATGAAAATAGTGTCAGGGTTTGCCTCTTTTCAATCAGGTGAGTCTCAAATTGGGCCAGTCATTGTTTAGCCATTCCCCCAACCTCTGCTCCATTTTAATCCTGGACTACTTACAGGCAGGAAAATTTTGGGCCAAAGATTTTTGTGCATGGGTTGGTGTCCCCTCCTTCCATTGGAAGTCTTCCCTGGCCACAAGAGATAGCCTTTTCAGGATCCATCTCCCCTGCTGATAGAAGTCTCCTCTAGGGTCCTCTCCATAGATGCCTGGAAGCCTCATTTATCCCAGAGATGCCTCCTCTACTGGTTTCTCCAGGTATTACCATCCTTGATTTCAAGCTGTAATGAAAACCACATGGTCCTGGGAATATCCTCTAAAGAAAATACTTTTGTTGATACAAATATTAATAGGAGCTCCTAGGTAGGAATCTCAACACATCAAATTTGAATTTGTCTCTTGTATCTTGATTGGTACTCATGATACCATACACCGTCTCTTCCAGAGTTTTCCTTCAGTTGGATTTCTTGTTCTCTGACTTTGAAGGATAGTCTATTTATATGACATAGAACTGAAATCCCAGGGCAACTGAGACATGGGAAATGACCTGGGATTCTTGGCATATATTACCATTTGGATAATGGCACCTCAAAAATGTTCAAGTCAACTTGTGTAAATGCTTTCCTCTGTTAATTAAGTAACAAAGACACCAAATTGGTATGGTCCTTTATCAACAACAACTGAAACTGCAGTACCCTTCCTGTCTGTTTATAAGACCCTAGTAATAAAAAGTCCAAACTGACCAGGTAGAAGATACAGGCAGTCATTTAATATATCATCTAATAAAATGCATTTCCTTAGCACATAAGGATTTCCAATGCCACACAATCAAGATATTTGTGAGCTATTTTTATACCATATATTTTAGCCCATTAGGAATGAGGTCATTCTTGGTGTTATCTTTTATTTCTCATGTCCATGTTTCTATTTTGTGAAAAAAAAAACTGTAAAACTAGTGTTTTAAAAATTTTTTATTATGCATCCTGAAATTCTTTCTATCATAACTAGAGATTTCCTCAGAGACTATTCTAAAACTGTGTTTGATGACAAATATATTGAATCTTACAGTCATGTACTCACTTGCAAATCTCCTCCTCCTCCTCCTTGCCTTCCTTTACCTCTTCCTCACTATGTATTCATGTCTGTTGTTCAGACCATGCTGGCCTCAGACATATAGAGTTCCATCTACCTCTGCCTCACAAACAGTGATATTAAAGGCATGTGTCACCATATCTAACTTGTTCATTTCAAATGATGGCCCTATTTTCATGTGCTCTGCTTTATATTGTCAATATATCAAAATTTCCATAAGCCATTTGAACTAAAAGGTTGTCAAAGAATATCCTCAGGATAAAAATGAGAAATTTCACATTGATATAGGTTTGTGTGTATGTAAGAATAAATTTCTGACTTTCTTTTATTAGAATAATTCAAAAGTAACAAAATATTTGTCAAGCATACATAGCAGATTGTCTTTAGGAAGACTACAACTTGAGCTATTTGTTACTGTTATTTATTGATGGTAGACTATATTATATTTTCTATCTTTAAAATTATATTAATGACCAATCTTTGTTTCTATGACCACTTTTGTTACATTATTTTCTGCTAGCTGTGATGTGATTGTTAGAATCTTAATGATATAACTATCTTGGGAGACTTATATACTTAATTATTCAGTGTCTCTTCTATGGAGAAAATCTTTTCAGAGGCAATGGCACATGATAGACAGATTATCATTTTCATATAACTTCAACATATTCCTTTATCAAAAAGATATTGGCTGCATTACTACACATTTTATCTTCAACATCTTTACCTAATGGCATTCAGGATATTTGCCTCTTATCTTTGAATGCCACATATTCAAATCTGATTCAGAATTTATCACAAAATAAAAATACATTTATTGGCCAAAGATTTTGCATACTTATTTATTTACTTACCTTCAATCTTTCTGCTTTATGAATGCTTAGAGAATAGCTGCACATTTTTTATTTGTATCTATTCAGTGAACTGAAATGTTTATAAGCTGAACTCAGGTTTCACATATTAACATGATCATATGGAAATGTCTACCAGGCATCGCTATAAATTGAGGGGTGGTCTTTCTTTTCTGTTTTCATAAAGTAAGGATACAGTGGCCTGGAATTTATTTTGAATACGATGTCTATAAATAATCACAGCCAAGGATTTCCTTAGCAGTTTTTTTTTTTTTATGTAAAGGTTCCAAATTTCCACAGGCATTTTGTACCTTTTACATGGCTGTTCTTACAAACCTCGCAGTGTGAGTATAATACCATAAAAATGTTTTATCATCAGTGTAATTAATAGCTGTGATACTGGGCCATATGTGCAAATTATTAAGGTGTCTTATGGTTGTACTATACTTAAAAGCAGAACATCCAGCTAACTGAGCTAACTGTAAGATGAGGATAACGTAAATGTTTATGTTGGTAAGGCAAAAGCACTAATCTTACCAAAAAGGTGTGAGGAGATATTCCAGAGCCAGATATGAGTGAATATGGCCCAGGAACATACATCACGATCAGTGTAATAAATCTTAGGTCTTTGGTGAAATCGAGCATATGTTAATACATTGGAGAGGTTTATTTAATAACCACAGTCATGGGAGGTAACATGTAGAAATGTGAAACAAATGGCTGTAATGCTAAAGAAGGCTCTTTAGCTGCAGCACTTCAACTTTTATACGTCATTTAAGTTCAAATATATTATCATCATTTGTTGTTGCAACTTCTCCCTGCCAACCACATCTCTATCAAAATGTTACATTTGAGTATTTGGTTGCACTTGTAGTAATTTACCAGTTTTTAGCACCCCCCTATTTTTGATGAATATAACTACAAAATAAAATGTAGATATGGAGAAATGATAATTTTTAAGCATCATTTCTTTTTCTATTTTCCCACTTAAGAAAGGTTTCTTTGTGCACTGGTATACAGTACTGAGTACTGGCTGTCGTAGAACTCACATAGTAGACAAAATCTCACAGAGATTTGCCTGCTTTTGCCTCCTGAGTACTAAGATTAAAGACATGTACCAGCACTACTCATCCATTTCAGTATTCTTTACATCTTTAAAATAGCTCTTGTCTCTCTGGGACATTGGCAAATGATACTGTTTGTTACTATTTTAGCTAGAGAAAGTGCTAGTTTTGTATTCTTCCTTACTGTAGGGTTCTTCTTGCACAAATGTTAATGTTATTTTTACTAATCTGTGCTTTTTCACTTTCTCTCTTGACTTGGATATCACACAAATAATTGAGAATCTTTCACCATGTTTTTCAGACTATGGTCACCTGACCATAAGACACACCCAGCTTTTAGAGCAGTAAGACAAGTAGTTCTTGCCTCACAAATATGTCTGTCAGTTATATTGGGCCAGAAGGCTGAAGAAGATGCTCCAATGTTATAAAAAGTTTTGAATCACTATTCAGGTAGAAAACTGTCTCTCTCAAATTCTCATTTGGAAAGCTACTAACCTGTACTCCCAACACATTCAGTTAATCAAGTTTATCCCTTCTCAAGTCTCTGATGGAGTTGAATACCAGGTAGCTTAGTTTTACTGTGAAGCTTAGTTGTTTAGGAGTTAAGATGATTTTAGGTCTAGATAGATGTTTTCAGTTGATAATGACAAGATGTGATGGAGATTGATTTACAATCACAATTTTAGATGCACCAAGATAGGAAATAGGTTTTCTTCAAAGCTGTCAAATACAAATAGCCAAAACACTAAGAATGTAACATTTATATAATTATGTCATAGTTCTTCTTGCTATAGGTAGTTTATTTATATATGTGACATAATATAAATGTAATTAATAAAAGGAAAAAATATAGAGAATGACAAAAGAAAAAAAGAGAAAAAAAAAAAGCAACCATACGATATGGCACACCCTAATTTCCTCCCCACTTTTGGAGGGAAAAGTGTTTCTTATTGTCTAAAAAATGTGGTATAATTTGTTTAATAATGAGCTTCACAACACAATAACTGAACAGTTATTGCCCAGTTCTTTTTTAAATTTTATTTTATTAATTTATTCATATTACATCTCAATGGTTATCCCATCCCTTGTGTCCTCCCATTCCTCCCTCTCTCCATTTTCCCCTTACTCCCCTCCCCTATGACTGTGACTGAGGGGGACTTCCTCCCCCTGTATATGCTCATAGGGTATCAAGTCTCTTCTTGGTAAACTGCTATCCTTCCTCTGAGTACACTCAGAGGAAGGATAGCAGGCTATTACCCAGTTCTTAATGTTCTAAGCTAGTCAGTTTTTCTCCCAGCTCACGTCACATAGATACTTGCATTTTGTAGCCTCTTTGCTTCAGTCCCTGTCTCCTGACATCTTCTAGACCTCTCCCATGGCTCAGTCCCCTACTTCCTCCTCCACTGCCTGATAGGAAGTACAGCCTTATTCTCTCTCCTGCTCAGTGATTGTCTGTAAGTTACTTTATTGGCATATCAGGGGACTATTGAGGAGCAGTGTGTACATAACATTGAAAGAGGAGACTCTCAGAACAAGGGTTCTGGTATAAACCAGATACAGTGTGTGTGGGGGGGGTACAGAAATTAGTATTTTAATTACACAATAACCTTCTTCCTACATAGAAACAAATGATTCTGTCCATTCCTCTTTGACATTTTAGGATGAGGAAAATGACTGAAAAAGTAGGGGTTTGTTACTCTATGTTCTACTTTACTTCCTGAGGGTTTATGACTACAGTATTATGTACACTTTCAGTGGCTACTAATGCTTTCACCCAAGAGTCTAAATAATATTTAGTTATTCTCAATCACCTGGTGTAAGTTATGCATGTAAACGACCATGTGGTCTTTTTATATGATTAATTTTTCCCCACCCCAAGAATAATCTATTCATTTGAGTTTCCAGCATTTTTATTCCTAGAGAGAGAGCCACCTCTTCAATTTATTAAAACTGAGAAAGAAGTCATAAATTTCCATTAATATACTTGCTCTCAGGTTCTGATTTTTCCTTTCAATAGTTTCCAGCTTATTTATTCTTTGTATTTTTGTAGTAAGGGTCCATAATTATGTGAGGCAGGGCTTGCTGATCACCACTTGGACCTTGCTTTACTAAAATTGCAGCATCCTACATCTGACAGTAACTATTGTCACCTCATCAATCATTTCATTCTCACCATCATTTCTGTTTGTCAGTTAAGTGCCAGAATCTGCCTGTGTAAGCCTTGACTCTGTTTAAGAAACAAAGCATTACATTATTTGGGGAGGCTGCTCTCTCTTTTACCAGCTCCTTCATTCCTATGCTACTAAAATACAGCACATTCGGCCTTTTGTTGGGAATATAACCTTCTTAACCTTTCTTTTTTTTCTTTTAATTAATTTATTCTTGTTACATCTCAATGGTTATCCCATCCCTTGAATCCTCCCATTCTTCCCTCCCTCCCATTTTCCCCTTACTCCCCTCCCCATGACTGTGACTGAGGGGGACCTCCTCCCCTTGTATATGCTCATAGGGTATCAGTCTCTTCTTGGTAGCCTGCTATCCTTCCTCTGAGTCCCACCAGGTCTCCCCATCCAGGGGATGTGGTCAAATATGAGGCACCATAGTACGTGTGAAAGTCAGACCCCACTCTCCACTCACCTGTGGAGAATGTCCTGTCCGTTGGGTAGATCTGGGTAGGGGTTTGAGGTTTACGGCCTGTATTGTCCTTGGCTGGTACCATGGTTTGAGCAGGACCCCTGGGCCCAAATCTGCCTATCATAATGTGCTTCTTGTAGGTTTCTAGGACCCTCTGGATCCTTCTACTTTGCTATTCTCCCATGCTTCTCTCATCTAGAGTCCCAATAGGATGTCCTCCACTCTGTCCCAGTTTCCTGGTAAGTGAAGACTTTCATGGGACATGCCCCTTTGCTAGTATGCAAATACAAGTGAGTATATACCATTTGAGTCTTTCTGCTTCTGGGTTAACTCACTCATTATGATCATTTCTAGCTCAGTCCATTTGTCCACAAATTTCAGTAATTCCTTGTTTTTAATAGTTAAGTGTTATTCCATAGTGTAAATGTACCACACTTTCTTTATCAATTCTTCTACTGATGGACACTTAGGCTGTTTCCATGATCTGGCTATTATGAATAAGGCTGCTATGAACATGGTTGAGCAAATTTTCTTGTTGTGAGCTGGAGCATCTTCTGGGTATATTCCAAGGAGTGGAATAGCTGGGTCTTGAGGAAGCGTTATTCCCATTTTTCTGAGATAGCACCAGATAGATTTCCAAAGTGGCTGTACTAGTTTGCAATCCCACCAGCAATGAAGGAGTGTTCCTCTCTCTCCACATCCTCGCCAGCATGTGTTGTCACTTGAATTTTTTATCTTAGCCATTCTAATGGGTGTAGGATGGAAGCTCAGAGTTGTTTTGATTTGCATTTCCCTGATGACTAAGGAGGTTGAACATTTCTTTTTTTAATTAATTTTTCATTAATTTATTCTTGTTATATCTAAATGGTTATCCTATTCCTTGTATCCTCCCATTCTTCCCTCCCTCCCATTTTCCCCTTATTCCCCTTCCCTATGACTGTTCCTGAGGGGGATTTCCTATCCCCTGTATATGCTCATAGGGTATTATTTCTTTAAGTGTTTCTCAGTCAGTTAATATTCCTCTGTTGAGAATTCTCTGTTTAGTTCCAACGCCCATTTCTCAATTGGGTATTTTGGTTTGGTGGTGTTTAATTTCTTGAGTTCTTTATATATTTTGGATATTAGACCTTTGTCAGATGTGAAGTTGGTGAAGATCTTTTCCCAGTCTGTAGGCTGTCGCTTTGTTCTCTTGACAGTGTCTCCTGCCTTACAGAAGCTTCTCAACCTCATGAGGTCCCATTTATTAATGGTTGACATTCTTTACCTTTCAATGAAATCATCTCTTCTCATAATGCTAACATTTCTAAGTCTTATAATTCTTCCATAGTTATTCTTCTTGCAAGTTCTCATGTTACTGCCTTCTATATTAAAATCGTTGGTCCCCATTTGTTGCTACTGTTTGACGAGAGTTAGGAGGTGTGGTCTTTTGTGAGGAGGTGTGCTGCTGGACCTGGGCATGCCATGTCATTCCAATTATCTGTCTCTCTGCCTTATATTTGTGTCTCAAAGCATGAGGTCTCAGATCCTGCTACCAACACATGCGTTTATGCATGCTGCCATGCCCCCTGCTTTGATGATTATGAGCTCTAGCCTTCTGAAAAATGTAAACCCCAAATAAACTCTTCTATAAGTTGCTTTACTCATGATGTCTTAACACAACAATAAAAAATTAAAAAACTATAACTCAATTTATCATTATGCTTTGGGCTGATCTTTTACACACTGTTATTGACTTTTCAGTTACTGTTGGCTGTGTGGTTAATGGTACATTGCAGACATAGGCTATCAATTCTTTCATTATTTAAATATCATTATAGTAATAATGAATTGATACTTAATAAAATATACATATCTGCAATATTTATTTAAAATACTTTATTAAATGTGAGGCACCAGAGTACGTGAGAAAGTCGTATCCCACTCTCCACTCAACTGTGGAGAATATTCTGACCATTGGCTAGATCTGGGAAGGGGTTTAAAGTTTACCTCCTGTATTGTCCTTGGCTGGTGCCTTAGTTTGAGCGGGACCCCTGGGCCCAAATCTGCAAGACCTGGTAGCACTCAGAGGAAGGACAGCAAGTAGCCAAGAAGAGACTTGATACCCTATGAGAATATATAGGGGGACGTAATCCCCCTCAGGAACAGTCATAGGGGAGGGGAATAATGGGAAAATGGGGGGGGGGGGGAGGAATGGGAGGATACAAGGGATGGGATAAACATTGAGATGTAACAAGAATAAATTAATAAAATAAATAAATTAATTAATTAATTAAAAAAAATAAAATACTTTATTAATATATGTACTAAAACATATTTATATAGATGAGAATAAGAATGTGTAAAAGTCATATCCCACTCTCCACTCAACTGAGAAGAATGTTCTGACCATTGGCTGGATCTGGGTAGGGGTTTGAAGTTTACCACCTGTATTGTGCTTGGGTGGGGCCTTAGTTTGAGTGGGACCCCTGGGCCCAAATCTGCCTATCATAATATTCTGCTTGTAGGTTTCTAGGACCCTCTGGATCCTTCTATTTTGCTATTCTCCCATGCTTCTCTCATCTAGAGTCCCAATCCCCTGGAGGAGGAGACCTGGTGGCAGTCAGAGGAAGGACAGCAGATTACCAAGGAGCGACTTGATACCTTATGAGCATATACAGGGGGAGGTAATCCCCCTCAGGAACAGTCATAGGGGAGGGAAATAAGGGGAAAATGGGAGGGAGGGAAGAATGAGAGGATGCAAGGGATGAGATAACCATTGAGATGTAACATAAATTAATTAAAATTAAGAGGAAAAAATTAAAAAAAAAGAATGTGTATATATGTGTGTGAGAGAGATAGACTTGGGTGAAGTTTGTCAAAAACCAATGAACTGCTTTCTACTCCAATGTACTAATTTCCATGAAAAATGGGAAAATACACATCTAGAATTAAGCAATTCTTCTAGACAATTTTCTTTTTCTTAAAATGAAAACATGTCTTGTTAAGAAGAGATTTGTGTTATAACAGAATGGTTATTTCTAAAATGTGACTTAAGAAATCATTAAAAAGAAACTACTGCTATCTCTTTAGTTACCAGCATTTTCTGGCAAATACTTGTGTGCTGAAATGATGAAGTGGTTGACACATAAGACATCCATCATGTAAATGCAGTTTTGATACAAGTTGGATCGGGAAAATTATTATGGTGCTATAAAAAAAAAGATTACTAGTCAGTAAAGCCGGGATAAAATAGCAGACTACAAAATGATAGAACTCAGGTGTACAAGAATATCCTTACTATACACTTCAATAAAATATACATGAATAAACTTTAAGTACAAGAGTAAACATGGTTGGAAACTTTATACTATATAATAAAGAAAAGTATTAAAAATACCCAACAAAAATGAGTCACTTAAAAATAGAGAAGGAAGAATGATGATCAAGTCAAACAAAGGTTTTTTTTTTATAAAACCACAAAGAATGATTTCATGTAATGCATGCATGCATACATACAGACATACATATTTTAAAGGAAGTTGAGCCATTTTGTCTTACACTGTTGCCTACCACACCCACAGACTAGCAACAACACTGGTATCAGACAAGAGAATACACTTTCTGTGTGCTTGGTCAGGGTTGACCAAGTGACCCACAATACAATATAGATTATCATTATAGCCTTTGCTTGCTTCTCGGGGTCTGAGCGTGGGCTCCTTTTCCTGAAAACCTGAAACATTCATAATCACAAATGCATTAAGAGGGATACCATGCTCTGGAAGAAAAGATGCTATATATGCAATTATGAAGTAACTTTCTCTAAAACTGCCACGTGACTGTGTAAGTCATAGAAAGCACTATCACATGTGGTTTCCAAGAGTTATGTGACTGAGTAAAGCATAATATGGTCAGTAATAAGATAGTTAATGTGAAGGGTCTTATTACTGTCACTTGGCAAGACTTTCTTGGGCATAGGGGGAAAAATCTATCAGATATAACTGTTATTTTATGTCCAGATAATATTTCAAGCATATTTACTAAAGTAATTTCATGCTAATTTGGATTCCTAAAACTGTAATAACATATTCTCTAAGTTTCTGTCAATGTCAGTCTTTCATAAAGACCGGAGAGGTAGTTAGTTCAGTGAGTAGGAATGTTTCTTATGCAAGCATGACAAGCTGAGTTCAGTTCCTGAGACCTACAGAAAAGAGAGACATGCCTCAGCACGGTGGACAAGAGGCCAGCTTCCTTGGTGCATGCTGCAAGTCAAGCTCCAGTATGAAAAAAAGGCTGTAGGATCAGGTGAAGATCCATAATATAGGACACTTAGCCTCCTTCTCTGGCCTCCCAACAGGAGAAGCATGCCCCTGCCATGTGGACGTAACTACACACATAGCCACAGAAGCACACACATACACACAAAGTTAAATTGTTTCAAATGTAACATTTAAAAGAATCAAAAATCAAAACAATAAATTATTCACTATAAATTACTCTTCTCTGTTCTCTCTCTCTCTCTCTCTCTCTCTCTCTCTCTCTCTCTCTCTCTCTCTGTGTGTGTGTGTGTGTGTGTGTGTGTGTGTGTGTGTGTGTGCATTTCTGTCTTTATGAGGAGCTGAGGAGATTGCTATTATGCAGCCTGATTATAAGAAGGTGTTAGACCATGAGCTAAATAGGAGGAAAGCAAAAGCATTAATTTAAAAGAAAAAGGTACTCAGTACCAGAAAAAAAAAAATTCCTGACAACATATAAAATAATAACACCTTTAAGTACTACATACTTTCAGGATGCATGAATAAACTGTAAAATAAAAACATGTAAAAATTGAGGTCTAAGTCATTAAGAGAATGAGTAATTAACAAATCAAATATGAACCAGTTCCCTGAGTACTGACTTGCATGAACTGAATTGATACCTGACCTCAAATAAGGGCTGCCATCATGGCCACTTCCATGCCTGAAGAATAGTGTGATCAAGAAGAGAATTTTATCATCTACACTGTAATATTACTATGTATATATATAATCGCATGAGCTACAATGTGATTTTAAGAAATTAAACAGACATGAAAACTTGACTTTAATTCTTCGTCTTGGAATATATCACCATAATATAATATAATAAAAATTGTTTCTGAAAAAATTGTTTCTGTCTTTATAGTACCTGGTACCTATGATTTCAGGCTTTAAACATGTGTCAATTAGTGCAAAACTGGTATGTATTTACAATACAGTTTGTAAATGTTAATCATTAAATTACAAATATTTTATATACAGTATATAAATTACAAACATTAACATTCTAAGCACTCTGTGCTTGTTAGTTTTTATAGAGAGATGATCTTTTTCTGGTTAAAGAATGGATATATACATAACTGTAAACCTTTACCGATTAATTAAAAAAATTCTTATTTATGTACCTCAAGGGAACTGTAACAACTAAGAAAATTATAGTTATTTTATTAAAATATTTTATGACATAATTTATTCTTTAAAAATAATTTGGTTAATAAGCATCCCAAGCACTGTAAGTTTTACTTGAAAATAGCAAATGTTACATAATATATGAATGATCCATCTTTATCACACTGCCTTGTATTAAAAACCTTTGAAGGAGAATCATTTGTAACCATATAGAAACTTACTACAATTGTGGTGAGTTGTGTAATATTATATTAATTAAAACTTGGCTTTAATTTTATTTTAGTGACAACAGAACATGAGGAAAGTGATACCATATTCAAAGATATATCTGGCTAATGCCTGGCTCATCTCTGCACACTTCCAAACACATTGTAACATTATAAACCATCTACGAAAAGTGATGTAAAAGATGATTTCACTATTGTCATTTTCCCCAAGTTACTATAATTTCAAAATATGGCAGCCTTAGAAGTCTGTACATAGCATGGAAAGTCATCATTAAGGGAATGATTTTTTTTTTTTTAAGGTGAAATAAAGAAGCATTACCTAAATAAAAGTAACTCATTGCAACAAGATTATTCATAATTATATATTATATATATGATAATGAAATGGAAAAGCATTAATTTATAATAATTTATAATATCAATTTATATTAACATCAAGATATTTATAATAATTTAAAAAACAAGTACCTTTATTTCTATATTTTAGGTTATTTACTCTAAACTCTTGGTATATCTCCACAACAGTAATGCATTATCAATAAGTTCCTCTTCTTTTTTTTAATTTTATTAATTTATTCATATTACATCTCGATTGTTAGCCCTTCCCCTATTTCCTACCATTCTTCCCTCCCTCCCACTTCCCCCCTTCTCCCTTCCCCTATGTCTGTGATTGAGGGAGACCTCCTCCCCCTATATATGCTCTTAGAATATCGAGTTTCGGTAACTTGCTATCCTTCCTCTGAGTGCCGCCAGGCCTCCCCATCCAGGGGACATGGTCAGAAAAGGGGCACCAGAGCTCCTGTGAGAGTCAGATCTCACTCTCCACTCAACGGTGGAGAATATCATGTTTGTTAGCTAGGTCCTGGTAGGGGTTCGAAGCTTATTATGCCTATATTCTCCTTGGCTGGTGCCTTAGTTTGAGGAGGACCCCAGGACCCAGATCTGCCTGTTATAAAGTTCTTATTGTAGATTTCCAGAACCCTGTGGGTCCTACTATTTCCCCATTCTTCCATGCTACTCTCGCCTAGAGTCTCAATATGATGTCTTCTCTTCTGACCCACTTTTTTGTTAAGTAAAGACTTTCATGGTATGTATCCCTTGGACTAGTGATTTGATATAAGTGAGTATATACCATTTGTCTCTTTTTGCTTCTGGGTGAACTCACTCATTATGATAATTTCTAGATGAATCCATTTGTCCACAAATTTCAGAATTCCTTGTTTTTAATAGCTGAGTAGTATTCCATAGTGTAAATGTACCACAGTTTCTTAGTCCATTCTTCTTCTGAGGGACACTTAGGCTGTTTCCATGTTCTGGCTATTATGTATGAAGCAGCTATGAACATGGTTGAGCATATGTCCCTGTTGTGTGGTAGGGCATTTTCTGGGTATATTCCAAGGAGTGGAATAGCTGGGTCTTGAGGAAGCCCTATTCCCATATTTCTGAGAAAGTGCCAGATAGCTTTCCAAAGTGGTTGTACTAGTTTGCATTCCCACCAGCAATGAAGGAGTGTTCCTCTTTCTCCACATCCTCACCAACATGTGGTGTCATTTGAGTTTTTGATCTTAATCATTCTGACGGGCGTAAGATGGAATCTCAGTGCTGTTGTTATTTGCATTTCTCTGATGACTAACGAAGACGAGCATTTCTTTAAGTATTTCTCGGCCATTTGATATTCCTCTGTTGAGAATTCTCTGTTAAGTTCCAAGCCCCATTTTGCAATTGGGTTGTTTGGTTTTGTGGTGTTTAATTTCTTGAGCTCTTTATATATTTTGGATATTAAACCTTTGTCAGATGAAGGGTTTGTGAAGATCTTTTCCCAGGTGTAGGCTGTCGCTTTGTTCTACTGACAGTGTCTCCTGCCTTACAGAAGCTTCTCAGCCTCATGAGGTCCCATTTATTAATTGTTGACATTAAGTCCTGGGCTGTTGGTGTACTGTTCAGGAAGTTGTTTCCTGTGCCTATGTGCCCCAGTCTCTTCCCCACTTTTTCCTCTAACTGAATTAATGTCTCTGGTTTTAAGTTGAGGTCTTTAATTCACTTGGACCTGAGTTTTGTGCCGGTGACAAATAAGGGTCTAATTGCATTTTTCTACATGTAGACATCCAGTTAGACCAGCACCATTTGTTGAAGATGCTATCATTTTTCCATTGACTAGATTTGGCTTCTTTGTCAAATATCAAGTGAGCAAATGTGTGTGGATTCATCTGGGTCTTCAATTCGATTCCATTGATCCACCAGCCTATTGCTTTGCAAGTACCATGCCGTTTTAATTACTGTTGCTCTGTAGAACAGCTTGAGATCAGGTATGGAGATTTCTCCGGAGGATCTTTTATTGTATAGGATTGCTTTTGGTATTCTGGGTTTTTTATTTCTCCATATGAATTTGAGAATTGATCTTTCAATATCTTCAAAATATTTTGTAGGTATTTTGATAGGTATTGCGTTGAATCTGTAAATTGCTTTTGGTAAGATGGCCATTTTTACTATGTTGATTCTCCCGATCCACGAACAAGGTAAATCCCTCCATCTTCTAATGTCATCTTCAATCTCTTTCTTCAGAGGTTTGAAGTTTTTTTTTCGGATAAGTCCTTCACTTGCTTGGTTAGAGTTACTCCTAGATATTTTATATTTGTGGCTATTGTGAAGGGAGTAGTTCTCCTAATTTCTTCCTCTGCCTGTTTAATAAGTTCATCTTCTATGACAAATTTTTGAGCTTTGCTGATTTAAGTATTGTCAACTTCCTTTGAATCAAAAATTAACTCTCCTCTAAGTTATTTTAACAGACATATTTAATGTCAAATTTGTTTACTTTAAGTGATCTGCAATAGTAAATTTGTATTTTTCCTACTCACTGTTCTTTGTCTCTTCCCCACTTATCCAGATCCATTCTCTCTTTCTTTACATCAGTAGAAGGTATAAATTTACATGATATAAAACTGTTATTTTGATTAGTTTTGTGATTCTAAAAATATTGATTAATCTTTGTATTTTAATTGAGTTATATGGGTAAAATATCTCATATTAAAATGTATATATTGAGCTAAGAAAGATGTTTTCTCAAGGCAGTAAAATACAAATCGCCAAAATGCTAAGAATGTAACATTTATATAATTCCTGATTGTGTCATAGTTCTTGTTATAGGGAGTTAATTGTATATACAAGTAATGATATAAATGTATATGTAAAAATGTTTAATTAATAAAATATTGAGAAACCATGATGAAAATTTAATCACAGCATACAGACATAGATTTATTTTCCGATGTTTGAGTTAAAGTTATGTTTTCTTTATATATATATATATATATAATTTATTCATATTACATCTTAATTGTTATCCCATCCCTTCTATCCTCCCATGCTTCCCTCCCTCCCACTTTCCCTCTACTCCCCTCCCCTACGACTGTGATTAGGAGGATATCCTCCCCCTGTATATGCTCATAGGATATCAAGTCTCTTCTTGGTAGCCTGCTGTCCTTCCTCTGAGTGCCACCAGGCCTCCCCATCCAGGGGGCATGGTCTAATATGGGGCACCAGAGTTCATGTGAAAGTCAGTCTCCACTCTCCACTCAACTGTGGAGAATGTCCTGTCCATTGGCTAGATCTGGGTAGGGGTTCTAAGTTTACTGCACATATTGTCCTTGGCTGCTGCCATAGTTTCAGCAGGACCCACTCAAAGTTATGTTTTCTTGGAAAGGTCTGTCTACTTAGTCACTCCAGCACTCCTTTCTGATTCCATAGTCCTTTGTCACAATAAGTGCTAAACAGTTAAGTTTTATGCTCCTGACATCTTGGCCTTCCTCCCTAGATTTTAATTCTAGATACTTTATTGCTCTTTCCTATAGTATTATTTGATTCCAACAACAAACAAAAATTATTAAGTATCAGAGGAAGGAATCACCAAGTCTACAATACTTAATATGTAGCCTTGTAAAGTACAAATTCGTGGTTAGGCAACCAACCGGTGATGACACTTCTTTGAAGGATTGCTTATTACTTTTACTGAGTTTCTTTCCACGTTCCCGTCACTCCTGCTTGTTTGCAAGTCTACCATTTCCAGTTCAATAAACACTTTCTGATTGGACTGAAGTCTCAGTCCATAAGGGAAACCCATCATTGCACAATTATCAGACAAGAACCCATGGCTAGACCCTGTTGAGAATGTACTGCTATTTTTTTCCTAAATGGATATAATATTAAACTAGCTCCTAATAACTTTTGTTGTACCTATTGAATAAAATATCTGAAAATCCTCATCAGAGAAGTTTTTGTTGTGGTAGATGATCATCACCAAACAGATCCACAACTGACCATGATGCAAAGCATATGAGATTATAAAATGCTGAGTCCTAAAAGAAATAACATACCACTCTCCTTCCTACCAAGTCTAGGAATAATTTTTTAAGACATAGAATGGAAACATATAAAAGTCAGAGTCAATTAATCACTGAATATAAGAAACATCTTCTTGGTAGATCAAGGTAGCTTGACATTAGTTCTCAGCATAACAATATTCATAGAACTGCACAAACTCAATCTAGACATAATCCATGATTGGAAGGTAGTTGAACAAGAAATTCCACCACTAAAATTGGAGGTTTTGACAACTCTTAGGTGGTAAGAAAGGAAATGTCAGTATTTTCTAATTGTTTTGTCTTTGATATATACCCTGAACTCCAGTGGAAGGCACACATACAAGAATATTTGTGGAGAGCAGCCTGGCAATGGTGAGAAAAATAATAAAATGTAGGATATGCAAAGAACGGATAGTGGTCCTAAGAAGAAGTTGGAGAGGTATGATGTAAACGACCTAAACTAAGTGTACAAAATTCTTTTTCTTAAGATTTATTCTTTTTGGCATATGCAATTTTATTATTACACATAAATAAAAAACTACATACAGTAAGAAGAACCATGAAACAATCAGGAATTATATAAATGTTACATTCAAGGTATATTGGCTAATTGTACTTGGTAATCTTTCAGAAAACATCTTTCTTATCTTGGTGAGTCTAAAATTCTAATTGTAAATAAATATCTATCATATCTCATCATTATCACTTTAAAGCATCTATCTAGACATAAAAACATCATAACCCCTAAACAAATAAGTTTAATTGTAAGACTAAACTATCTGGTCTTTGACCACATCAGAGATCTTAGAATGAATAAAATTTAATTATCTGAGTGAACCAGAAGTGCAGGTTAGCAGCTTCCAAAATGAAAAAATGACATACAGTTTGCTGACTGAATAGTCACCCAAAACTCCAAATCATTGGAGCATCATCTTCAGCCTTCTGGACCAATATATCTGACAGACATATTTGTAAGGCAGGAATTATTGAATCTTGCTTATGTTGTCTTGACAGAGTTTGGGTGCCAACTCTGCCTGCATCCAAGTTTACCCAATTTTAGGCAGAATTCTGTCTGTTGCCAAAATGAGGATATTTTGCCCAGTGGCTGGTTTGCCGAATTTGAACCCATCTCCACAAGGAGGTGCTTTAACATTCATCATCTTCTTAAGGTAGCCTGGATGTTGTCAGGAGTTAGCCTGTCTTATTGTCAAAGAATCTTTAAAATATTTAAAGCATCTTTAAACTCCATATTCTGTACGTCTCTGAGACTTTTGAAAACCTTATTAGCTATTTTACCTTATTTATTTATAGCATCATATCTATTTGTTAAACTTAGGATGTATATTCTTGTGAAAAAAATAGACTAGTAATTGACTTAAAAATGTCCATGGTTTTGGCTGCTCAAGACCCAGATATTCCACTTCTTGAAATATACCCAGAAGATGCTACACTACCCAACAAGGACATATGCTCAACCATGTTCATAGCAATCTTATTCGTAATAGCCAGAACCTGGAAACAACCTAAATGTCCCTCAGTAGAAGAATGGATAAAGAAGCCGTGGGTTAGTTACACTATGGAATATTACTCAGCTATTAAGAACAAGGAAATCCTGAAATTTGAGCGCAAATGAATGGAACTAGAAATGATCGTACTTAGTGAGTTAATCTAGAAGCCGAAAAACTCACATGGTGTTACTTACTCACTTATAATTGAACACTAGCCAAAAAGGCATGTCCCATGAAAGTCTTCACTTACCAGGAGATTGGGATAGATGTGTGGACCTCCTAATGGGAATCTGGGTGAGAGAAGTATGGGAGAATAGGGAAATAGAAGGATCCAGAGGATGCTAGAAACCTACAAGAAGAACATCATGACAGGTGGGTCATGGACGTAGGGGGGTCTGCTCAAACTACTGCACCAACCAAGGACAATACATGCAGTAAATATTGAACCCCTACTCAAATCTAGTCAATGGACAGGACATTCTCCACAGTTGTGTGGAGAGCTGGGACTGACTCTGAAATGAACTCTAGTACCCCATATTTGACGACTTCCCCTTGGTTGGGAGGCCTGGTGGCACTCAGAGAAAGGATAAGGAGGCTACCAGGATTAGACATGATAGGCTGCGACCATATGGTGGGGGAGGACATCCCTTTCTCTCACAGACCTAAAGAAGGGGAATTGGGTGAAAGAGGGAGGGAGAGAGGAATGGGAGGAGACAAGCAAAGGGATAGCAATTGACATGTAATCTGAATAAATTAATAAAAAAAAGAATCAACTGTTAAACAGCAGTACAAAGAAGAATGAACCACATGTGAAGACCACCAAAACACAAAAAGAAGACAAAGAAAAGAAATAACACAAGATTGCATAAAGGAGAATAAAATAATAGAGTCAATTAAGCAAGGAGATAATTTTTGGAAAAGATGAATAAGATGGAGCAATCAAGATTCAAACTAACTAAAAGATAAAGGATAATCACAGAAATCATGTGGTCATCTTTACAAATTAACAAACATCCTTTGACAATTTTTAATTGTCAAAATTTAATTTTTGTCAATATTTAATTGTCAAAATTGTCAAAATTTAATTCAGCAAGATAAAAGTTCTGAATGAATGTACATATCTAAATATAATAAGTGTTATGAAAAAAGAAGTGCTATGGCTCAAAGCATTTCCAAATCTCTGAACTGTGAGATGACCAAAGATGTACATACTGTCTACTCTTATTCCACAAAGGGTTTTAAATCTTAACTACAAGAATAAAGCAAGAAGAGAAATAAAAGTCTACAAGTAAGAAAGGAGGAACTCTAATTATCCCTCTTTGAGACATTATAATTTACTTAAAGATTCTAAAGAACTCATCAAAAAAGCTTTAAGAACTGAGTGGAGAGTGTGATACGACTTTCTCACATACTCTGGTGCCTCACATTTGACCATGTCCCCTGGAGGGGGAGACCTGGTGGCACTCAGAGGAAGGAGAGCAAGTAGCCAAGAAGAGACTTGATACCCTATGAGAATATATAGGGGGACGTAATCCCCCTCAGGAACAGTCATAGGGGAGGGGAATAATGGGAAAATGGGGGGGGGGAGGAATGGGAGGATACAAGGGATGGGATAAACATTGAGATGTAACAAGAATAAATTAATAAAAAAAAAAAAAAAGAACTGACAAACACTTTCAGTAAAGGGACAGGAAACAAAAAGCAATATATGGAAATCGCTAGTCTTTATACTAACGGTGAACATTCTGGGATAGAAATTAGAAATTACAAAGAAATCTCATTCCAAGTGGTTTGAAATGAAAATACCTAGTAATGAAATCTGACAAATGAGGTGATGAAGTCTGTAATACAGTCTTTAAGACACTGAAGAAAGAATTTTAAGGTGATACAAGAAGATAGAAATCTCCCTTATGCTCATGGATTTACAGGATTAATAGTGTGTCTACCTGTCTTAGATAAATTAATACAAAGATTTTTGGGAATTTTGATATAAATTCCAAAGGTGTTCTACACAAAACCATAAGGAATACTACCAAAGTTATACTGATGAACAATGACTTGAAATAGACCAAAATATTATAAACAGAAAGGAGCCTACTGGAGACATGTTTGAGTACAGAGTTATAATAGAGATCAGTAATAAAAAAATAATAATGTACAGTAGTGGAATACAATAGTGGATCGCCAAGAAATGAACTCATATAAGTATAATATCCTAATGTTTGACAATGATTCAAAATATGAAAACTCAGTTCTGGACATATGCCTTAGTGATTCAAGCTGCTTATTTCTCTACAGCTCACAAAATCTGTAAGTCCAGATTTAAGGCATCTGATGCATCATTCTGACATTTCTGACCTGTGCACATACATTGGCATACACATACACCTATATAAAAAGCCTTTAAGAACTAAAAGGATAGTAACCTCTTCAAAATGATGATAAGGAAATTATATATGTGCCAATAGGATCTGAATGGCTTAGGCCCCAATAAAAGCAACTAAAAGTAGATAAAGTGATCTGAAATTATTACTATTAAATGTGCATATAGTGTTTCAATATAGGTATAGGCATTAGAAAGAACTCCAATAATACAAACATAACCCCTAAAATTGATTAATGTAATTACATAACACTTAAACACTTCTTCCTACAAAAGAAACAATCAGCAGCATGAATGGAAGGCCAAAAGCTTGGAAAGAAAAATCTTTGCCACCAATACATCAGACACAATTAGTACAAGAAGTTGCCACTAAATGAACAAATATTCAAATCAATAATAGGATTAATGAAGTGAATAGACATCTCTTTAACATATATAAATAACCAGTACATTTTGAATAGATGTTCAATATCCTTATCTCCTGGTGAAAATGATATTGAAACTACTTTGGGATACATTATCACAAGATGACAAACAACAAATACTGTAAAGAATGGGGGGAAAGAGAAAAGCATTTATTCTATCCTGATGAGAATGTTAGATGATTAACCTGGTATAGAAATCAGCATGTAAGTTTCTCAAAAACCTAAAAATATAAGTACATCATAAAGCAGTTCTATCACTATAGGCGCAGACTTAAAAATGATTCTATTCCCTATGACAGTGATACTTTCACATCTATATTGCTGTATTAGTCACAGTATCTGAACAACAGAATTAAAATAGAATCACATTAACTGATGATTTCATTAAAAGTAGATGATAATATGCATAATGGAAATTTGATTTTCTATTTTCAATGTTTTAAATTTTTTATAATGTATTTTTAACCTTTTCTGTCATTTCTATCATTTATTTAGGTAAAAGGTTTACATATTAGGAAAACAAAGAAGTAAACTTGGAATCGAATAATGTTCAACCAGATTCTTGTTCAATAGTTCTGAGTGTCTCTATAAAAAGTTAAATCTAGGTGCTATAAAAGGATCAAAGTAAAGGATATTTCCTGGCCCATCTGTTCCCTCCAATCACATAATTTTCCTCACACCAAGTAGATGACTTGCATATACAGCATGCATGGCCAAGCATCCCCAACACTGAAAGGCAACAAAGGCCAAGCCCCCAGATTGAAATCCCTCCAAAACTGGGCTAGGCTCTGTGTGCAAATAGGTGATGAGCAAGCTGCTTAAAAATATAATGGCACATCAAGAAAATAACCTCTCTACTGTGTGGGCTGATAATTTAAGATGATAAATATATATTTACTGACAAAATAAACCCTGCATAGAAAAAATATATATATAATGGAATACTGCCTTTTAGACTCTACTTGTATCAATGACAATAGCTACTGACTTTAGTCCCAGGGCTCAGAACAAGCAGACAGTCTGCCCAGTCACTGCTAAGATGTCATTGTCAGCCAAGGCATGCAGGACTTCTTCAAACATATCTTTGGTAACTGCTGTGTCAGATTGTCCCTGAATATCGTCAAAAAGTTGGTATTTTAAGACGAGTGTTTTACCCTATGTGAAATAAGGTTTTCAAGGCTTCTGCTATTTCTTTTTTGTTGTTGTTATTTGTTTATGAGAAGCAGCACTCATTCCTGTAGTAAGAATAGATATCCAAGAGATTGGGATATATACTGGCACTTCCTAGTGAGACTCCATGTGAGAGAAATAAGGGAGAATGGGGAAATAGAAGGATCCAGAGCATCCTAGAAACCTACAAGAATATCAAGGCTGGTGGATCTGGACCCATGGGGGGTCAGCTCAAACTACAGTACCAACCAAGGACAATGCATGCAGTAGACTTAGAAGCCCTAGCCATACCTACCTAGCCAATGAACAGCCCATTCTCCGCAATTGTGTGGAGAGTAGGGGTTGATGCTGACAGGAACTCTGGTGCTCCCTATTTGACCACTTCCCCTTAGTAGGGATGCCTGGGGACACTTAGAGGAAGAGTCAGCAGGTTACCAGAATGAGACCTGTTAGGCTGTGACCATATGGTGGGACAGGAGTGTACCTTCTGTCACAGACCCTGGGGAGAGGAGGAAAGAATGGGAATATACAAGTGAGGAGATAACAAATGAGATGAAATCTGATTAAATTACTTTAAAAAAAGAAAAGAATAGATATACCCACAGTGCCATTACAGGGGTCAGTTACAGACTGCTTCAGAGCCTCCCAGTGAAGGCGTTTTGCCTCTTCCACATCAATTGCTTCAACTTTGTCAGAAAAACATCTTACTTCAGCATGAGATTCTGCTAAGTGAATTAATGGCTCCAGCTTTCAAGGGTAAGCAGAAGCCATTCCTCATGTTCTACATCTCTCCCTTGTGTGTGCATAAGCCTCAATGAGAGCCTGGCTGGCCTCCTCACTCAGCCAGGGCATGATGGTGCTATGTGCATATGCGATGTAGTCCTTCATTACTGTCATGTCCAGGAACTCTTGCTCCACTTGCTCCTCACTTTGGTAGTACATAAAACCAGGTGATGAGCCAAACGCCAGTCATATGCCTCATCCTGGGGGTTCAGCATGAGGAAAAGTAGACCAAACCTTGACAACACTGTGCGCAGAAACTGGATACTTTCAATGGTTGTTGTTTTAGGATCTCACTGCGGATCAATAGGAATTGCTGCTACCAGGACAGAAGAGTGTGCATTGAGCTGACAGATGATCCCAGCCTTAGCAATGGATAGAGTCTGTTGTTGCATGGCTTTATGCAGTATGGACCTTGTGTTTTCATTCATTGTGTCAAACTCAATCAATGCAATATATCCAATTGTCACTCAAGACAAAGACACCTGTCTGTAGAACTAGCGGCCTCATCTCAGGGTCTTTCATAACGTAGGCTGAGGCCAACTGCACTGGTGACCTTTCCAGGCATGTAGTGACCACTGGGGACCAGGTTATCTACATACTGCAGCAGTTGGGACTTGCTGGTGCCAGGGTCACCACACAGAAGGATGTTGATCTCAGCATTGAATTTGCTCCTTCTAGTGTGACTGGAATCCTTCCTTGTTCCACCAATGAGCTGATGCAAGATTCCCTTCTTTATGTGTTCATGTTCGTAAATGCTGGGAGCCAAGGTTGAAGCAAGCCGCTCATAAATGTCTGGCTTCCTGGAAAGTTCTTTAAGAAGTTTCACCCATTTCTCTGAAAAAAGTTTCTGTTCTGCTTCTTCATCTAGGACATACAGGCATTTTGCAAATGTTTTCTGATAATGAATGATGTCAGTGTGGGTTTTGTAGACAGACTTTATGTTCCTCACCCTTGGATTGAATCAAATAGGTTCTGCTAGATATATGCTTGTGACATTCACTTTGTGCCCTGGCTGAACCTTATCTACAATATCATTGTAGGCAAAAAGGACATCAGTGTGAGGTGTCTGCCCAGCAGGCATATCTTCAGGAGACTCTTGAAGTTTTCATCTGCTTGTCAGAGAGTAGGGAGCAGTTGTGGATCGGTGCCATGATGGATGTGGGTAATGTGACAATGTGCACAAGTGCAAGGATCAGTAAGGTGGCCTCGTTCCATCTGCACCCAGATGGTGTGGGCACACACTTGGCATTGGAAGAAGGCCTACCGCGTCTCCAGAATCACTTGTGATGTAGTGATGACCATGCTTCTGATGAGGATGAGTTGATCGATGTCCACTAAGCCATCTTGTTGGTCCACTGCTGGCTCACATTGGGCCCCTAATTCCTCAGGTGTGCTGCCTTCTGGATTCAGGCTTCTCATATGCTTTGTCTTAAATACATTAAAGGATCTGACTATATTCTGATGTTCTAAGATGGAGTCAAGATAACATTCAAAAAAAGATTTCATTGACATCCATGTGAAAGTTTCGTATAATCTCCTGTGAGTAGGAGATGAGCTGTCTATACAAATTTTTTTCTCAAATAATTTTATGTGTTCACAGTTCACATTTAAAAATGGCTCCACTCTAACATTAATCTCTCCAAGTTGTTGCATATACAAAGGTTTGGTACTATCCATGCCAACATTTTCTTCTTCATTGGGCAGATGATCACTAAAACATTGAAGGAATCTCTGAAAATTTTCTTTGCATGTTACCACATTCACATATGTTCCCTAAATCATCAGTTTTTGGTCCAGAGACTGTTCACTTGCTACATATCTTCTGCATCTGCTCCATTAGATTTCAGATCCGCCTGCAACTCTTTTTTCTTTTTTCTTTTTTTCTCCTTTTTTAAATTAATTTATTCTTGTTACATCTCAATGGTTATGCCATCCCTTGTATCCTCCCATTCTTCCCTCCCTCCCATTTTCCCCTTACTCCCCTCCCCTATGACGGTGCATTAGGGGGACTTCCTCCCCCTTTATATGCTCATAGGGTATCAAGTCTCTTCTTGGTAGCCTGCTAGCCTTCCTCTGAGTGCCACCAGATCTCCCTCTCTAGGGGACATGGTCAAACATGAGGCACCAGAGTACGTGTGAAAGTCATATCCCACTCTCCACTCAACTGTGAAGAATGTCCTGTCCATTGGCTAGATCTGGGTAGGGGTTTGAAGTTTATGGCCTGTTTGTCCTTGGCTAGTGCTATAGTTTGAGTGGGACCTCTGGGCCCAAATCTGCCTATCATAATGTGCTTCTTGTAGGTTTCTAGGACCCTCTGGATCCTTCTACTTTGCTATTCTCCCATGTTTCTCTCATCTAGAGTCCCAATAGGATGTCCTCCCCTCTGTCCCAGTTTCCTGGTAAGTGAACACTTTCATGGGACATGCCCCTTGGGCTAGTATGCAGATATAAGTGAGTATATACCATTTGAGTCTTTCTGCTTCTGGGTTAATGCACTCATTATGATAATATCTAGCTCAATCCATTTGTCCACAAATTTTAGGAATTCCTTGTTTTTAATAGCTGAGTAGTATTCCATAGTGTAAATGTACCACAGTTTCTCTATCCACTTTTCTACTGAGGGACACTTAGGCTGTTTCCATGTTCTTGCTATTATGAATAAGACTGCTGTGAACATGGTTGAGCAAATTTCCTTGTTGTGTGCTGGAGCATCTTCTGGATATACTCCAAGGAGTGGAATAGCTGGGTCTTGAGCAAGCCTCTGCCTGCAAACTTTTTTATGCTGAGCCTAGGCCTGGCCTCGGCCTCACTGGGGTGCCTTTCACTCCAGTTATAGGGGTTCCTTCCACCTGGGAACTGGGAGAGACAGCTGTCATTGGAGACCTAACATCAAAATCCAAAAGAATAGCTGAAGAGTATATCTGAGGAGGGCGGGAAAGCAAGGGATTCTATGCAGTTGGCCTTTGCAGGTCCACTGCTGGTGAGGTAGGCATGGGTGGTAGCTCTCCAGCAGAAGAATCTTAGTCCCTGTGTCTCCTATTGGGAGAAGACCTGCTTTCCTCATGTTGAAGTGACAGAGTTTAGGTGGGTTGTCCTTGTCGGCTGATGTGGTGGCTCGGGGTGGATGGCAGGAAGGACATGGTGCTGTAGTACCTGTAAGCCAAGGGCAATCTGGCTCAGAGTGTTCCCAATACTCTGCTCAATGCCCACCCTGGGGAACTTTATAATGTATTTGTTGATAGATTGTTTTCTCCCTGACCCTACCTCTCCTTTACCAGACCAATTTCATATCTTTTTTTCTGTCTCTTAGTAAAAGCAAAACTAATCAAACGAAACATAATGTACACACACATATACACATATACACACACATACAGATACAAAATAAAAACAATAAAACAACAACAGAAACAGCCATAAATTCCAATTTTCTGAACATGAGGCATGCCCAGAATACACTTGGTACAATACTGTCATTCCACTGAAGAAAACCAATTTTCCTGCCCTAGAAACTGTCAACTGCACATTTCATCTAAGTTAGGGCTAGGACTTTGTTCACTTTTCCATTCTTTGTGCAGGGCTCTATCCAATTTGATCTCATGCTAGTTTTGTGTGTGTGTTGTTATAGCCTCTCTGAATTCACTCTTGTATCAGTCTTGTCATGTCTAGAAATGTCATCTTGAATGCTGTCCTAACTTCTAGCTCTTACAATGTTTCTGTGTCCTTTCATGCACCGAAATCTGAGCTTGAAAGAATGGAGTGATGGAAACATCCCTTTAAGGTTTCGTGTTCTAAAGTCTTTACTCTTACATTAGTCTGGTGCAGGGGCTGGGAGGGGCGTTCTGTTAATGACTATGTATTGTCTTATAATGTTGCAATGATGTACTGATATCTGGGTGTAACAGGAGATGTTTTATTGCTTTGATCTGTTAGTAGAATAATGATGGTAGACTTCCTTCTAGGCCTATAACTTGTCTATTCTCAAGTTCATCAGTTCATTAACAATGTCAGATAATAGTCCCATTTATGGGCTGGGCCTTAAAACCAATTAAAAACAAAACAGTAATTTAGTGCTTCCATAACATTTCAGTAGCTGTTATGCTTGTGGAGATATTTTGTAGGAAGATTGCTTTTATGGATCACATTGGTCTCACAAAATGAAATTTTAGTCAAAGATATATGAAGTTTATAAATGTTGTTTTTATTTCCTCACAAGAGGGGATAAGATGAAAGTCATACCCAAGCTTAACATGGCCTGGGCTGAAGCCAGAGTGTTTCTAATTATCCCTAGGTCTAGGCCTACAAGGTTTTAGCCTCCATATAATCTAAACTTCTGTAAATCTGGACTGTGAAGGCTTTAGTTTCCAGCCTCCATCAGTTAACGTAGGCCTAGAATACCTTCAACCTCTGAGACCTACTGCTGAATAAGCTTACCCTTTCTAGTTTTTTTTTTTTTTTTTTTAACTCAAGCTGACTGGTTCAACTCAAAAGTTCTGGCCCCAAGCTCCTCTCCAAGCTGACTGATTCAAATTGGCTTCTCTTGGTTTATCACTGAATTGCTTTGTTTGGAAAAAGTGCCTCTGAACATCTGAACTCCATGAAGTAAATAGCACTGACTGCAGGAACTCTACTGTATTCATTTTTGAACTCTGCTGTACTGTATCCACATGCTCTCTTTGTCTTCCCCCAACCATGCCTCTCTCTCTCTTTCTGGGCTGCTCTTAAGTAGTTTGGTTTCCATTATAGAAGGTTAACTGTTTCAGAAAGCCCTTAATGCAGAATCGTGCTCCTCCAAATAACTCAAAAGTAAGTTGATTAGAGAGACTAATTACATCTGATGAATACCTTCTCCATTTTTCATAACTTAAGCCTAGATGTGATGTCTAATGGAAAAATTCCACATGCAAAGACATAAGGTTGTACAGAATAAGCATGGGAGGGGACAGAAAATTTATTTTGCCATTTAAATATTTTGCCATTCTGCATGGCACAAGAGAATTATTTTAAATAGGTCAGCTTGTATAATAATAGATTGGATAATGAGATATTGGGGCACATTTTAAAAACATACTTCCTTGAACAATTTAAAGATATTTAAAATGAAAAACTGGTTTTAAATTTGGGACCAGATTTATAAAAGGGAAATTATAATAAGAAGCTATTATAGTATCCAGAGCCAGGAAGCCCAGGAAACATCAGTACCTCACAGTGCAATTCAGAGAACCAGGATGCCAAATGTTCTTAACTACCAAGCTATCCCTCCAGGCCAACTTTAAAACTGAAAACAAAACAAAACCCCAAAAGAATAGCAACAAAACAACCAAACAAACAAATAAACAAAAAATAGAAAACAGGTGCTAGTATCGCAGGGATGGCAAGGAGAAAGACGTGAATCTGCACCTTGCAGTGGTCTCGAGGGCAAGAAACACTTTATAGTCCATGCTGAATATTATCAAGCATGACAATTGGTGAAATCTCCAGGGGTTAAAATCTGGCCTAAATCAATTGTATTCCTTCTCAAGACTCTGATAGGGTTAAAGACCAGGTAGCTTAGTTTTACAATTAAGCCTAGTTGTTTGGGGATTAAGATGTTTTTAGGTCTAGATAGATGTTTTAAGTTGATAACGATGAGATATGATAGATGTTTACTTACATTTAGAATTTTAGACGCACCAAGATAGGAAAAATGTTTTCTTCAAGGCTGTCAAATACAAATAGCCAAAAGGCTAAGAATTTAACATTTATATAATTCATGATTTTGTCATGGTTTTTCTTGCTATAGGTAGTTTGCTGTATATAGGTGTAATGATATAAATGTATATGTAAAAATTTTAAATGTTTAATAAAAAATCAAATAAATAAAAATAAATAAAATCTGGCCTAAAAGAGTGATAACACCACTTCTCCAGTTATATATCGCATGTGTCACCATTTCTGTGCTTATAATTCCTTAAGTATTTCTAAGTGGGTAACAAACCAATACTACTGCACAAATAACTCTTGAAATATAATATTCCAAATCTAATTCAAAGAGCTACAGCTCCCACACTGTAAAAATAATTATTCCCAGATATATTTACTTTAGAAAAATAGCACTTGTAGTGGCAAAATGCCCAAGGCAAAACACTGCAAATTTATAAATGAGGTCCTAATTAATACTTTAATCCTAAAATAAATGAAGCTAAAAATCATTTCTTAGAAAGCAACATTTTTATACTCAGAAATGCATTGCAGCCAATACCACTTTATAATGTCATACAGTTGAAAACAGCCAGAATAGTTTTCCAAGAAAAAAATTGTACCTGAATCCTAATGATTTGGATAATTCTGATGATGATCATTATTTGTTGCAGCAATGTAAAACCAGGCCTTTGTAGAACAAGGAAGCTTTATTTTGATGAGCATAAGTTGAGTTCACAGTATGTATTTCCTTTATAGTTAATGGGTGACTATGCATACTGTATATTCTGACAGAGATGTTGCATGGTATAGCAGTTATGGTAAAGAAGTTCTTGTCCATTTCACTATCTCATACCTCTTCTTAGATGTATTTTATGTGGTGTTGAATAACAAATGATTCTGTCCTTAAGGCAAAGTAAGTGGAATAAATTTCTCCTTTGTTCACTTTGTCTAATGGAAATGGAGTGAGAACTACATTCAGAATCGCAACCCAGACCTGGGTGAATGGATCATTTGGTAAAGCATTTGGCACACAAGGATGGGGACCTGGGTTTGGGTTCCAAGCATGATTGTAGAAATCTGGGCATGGTAGAGGGTTTCTATAACACTATCACCCCTGCAACAGAGATTGCTGCATTACAGAACAGCAGGTCTAGTAAAGTCAGCATGCTCCAGGTCCTGAGAGAAAACAAATCCCACCAAGTAAAGTAAGGAGCAGGTGAGGTGGCTAAAGTAAGACAAAACGCACCTGACGCCAAGTGTGACATCAAGAACTCAATGCCTGAGAGTCACAGGTAGGGACAGCTAATTCTTGTAAGTTATATTCTGCTGCTTATATGGACAAATATGGGTACTGGCTTAGTCAAATTTTAATTCCTGTGAAGAGGTACCATGACTAAGAAACTTTTATAAAAGAAATTATTTATTAAGAAATGCTATACTCAAAGTTTTAGTTCATTATTGTCATGGTGAGACGCATGGTTAGGATACAGCAAGATATACTAGAGAGTTAGCAAAGTTCTACTCAGCAGACAGCAGCAAGAGAGGGAGGGAGAGAGTCTAGGCCTGGTTTGAGCATTTGAAACCCCAAAGCCCAGCTCATCCTCACTGACACTAGTCGTCCAACAAAGCCACACCTACCCCAACACAACAAACTTCCTAATAGTGCCTCTCTCACATGACTAAGAATTCAAATATAAGAGGGCCATTCCTATTCAAACCATAGATACACACACACACACACACACACACACACACACACACACATACCTACATAAAAACATGCACATAAACTAATTGACATATACACTAAAATTAAATAAAGTGTTAAGAAAATATTTTCAATATAAAAAAGGTGTGTGATAGAGAAAGATGTCTAATGTTAAACTCTGGCGTGATCTTACCTGTACAGATACGCCCGTATCCCAAATATATACATGCGACACAACAACACACACAAAAATACACACCCACATACAGGGTTACTCCAGAATCCAAGTACTTGTACCTTTTCAGAGTCTGTCATACTAAGTTCATAACACATTAATTGAATTTGCACTTAATATAATGTCAGGCCCACTCCTTCGACCAATTGGAGTATATAAACTCACAATCATAAACAAAAGCCACTAACAAGGCTACTTACTTGTATTAAGATATTTCCTATCATAACATGTCATCCATTAGGAATCACAGTTTATACTGAATGTTATATACTATCTTTAGTGCTGGAATTACATTCAGTCACTTTTTTCTGTACAACTCCTGGTGTAAACCAGCCAAAAATTTATATAATTATTTTGTTATTTATTGATTGACAAAAATAGATAAACAATGTGATATTTCTGTTTCAATAATATATTGTCCATTATTTTTTGCAATATGTTATCTATAAAGCAATATATATATGTGTATGTGTGTATATATATATATATGGAGAGAGTCATCTTTTGCATTTTCCTTTAATTTATATTAATTAATTCCTTTTATTTTCAATTTTTTGGAATTAAAACATAATTACATAATTTCCCCATTCCCTTTCTTCATCCAGTCCCCTCTTAAGTACTGCCACTTTGCTCTATGTAAAATTTATGACCTCTGTCATTTTTAGTTTTTGTTATACATATACATGCATTATAAATAAACATAATAGATATCTATATATATACAAATACAATCTGCTGAGTCTGTATAATATTAGTTGAATATATAAGGTTTTACAGCTGACCACTTGATTTACATATTCAATTTGGGGTCTTTATCATGGGTAAAATGCTTTATCCTGTTATCAGCATTTCTTAGTTTTCTATAGTTCTTTGTCTAGGCTGTAATAGCAATAATTGAAATAATCTCTTTAAATTTTAATCTTTAAGAAATCAAACTTAGTTTAAGAAAGACTTGTCAAAATGTCTAACTTTTTCATGCTATCCAAAGAAGTATATAATTCATTTAGAAAACTCTAATGATTTCTCTATACTAATATTTTTATTATATTACTAATTTACCAACATTTCTTTATACTAATCATTTGCAAGAAACCCTTTTTTTTTCAATCTTCTTCCTTATTTTTGTGTTTTATCTTCAAAGAGGATAGCAGAGTTTATGGATACAATTCCAAATACATTTTCTATGTTATTCAGTACCTGAGCAAATAAATACATGGTCTGTACTCTAGCTATAAATAGCATATGCTTAGGCTAGCAATCCAGGAGCACAGATTACAGCTGCCTCCACTAACAGTGTAATCCTCGGATACCATTTAATTTATTAGCATCCTGACATCTTCCTTATATCATTACCATCACTATGATCACAATCTTTGTGGTTTGTAGTAGAAATCCCAATGTTCATAAACAACTTGAAAATTCTCTTAGATGTCTCATTAATGATGGATGTTCTTGACTTCACAGTTTCAGAGTATTACCTACTCTGTTTCAGTCAAAATCCGGGTTATGAATTATACTTAGTTAAGAAGCTTCATTGAACCTCCATGTGTGTGCACTGCCGCCATGAGAATAATGTAATGACCCATCCTTCCATACAAGTTTTGTGGCAGCAATGCCTTCCACTAACTACACAGTTGCAAAGTTATTCAGAAGCTGGTCCATTCTGCTAAGAATATTTGAAAAGAATTATAAATTAGCTACAAAAGATAATTTATCAAATATATGTGAATGAAATATATATCATTTAGTAATATTATATTTATCATAAAAATAATTAATTTTATATACCATGGTTGAGAAGACACAGACACATAAAAACAATACCATTCAAAACTTTAGTTAATGCAATATGTAATTTCACTGTTGTTATTTTTTTCGTTATTAAAGTACATGCAGTAGCATGTTGTAAATGCTGTTACTGCTAAAGCTGTTGAACAGCGTCTTACACTTTAGCTATGAGAAAAGGAAACCTAGAAGAGCAAAACAGTTTGTGTCTCCACACAGCCATATTTTGAACTTTCCATAAAAGTGTGGAGCGTTACCCTGTAAAACTGTCTTAAGTCTCTGCAACTCTGTCTATTATCTGAGGTATAAAGTGAAGCCCTCAACAGTATAGACAGGGCACTAACACAGTTACCTAGTTTTGCATCAGGGGTCATGCAGCCTCCCATTACCCTTCAAGAGAAATGGGCAACCCAATGTACTGGATCAGACACTTCCTTAATCCCATCCGCCGGTGCTGTAACAGCAGGTACTTCCACAGATAATTAGCTGCCAAATAGTCAGTATTTTACCAACTATTTAGTAAGTAATGCTTCAGTAAACTAGAAAATATCTTGATAGCTAAAGGAAATATCAAACTGTGTGGGGGGGTCAATGAGAAAAGAACAATTTTTTCAACAAAGTACATTAGACACTAACTATACAGTGACACTCTGACTTGAGGGGAGTTTAAGATATTTGAGTAGAGTTTAAATTCTTCTATTTGAAAGAACAAATGTGATAAGACCAAAACCCTATCATGAGCCCAGGAATGGCTACAAATGTCTCCATTGATTAGAAGCCTAAACTCAAACCCATATTTCATTGTAAGGGCAAAGACACAGTCTCCAAATTCTCACTTTCAAGGTAATTTTTTGTTCTTAAATTCACTGTGCTTCTCAAGTCACACAGCATTATTCCTTTTACTGGCAGTGCATTTAAAATAGCATCTTAGAAAAATGCTACTCTGTTTTTCTGTATTTAAGCAGAATACTAGGTTTCAATGATTCACCATTTCCATTAATGTTAGAAGCAAGTTGACTACTTTTATATGTTCCTTTATGAGTAATATCTTTAAGAAATTAAGTCCCAGGGGTCCCGCTCAAACTAAGGCACCAGCCAAGGACAATACAGGAGGTAAACTTTAAACCCCTTCCCAGATCTAGCCAATGGTCAGAATATTCTCCACAGTTGAGTGGAGAGTGTGATCTGACTTTCTCACGTACTATGGTGCCTCACATTTGACCATGTCCCCTGGAGGGGGAGACCTGGTAGCATTCAGAGGAAGGACAGCAGGTAGCCAAGAAGAGACTTGATACCCTATGAGAATATATAGGGGGAGGTGATCCCCCTCAGGAACAGTCATAGGGGAGGGGAATAATGGGAAAATGGGGGGGGGGAGGAATGGGAGGATACAAGGGATGGGATAAACATTGAGATGTAACAAGAATAAATTAATAAAAAAAAAAGAGTCACTTTACACTTTCCAGAAATACTTCATATACACTATTTAACAATTAAAAAAAAAAAAAGAAGTCAAGGTTGGTGTAAGTCAGTAGTACTCTGATTTATTTTTGTGTTCTTTGCTAAAAACTAAAAGGTTGCTAGACATTTGAACTCAAACTAGCACTCTTCAGGGGAGTCCCTTTCCTTACACTTTTCTCTATTTTTCTTTATTTATACATAGCCAGTGTTCACTGTAGTTCTAATATCTAATACTAATAATACCTAATATACATAATAATTTTTCATTCCTAATCTTTTTAATGCCTCTCCCATAGTCTTTTATTCTTACGAATTCATATGAAATTCTAAAAATCTGAGAGTCAGGTGTATAGCTATACTCCTTAACACTGAAAGTTATTTTGAGAATATAATGCTATAGATGTAACCCTACATTGGATCCTATCTATAAAGTTCACCATGAACAGGAACAAAAGTGTTTTTGTTTATGGTAATTACTTCAATATTTTTAGCACAATTTCCTGGCAGAGTTTTTCATTTTAACAATTGAGTTACTTCCAGAGATGCCATTACTCTTTGTAAAAAGAAATAGCAATGCAAAAGTAGATCTCTATTTACAACAGGTGTTTTGTGATAAAATTGGATGCGGAATAAAGCTGTTGAACATTCATTTAAGGTCTATGGACTCTCTTTACTCTCCAAGCAGCAAGGGATTTACTTACATACGGTGGTTTATAAGCAAAATGAAATCATTTTTCAAAACCAGAGGCATTTATGAATACACTATGGGCTCTGGAACTGCTGTTTAACAATTCTATTTTATTGTGTTCACCTTCTACAGTCTAAGTAATTAGATTGTAATAAAGGCCAATTAAATGTCTCAAATGATTCAAAAGCAAAGACCAATTTTTACTCTTTGGTTTTATTCAAGATACTTTCCAGATGTATATCTTGAATCTTGGGACAATGCTTCAAAGTGAATAGTAATTAAACTGATTGTTGAAAGAATACATAATTTTTCATAAAATATTTCATGAGATATCACAATTCTGAACATTAAATGCAAAATAATTTGCTTTATAATATGTTCATGTTACACTGTTATAAATACATAAGTTATTATGACTCTAATATTTCTCAGCTTCATAGAAGATTCAAGGTTAGTACTAATGGATGTATTTATAAAACAAGTTAGGAAAATTTCATGCAATTAATTATGTATTAGTAATAATACTATAAACACAATGAGCACTTGGTATTCATAGTATATAGCTGTGACTACTGTGACTATTTTGAATATTTGTTGGGTTTTTTTTTTTTTTTGAGCATCTTCCAAACTTTTATTAATACGTAGCTGGAAAAATAACATTCTGCATTTCTTCCAATCCTCCGGGAAGTGTTCGTATTTCTTCTTCCATACCCATGAGGCATTCATATGAATTTCTGAGTATAAGATAGAAAGCTAATGGATGGTAAGAAAATACATTAATATCTAGTTAATTTGTCTTCCAGTAAAAACAATCAGGAAGCATGTGGTGCTATGTGGCTTCGGAATTCTGGAATACCAACTTAGGGCTCCAACTGGGCTCACACACTTTTTTGCTCTTAGATACCATTCATGCAGAATCAGATACAATTGTGTCTACATTTTCAGGTTCAGGTATGTTTCATTTGACTTTGTTGAGAGGTATGGACAAGCTATTATAGCATGACAGAGGCAGACTATTTTGAATATTTGAAAATTCTATCAGGATTGAAGCTAAAACAAAACTAGACATCATTAAAGGACTTCTATTTTAGGAGCTAGGAGAAAACATGAGATGGTGGCCGGCCTGATTGGCTCACTGCACATGTAAATAAGAGGCATGACAGAGCATGCACCAGAATTCAGAACACTGAGCTCTCAAGCAGCACCGGGGGCAGGCAGATGGCCTCCTCTGCACTCTTTAGGTCTCCTTTAATGTGCTTCTTCCACATAATGATGCTGGTGGTATGAGCAGTCACTATCCAATCTAAGGTAGTGTCCAAGCAATCAGTGTTGATTGGCCTCCAGTATGTAAGTAAGTGTCCATGTACAATAAAGCAGACAAGGTTCTTTGGAACCTTCCCTCGAATGGTTTATCTCCACGCCCTTTACCTGCTAATGGTCATTACTGTTATGTCTGGGAACACCCTGGTAATGACAGCATCAGGGTAACTATATACCTCTTCATTTGTAAGTGTAATTTGTCACCTGAAGTATCATCTGAAACATGCGCACCTATGTGCATACCAGCTCAGCTCTCCAAATACTCTTTAGGGTGTATATTGGAAGTGGCTGCAGTGTATCTTCTGCTTGTGAACTTTCAAAATAAATGGGCTGTATTATCAATAATAGCACAGAAGGTGAACAATTTGCTGTTATTTATTCAGGTAATGAACCCACACAATAGGTAGTATTCTCCTGGCTAGAGCTGGCTTTGAATTTTAGTCATTTTCTTCCTTAAATCTTAAAATATATCAGCCGTCAAACAGCAATGTGAGTTTCTAATATATCGGTAAATGAAAACTTTAGCTCAGCCTCTCTTGACAGCATAGAAACGGTTATAAGGTTTGGTAAATTCTCCCTCTGAAATCACAGAGAAGAAACTCCATAGACTCGCCAATGACCCTTGTCAAATAGCAGCTCTCCAGAATGCTCTTTGCCTCGCAATATCTCTGGAGGTTACTAACTCTAATGGGAAGGCAGTGTACCATTGGCTATTACTCTCACCAACAGTGAACTTTGAGGGAAGATGCATCCATTAATTCTGTTTCCTCATTGGCGGGTAGAAGTCCCAATGGGGTGATCTTTATATCATTGTGAAATTAATTGTAGATTTTGGAATGCATTTATAGTAGAAAATGGTGTTCCAATACCTAGACCTCTAATAAAACTGGAAATAACAGTGCAAAGGATGTAATTTCATATTGTTCTTATGATATACATTTTATGAGAAGTGAGATTTTATCTACTTTTCCTGCAAAAAAATTGTACATTTTATGCTTCTCGGGAATCACCATTTATTGTAAAATATTTATTACTGCGCTGAGTGGAGATGAGTTTTACAAAAAAAATTTGTGGTAATTTCAAATGAAATAGAGCTTTTGTTTAGGCCCTTTGCAGTGATTATTTCATGTTTCCTGTTACCTATATACATCTATAATGACCTAGTCACTATTTAATAGGGCATATTGTCACACTGAAAAATGCAGTTTCAATAATAAGGAAATTATATTGATATCAGATAATCAGCTAGATGTGTCTTTGATAAAAAAGGTTTATAATAGTTTTAATGAATAGATCAGTAGACATGAATTTGAAATACTTTGACCACTTGCTACAAACTACAGCTAAAATATCTATTCAGTATTATCTATATGAAAATATAGAACAATCCATGGATGTTACACAATTTCTTTTCTTTCTTGGCAGCTTGCATAGTATTTACTCAAATAATCCTGGTCCTGTATCCTAAGAATGCTGTCTATAAAATAGTGGCTTACCTTCGAACTCTGAGAAACATCCAAAGGCGATAGAAACAGTCATTGGATTACTCTGATAAACTACTGAAAAGAGGTTTCTAGTGATGGGTACTGAGGTTTTAGTTAATCTGTGGCTCTTATGGGACAATTGTTATCCAAGGTGGCAAGTAAGTAAGTGTCTGTGTGTGTGTGTGTGCTTGTGTGTGTGCTATAAATTTAGGTAAATATAAAATAATATCTTGAGGGTTCATCAAGCAACCTTGGGTTTTTATGCCTCTTACCACTTTCTTATTTTTATTTACTTCCTTCTTCTCTCCAGTTAGAACTCCCCTTTCTTCTCCCCATATCATCATGTTACCTGGTCCCTGATATTTCTGTCTCAAGCCACCTCCCAACACAATCCCTTTGTACTTACTTGGTATCACAATGACTGCATGTTGTATGTTAAGTTTGAGGATTTGGATTTAAGGATTAAATATGGGTTAACTCTCTAGATATAGTTTATCTTTAATTTCATGATTTTATTTTTATTTACGGCTGAATAATATTTCACTGTTTATTTGTACCACACTTTCTTTATCCATTCATCAGCTGAAGTACTTTAAAGAAGTCTCTACTCCCTAGCTCTTATGACCAGGACATCAGTAAATGTCCCTGATAGCTAATGGGATTTCCACTCCAGAGTCCAATATATATTACACAGTTGTATGGTTGAAAACAACATGGTATGGACACAAAGACCAATTGAATAAAAACCCATAGAAGTGGAAAAATGACTTGATACCCTATGAGCATATACAGGGGGAGAAGGTCCTTCTCAGTCACAGTCATAGGGGAGGGGAGTAGGGGAAAGCAGGAGGGAGGGAAAAATGGGAGGATACAAGGGATGGGATAACAATTGAGATATAATGCGAATAAATTATATATATATATATATATATGAAGCAGAAAAATTGAAAAAATTTGCAAGGTACATATTTAATGGAGGTTTAATCTTCAGGATATATACGTAAAGCCTCAAAAAACAAAGTAAAGGAAACATATAACACATTTAAAACAAAATGGTTACATATGTAAATAGAGAGGTCTTAATAACAGAAATAAAAATGTCTAAGAATTCTTTTACAAAAATAAGCCACCATCCTTAGCAATCAGGGCAGTACAAATTTAAATAACTCTGAGATTTCCTTTCACCACAATGAGAATGGTTAAGATGCACAAAATGCCTGAAAACAAATGCAGGCAAGGTTGTAGAAAGGAAGATTCCTGATTGCAGCCAGTTTCCATGTTTTCAGCAAACACCCTAGTAATATATTGGATCTTTGTTCTATTCACTTAAATTAAGCATCTACTGGTTTGAGGACTTCCTGTCTTGAACATAGCCTTTGTGACATTACCTAGCTCCTGATCATGTGAAGAAAATCTAGCATATCATTTCTATTCTTTGTAGAGTTTGTTGGCTCCACCCTGTACAGAGTATGACTTAGAAAATATTGTTTTGTGACTATTGAGCATAGAGACCAATGGCAGACCACGGTAAGGGAATCATCAAGACTCAACTTACCCAATCAATGAGTTTATTATTTTTAATTCCTGGGGCATTGATGACTCAAAGATGATTGTATCACTGAATGTCCTCCCCATTTTTTTAAATGTTTAACTCATTAAAAAAAAAAATAGAGCTCTGGAGTTTTCCAAATGATGTGAAGGCGGTTTGGCAGGTCAGAACTTCTGTCTTCATCAATCCTCTTATATAATCTTAGGGAACAAGAGATCTTTTGCATTAGGTATATTTTAATACTTCCTGAGGTTTGTGAGTTTTTTTATTATCTGAATCATAAGAACCCTTCATTCTGGACTTCCTGATTTATAACAAGTTTTCTCCTGGACATGGAATGTTTCAACTGGGAAAGAATGTCTACATCACAAACGACTCAAAGAAATTGTTTCCTAAAATTACTTAATTGTTAAGGCCCATTGTTTTTTCTAGTTTGTGTCACTTAAATCCTTGGGTAAGTATAGAGTATTAAAGTCTACTAGATGTGTAATATTTATTTATGTACATCGTATTATTTCAATCCAAATAGTATGTAAGTCTTCATTGCCACCTTGACTAGACTTTGAGTCATGGAGGAGGCACATTGCCGGGCATGCCTATGAGGACAGTTAAAGAATTTTCCCTGAGGAGTTTAAACTGATCTTGAATAAGTGTGTCATCACTTTGAAAGAGGCAAGGAATGACTGAGTCTAGTAGAAGTCAGTTTGAGAAAGATTTCACTCCTCCCTGGTTTCTCAGAGAAGAAACAGTGCCATCAGCAGTCTCACCCACCCCTCGCCCCCACCACAGCTACAGTCATTTTTCTTCCTCTATTTTGTTTTGTTTACAAAATGATTTTTCATACACTTTCACACACTTTTCTTTTTCACACAGTTTCCCACCCCTCAACTCCTTCAGATACTACAGTTACTTTAGTTACGTAGCCACACCTTCCTTACATCAATGGGCCTGGTTCTTTAAATCATGAATCTAAAAACAAACTTTCATGTCTTCCTTAAGTTACTTTTGCAGACAATTTATCACAGCAACAGGAGAGGTAACTAAGAGTTGTTTAGAAGCGGCCGGGTCTACAAATACCAGCATACTATTATGCAAAACTTAGAAAGGAAATGTTTGTGGCTAAGAAGAGTGTTATTTATTGTTATTATGCATCTATATCCAAAGTTGTGTTTATGTTTCCTGTGCTTCTACTGAATTTATATGCTTTCACTAAGAATGATTTATATACTGGCATATCTATTACAGGGGAAGATTCTCTGAATTTTGTCATGCATTTAATATAAAGCAAGTATTAAAATTCATTTGGAAAGACTTAAAAAACAATTTCTGTTTAAAACATCATTAACCATGTTTTTGAATTGAAGAAGAACTTACATCTTTTATTTTATAATTTAATAAACATCTTATATTGCATTAATATATAATAGAACATACAGCTTCTCAATTTTTATGGGTGTTCCTAAAGTTAAAAGTCATAGAAAAAGCACCTAAAAGTTATATTATTACACTTCACATCTTACCCTCCTAAAATATTTTTGTGTGACTATATTAAAACCTTCCATAGTGTGATTGTGAACATCGAAATATTTAAATGGTGTTAAAAATGCGTGCCAGTTCCTAGATTAAGATCTCTAAATCTATTAATTTTCCATATGTTTTGTTTTACAGATATAGATATTTATATGTAGTTATTTCAAAGAAAGGCAGAATTAATTTAACAATTTATATTAAATATTTTAGTCATTTTTATACAATTGAACATTAATATTTAGTCCTATATACTAGTTAGTGTACAGGGTAGGTAGAAAATATTTATCTAGCACAACATTAAATCTCACACACAAAATGTAAAATTAACATCAAGTAAACTCCATTTCATGAGAATTCAAACTAAATATGTAATAACTAAATACTTGAACTCATGTTGTATTTATTAACAGCCAATGACAGTGCTCACTCTGGTTGATTATGTGCAGGATTTCTATATGATTATTCATCTATCATGTTACAGGCTTCACAGATTATACTTAAGCATTTTCAAAGGCTTTACATTAAAATTTTCAGTGATATAATTCATGCATCTGATAGAATAACAGTGGTGATGCAGAATAATGACAGCATAAACACCAATCATAAAAGAATTGAAAATAACTACAGGACTGAAAATAACTACAGACATATGGTGGAAGAAAATGGCACTTGTGTATATATAAAAAACACTTAAAAGATTTTCTATGAATATAAACCTATACTTGACCCTTGATTGTACCGTATGCATGATACATAGTACTCTGCAGATTGCATTCTTTGACTTAAATTATCCAAGCAACATTTAATGAGTAAAAATAATTTATTGCATGTAGAAAAACTTTGATTTGTCTATATAATAAATATTATAGTAGATTCATCTAGCAAGTACTGACATAGGAATGTAACTTTTTAAATTTTATGTAACATAAATAACTCACATTAGTATCAAGTGTATGTGTGTAAAACACACGCAAACACATGCATATGCAAATAACACACAAATGGGAGGGGGGATTATTTTTAAACTGCATTCATGCTTTCAATCAAACCTGTCAACAACTCTTGTCTAAATCATTAGCCAAATGTGTATTGCCATGGTTACTATATTTGCATAAACTTAGTAAATGCCTTTCTCCACTTGTTAAAATGTTTTCCTTTTGATTTCTTGGCTCTATGTAAATTTGATAATTTTTGATGGTTTTCTCAGATCAGCCTCAGTGAAATTTTATCATACCAGAGACATATGTATAGCAAGCTGTCAGCATCTATTTCACAGAAAAACCATAGGTGTCCATTTTGGAAGAATAAAACTAAATCCTTCTCTCTCACCCTGAACAAACTCATTTCCAAAGAGACCAATGACCTCAATATAAGGGCAGATAGCCTACATCTGATAGAGCAGAAATTAGGTAATATTCTTGAACCTAAAGTCATAGACCTAATAGTGCATTAATTAAAATACAACAACTAATAAAGGAGAACTGCCTGCATCCAAGCTGCCCGTTTTTAGGCAGAATTCTGTTTGTATCAGGAACAAGGACATTTTCCAGTGGCTGGTTTGCCACATTTGAAGCCATCTCCATACGGAGGTTCTTTGATGATCATCATCTTCTTTGAGGTCAGCTGGGTGTTGCCAGGAGTTGACTTGTCTTGTTGTCCAAGAAACTTTAGGATTATAAAAACATCTTTAAATGCTATATTCCGTGTGTCTCTGAGGCTTTTGAAGACCTTATTTAACAATTTTACCTCATATATCGATAGAGTCGTATCTATCTGTTAGGCTTAGGATATATATTCTTGTGCTAGAATCTGACAAGTATTTGCAATGGCCGTGTTTTTTTTTTATCAATATACTAAATTCTATACCATTGACTTAGACAGGAAGAGTTTGGATAAAAAATTTTAATTGATGAATTTCAAATCAATTGAAAGCAACGTGCTAATATAGAAATGAGAACCCTACATACAGATAAATCCTAGATTTTAATTTATAAATGTTGGAGGAATGTTCATACAAGACATTGTGTTTTGAACATTATTTCACTGTAATATTTAAGAGTTTTATAACCAGAAGAAATATTGTGAACTAAATCACTAAATATTTGAGTCAAATTTCATGATCCTGGAAGCTCTGTTTTTACCTAAAGACCACTTTTTATTATTATAAAAGTTTAAGACATTTTTGAAAAATTAAATAAATACCTATCCAGCATAAGACACTATTATTTGCAGGAAGAAAATGCCTACAGAATGACTAAATTGTCTATTTTCTGCCATAGAATGAATATCTAGAATATAAAAAGGACTGAAAGCCAAAATACCAAAAAAGAAAACAATGCAGAGTCCCCAAAATCATGCACTTATGTTGAACATCGCTCTTACATACTCTGATGCTAATTACTGCTTGCTCTCTGTACCCCAAGGTTGCTATGTAACCTTGCCTAAGGAAATTCTTTTTTGACCAATCAAAGGCCATCAAACCTGGGAAGGACAAATAGGAATGGAGTGGCTAATGTTTCTGACATTTGGTAGACACAGAGACTCTTGGGAAGGAGAGGAGACCAGAGGAGAAGAGAGAAAGAAGGGGCCTATGCCATGGGTTAGGTGGAGGAGATGCACATGTCTGAAGTGGATGGAGATTTGGCCCAGATGATGATAATTAGCTAAGTATTTGGGCTAACAGTTGGAAGGTAGCTCCACAAAAATTGCTAGAAGCAAATGGCATGTGACTGGGGCAGTTATCCCATACCTGCCCCAACATGGGAAGTAGTTTAGAACATAATTTATAACCTGCCCTGTCCCTGGTTAACCAAGGCTATTAAAAAAACATATGTCTGTGTCTTGATTGATTGTTAGTGGGTTATAATAGACCTCTGTATTAATAATTATAGGCCTGATAATAAACTAGGCCATACTGATATATTAACCACAACATAGATAAATCCATTAATCAAGGGCAAACTTTTCCCATTCAGTGAACTCTCTTATTACATTGACTTCTTTTCCTATGCAGTCTTCTTAGATGACATATCTCCAGCCTGTTATCCTGTTTGTGTGTGTGTGTGTGTGTGTGTGTGTGTGTGTGTGTGTGTGTGTGTGTGGTTTTAAGGTTTTATGCAAAAGAGCAACTCTTTTAATTTGTTGCAGTTATGTAGTTTTGTGTTTTACGTCTACATCTCTAATTGATTTATAGTTAATATTAGTGTGTGGTAAAAGCAACCCTGTTTCTATTCTGCTGCATAATAATAGAAATCTGTGATCTATCATCAGCATTATAAAAGATATCCAAGGGTTCTGCTCAAACTAAGGCACCAACCAAGGACAATACGTGCAGTAAACTTCAAACCCCTACCCAGATCTAGCCAATGGACAGGACATTCTCCACAGTTGAGTGGAGAGTGGGGTATGACTTTCACATGAACTCTGGTGCCCCATATTTGACCATGTCCCCTGGATTGGGGAGACCTGGTGGCACTCAGAGGAAGGATAGCAGGCTACCAAGAAGAGACTTGATACCCTATGAGCATATAGAGGGGGAGGAGGTCCCTGTATATTTTATAATTATTGAAAATTGAAAACTTCAGTAATTGATAACAGTAGTGTGTGTGTCTATATTAGAGCACCCTCTATTTCTTTGAGATAGTTTATTGAATTACCCAGGGGTCTTCAAACATTACAGACATAGTCTTAGTAAGGACATATGGTGAAAGCTTTGAAGCAGCCAATAATTCTTTCAATGTAGGGTATAGACTACAGTTAGAGCCTTATCGAGTATTTTAATAGGTAAAAGAGTATACTAATAAAGGAAGGTGATTTGAGAATACAGGAAATTAAATATTATACATTTTATATGAAGTAGCATTGCCATAAAATTTTAATATATTTTACATATACTAATATTATCTATAAAACTACATTAGTGATTATAAGAACAAAATCTCTAGCCAGATGTCAGGAATTTAATTTGTATTTTAATCCTGAAAATGTGACTTTGGGATAGCAACTTAAACACTCTATGCCAAATTAACAATCAAGCATAGTTATAAAAAGGCATTCATCATGTTAAATATTCATAACACATCTGTTACATGTGCATACTTAATAAGTGTTAACTGTGATATACCTGTAGAGGACTAGAAAGGGAAATTATATGGCAGCATAACTATGCTTTTTAAGAGTTTATTATAAGACTCTTCTGTATCAATGGCAGAAATTGAGGGTTTTAATAGAAAAACTAATAATCATAAAATATTTTATACGAAAATATATATTATTTACCTGATACTAAGAAACAAAATAATTATTTGACATAGAAACTTAGTATCAAAAAAACTAAACTGGATTGATAGTTGGAATTATGCACTTAATTGTTTATGTACCTCAGTACAAAAGAAATTAGAAAAGATCCTCAGTGAGGTAACCCAGACTCAGAAAGACGTGCATGGTATGTACTCACTTATAAGCAGATTTTAGCTGTATAGTACAGGAGAAGCATACCATAATTAACAGACCCAAAGAAAATAGGTAACAAAGAGGACCCAAGGGAGGATGCTTAAATCTCACTCAGAGGGGAAAATAGAGAGATGGAAGTAGTGGTTGAAGAGAGGGAACAAAGCAGGAGAAGGAACACTGACAGGAATAAGGGTGACCACACCTGGGAGAGCTGGCACAGGAGGACGAAAGGCCTGCAGAGAAAAGAGGAACTGTGGGTAGGAGCATCTCTGTGACAAGCTAGAGACCTAGGTCAGGTTAGGCCTCTGGGGGGAAATGCTACTCACAGTAGAAGGTACTGTGGATACTGAATAGGATACTCTCTAACTAGACATGACTCCAAATGGAGGGAAGAGAATACCAACCCATCCACAAAAACTTCAACCCAAAATTTATCCTGTCTGCTAGACATTCAGGGGAAAAGATAGAACAGATAGAACGGAGATTGAGGGGATGTCCAACCAATACCTGGCCTAACGCAAGACCCATGCCACTCTTAATGATACTCTGCTATGCTTACACATAGAAGCCTAGCATAGCTGTCCTCGGAGAGGCTCCACCCAACAGTAGTTTGAAACAAATGCTGAGAGTCACAGCCAAACATCGAGCAAAGCAAAGGGAGCTTAGTGGAAAATCGAGGGGAAGGAAAAAAAGGACCCAGAGGTGACAAGAGATCCACAAGACCAACAGAGCCAGCTAACCAGGGCCGAGAGGGGGCCTGTGAAGTCTGAAGCACCAAGCAAGGACTATGCATGGACTAGACCTAGGTCCTCTACGTACATGTAGCTGATGGGCACCTCAGGCTCCGTGTTGGTCCGCTAGTAAGAGGAATGGGGGTTATCCCTGATATGGACAATCTTGCCTGCTTTTTAATCACTTCCACCTGAGGGGACTGCCTTGCCATGCCACAGGAGAAGAGGAGAAACATAGACCTCATAGGACATGATGAGCTGGGGTAGACGGGAGGGGTGCTCCCCTTTCCTGAGGAATGAGGGGGGACGATAGGGATAGGAGGGAGGGACGGGAAGAAGAGGAGGGAGGAGACTATGCCTGGGATATAAAGTGAGTAAGGTAATTAATTAAAAAGAAACCAAAGACAACCTCAAATTTCAGAGCTTAAATTTTAAAGTAGGAAAACTGCACAATAACAACTAGGAAATTTCTTTAAAAACAGTAGCTAGAGCATTGCCAGTCCACCATATTGTCTCGGTTGGGTTTTTTCACTTCCCTCCATTCCAACGTTTTCTTTTCCATATGATTTAATGATATTTTTCTTCCTTATACTATTTAAAGTCTATTTACTTTTTAGTCTTGCCATGCACTTATCTAATCTATATATGATTTCTACTATTAAACACCCTTTTACTTTTCCTGCTTTTCAGGTCCCCTCTTTCTTTCTATAATTTTGAAGTACTTAAGTAGTATAAAATCATGTAAGGTTTGGTTCTCTTACAGTTACTTAAGTTTGCTTTTGAGCTTTTTCATTACTGAAAACATATTTTAATAAAATTTATTTTTATTTGTTTGTTTATAACTTCATATTCCATGCTACCCTCTTTCTCCTCTCCTCCCCGACCCACCCTTCCTTCCTCATTTCCCATTCCTCCTCCCTTGTTCCTCAGAAAAGGGGATCCCCCACTCAACAACCAAACTGAGCTCATCCAGTCACATCAGGATTGAGAATATCCTTTTCTCCTGTGTTGGGTGAGGCAGCCCCACCAGGGGGAACTAGTCTCAGAGGAGGCAACAGGGTCCAAATCAGGGATAGGCCTTGCTCCCCTTCCTAAGAGAACCACATCAAGCCTGAGCTGCCCATCAGATACTGCTGGGTAGGGAGCCTAGATCCAGTCAATGCGTGGTTCTTGGTTAGTGCAACAGTATATGCAAGCCTTCTGGGCCCCAGTTAGGTGGCTCTGTTGGTCTTCTTGTGGAGCTACTGTTACTTCCAAGTCCTTCTATCCTTTCCCCTCACTTTCCCACAAGACTCCCTATGCTTTGCCCAATATTTGGCTGTGAGTCCCAGCATCTGTTTCAACCTACTGCTTGGTGGAGCCTCTCATGGGACAGCTGTGCTAGGCTCCCATCTGCAACACAGCAGAATATCTTTAACAGTGTCATGGTTGGCTCCCTCCTGTGGGGAGGGTCTAGATTGGACCAGGTACTGGTTGCATATGCCCTCAATCTCGTTTAATTATTTTTTAATTTATATTATCTTGTTACTGTTTTTTAAAAATAATATTCATTGATATTTCTTTCTTTCATTTAGTTAACTTTGTTTCTTTTTTCTTTTTCTCATATTTCTTTCTTTATGTCAATAATTTAGTATTTTCATATTTACCTGAAGTATTTTTGCGTAGTAGTTTCAGACAGGGTTTCTCTATTTAGCCTTGGCTGACTGACTGTAATTTTGCTCACCTTTAAGTATTGGGATTAAAGGTGGGCACCACAACTTGACAAAAAAAATTGTTTTGCTCTGGTTTTGAGACTTGGTTTCTATGTGCAGTCTTGGCTGTCCTGGACTTATTTTGTACACCAGGCCTTGAACCCACAGAGATATGCCTGTCTCTCCCTTCTTGAGTGCTGGGATTACAGTTGTGCACCAACATGCTGGGCTGACAAATAATTCTTAAGTTCCAGACATCCTATGTTCATTTACCATTTACTTGTTTATGTTTATTTGTGAGTATAATATATATTATATTTATTATATTATATTATATTTAACAAAATGATTTTGATTTTACTGTAACAATTTTTCTCACTATGTGCTACTTGTAGATATGTCATAAAAAGTAGGCTACTCAATAAGACTATATCTAAGCTAAAAAACATATTCAAACCAATGGATATGTAAACCACATAATAGAATTATAGACTATATAAACACATAAGGTTACCTGATTACTTAAAAATTAATATCACCTCAACTATTCCATTGGAAATAATGGTAGATGAAATTTTCTAGTGTTATCTAATGAAAATTATCCGTTACTGCAAAGAAGATACAACAAATAGATGAATGAAAACCAAGACTTGGAGAAGAAGATCAACTAGACAAGAAAATATCCGTAAAGTGGATTTTTTATAAAAAGGTTCCAACCAGGAAAATCTAAACACTGTGGACAAAAAGTTAGCAAGAAACAAATGAATACATTGAAATAAAAATTCAATAAGCAAAGTAAACAACAGTGGAAATAGTTACTAATACTATCAATCAACCAAAATTTCCTATGGAATCTCTCATGGACTCACAGATAAGTTTCCCAAAACATTCTATTTTTCTTTGCATTGACAAATAATAACAGAATAGGCAACTGACATAGTCACAAGGTCATTTTTTTTATTTCAGTCAATACGTCTGCTTTAATGAAGAGTGACATCAAAAACAAAACATGATTTCCTTTTCACAGGAAAACATGATTTCCTTTTCACAGGCAAAGTCAGTTTAACATGCAACATTTTTGCTTTATCAAATCTGTGGATACTTTAAAATAATAAATCCAAAGATCAGTCATAGTTTAGAATAATTTCATCTTTAAAACATTCATTAGTTATGTAAAGTAGATGAAGCCATAGAAACGTAGCAATGGTTTCACACTAAATCAAATCTCCAATGTCCGTGGACTATTTAAAGTTTTATTGAGGCCTTTCTACATTGCCTACTAATCCTAATAATAGAATACTTAATGATCCTTCAGCATGTAGTGTCTTAGGGATTTTCATTTTAGTTTTATTTTTCCCAATTGTGTACTTAAATTCTCTTAGTTGATTTTTATAATTTAAGCATTTTATTAATATATTAAAAATAATCTTATGAGCATAATTTTTCTTTGGATATCATTTTTATATCTTTTATAGAATGATCAGACTTACATTAAAACTATCAATGGATGATCACATTCCCTGTCAGTATTTACACATAGATGTGATAGAAAATTTTATACAAATGGCCATATGGCTAATTTTCAAGGCTCTGAGACACATTTTGACCATTTGAAGGTGATTTTATAGCTGAAATTTTTAACAAGGTCATTTATAACAAGTTTCTAAATATGAACGATAGTAAGAAATTAGCATAAATGAAAAATGCCCCTTTTCAATATATGTGTTCTGGTCAGTTTCATGCTAATTTGACAAAAATTAGACAAATTTTAGAAAAGGAAACTCACTGAGGAAAATACACCACTAGATTGGCCTGTAGTCAAATGATTATGGTTGATATGGGAGAGCCTAGCTCTCTATGAGCAGTTCCAGCCAGTGCTCTATATTGGATGCTATTAGAATGCTGACTGAGTAAGCAATGAAGAGAAAGCCAATAAGCAGCCCTACTCTATAGCCTGTGCTCCTGACACCAGTGTCCTACCCTGCTTGAATTCCTCTTCTGGCTTCCCTCAATAATGGATCCTAGGTGAGTCTTCTAGCAGCTGGGGATATGGAGCCTGAGTGAGATAACCTTTGTCTCAAAATTTGTCCTGCCTATAAGAAGTTTAGGGGTCTGGCAGATCAGAGTTTTGGTGTGATCTTGCCTTCAGTTTGTGAGTATTTTATTGAGTATTTTTGCATCAGTGTTCCTAAGGGAAATTGATACGAAATTCTCCTTCTTTTTGGGTCTTTGTGTAGCTTAGGTATTAAGGTGACTGTAGCTTCATAGAATGAGTTTGGTAGTGATCTTTCTCTTTCTATTTTATGGAATAGTTTGAGGAGTATTGGTATTAGTTCTCCTTTGAAGGTCAGGTAGAATTCTGCACTGAATCCATCTGGCCCAGGGCTTTTTTGTTGTTGTTGCTGGGAGACTTTTGATGTTTTCCTCTCATTCCTTAGGGGACATAAGACTATTTAATGTGTTTGCCTGATCCTCATCCAACTTTGGTAAGTGGAATTTATCAAGAAAATTATCAATATCTTACAGATTTTCAAATTTTGTGGCATACAGCCTTTTGGAATAAAACCTAATGATTCTTTGTTTTTCTTGGTTTCTGTTTTTATGTCTCCCTTTTCATTTCTGATTCTGTCTCTCCACTAAAGAATGGATGAAGAAATTGTGGTACATTTACACAAGAGAATACTATTCACCTATTAAAAATAAGAAAATCTTGATATTTGCAGGCAAATGGATGGAACTAAAAACAATCATCCTAAGTGAGGTAACTGAGACCCAGAAAGACACACACAGTATACAGTCACTTATAGATGGCTATCAGCACAAAATAGATGCCCTATGAGAGACTGCACCCAGTGGAAAATTTGGACAAATACTGGCACTCAAAGCTGGACTCTGGGTGGATTGCTGAGAGTTCTAGGAAAGAATAGGAGGATGACAGGTCCAGGAGGGAGCAGGAGCTTCACAGGGAGACCAACAGGGTCTGAGGATCTGGACACAGGTGAGTCTGCACAAACTGATGCACCAACCAAGGACAATGCATGCAGAGAACCAAGACCCCCTGTTCAGATGTAGCCAATGGCCTGCTGATTCTCCATGTGTGGGGGGTGGGGACTGCTGCTGAACCTCTGACATGCACTCTGGTGCCTACATTTTCGTCACTGCCCCTTGGTAGATGGCCTTGTGGGCACACAAAGAAGGGATGCAGGCTAACCTGATGAGACCTAATAGGCTGTGGCCAGAGAGTGGGGTAAGAAGGCCCCCTATCAGATGTCTAGAGGAGAGGAATATGTAGAAGAGGGAGGGGGTGGGAATGGGAAGGAAAAAAAAAGGGGATAATAATTGTGATGTAATGTGAATACATTATAATAAATTAAAGAAAAGAAGTGTAGGGGTAAAGGTATGGGGCAGACATCAAAGGAATGGCCAATTAATGACTGGCTCAACTGGAGACACACTCCATCGCAGACAGCCAACCCCTGACTCTATAAAAGATATACCACTATGCTTGAGACAAGAGAATAGAATAACTGTCTTCTGAGAGGTTGCAACCAGCAGTTGATGAAAACAAGTGCAGAGACCCACAGGAAAGCAATAGGAGGAGATTGAGTAAGCTTGTGGAGGGAGGAAAGTTTGAGGGAGCCAGAGGGGTCAAGGACACCACAAGAAGACCTACAGATTAAACAAATCTAGGCCCATAAGGGCTCACAGAGACTGAATACCAACCAGAGAGCATGCATGGGCAGGATCTATGCCCCTTAATCATATGCAGCAAGTGTGCAACTTGTTAATGTGAGTCACCCAACAATTGTAGCAGGGTTGTCTCTGATGCTTTTGCCTGCCTTTAAATCCCTTCTCTGTTCCCTTCTCTGCTCTCAGGCAGAAAGAATGCACTTAGTTCTGATGATACTTGATGCTGTACCAAGGTAGATTGGTACCCATGGGGAATCTCCCCTTCTCCAAGGAGAAGGTAAAGGGGGTATTGGAGGATGGGTTTTGAGGGTGGGAATGGGAGAGGGAGTGGGGTTATGATCAGGTTGCAAATTGATTAAATAAAATAATGAAAAAATCAATCAAAAATAAATTAATTGGTGTTCCAATTGTCATAGGAATATATCTGTACACAACCCAGAATCTGGGTTTTCTAGACTTACATTCCTGGTATAATAAATATGGTGGGGATATTTTTGAGGGATCTCAGAATGCTTTTCATTATGAATGGCAATAATTGATTTTATCACTTTTATTAGATTATGTCAGTGTATATTATTTTATGATTTAAACAGAGTCTGTTTTTTTTTTCTTAAGTCTAATTTTAGCCTTGTTTTCCAATCTCACAATAATTGGGGAATAAATACTTTAAGAAGTGGTGAACCTTTGCAGTTTCCTCTCGTGGAGTTGGCATAGAGATGCAGGGGAGGGTTGCCTCCTAGGTTCTTTTCTGTTTCCTACTTAGGTGTTCTGCTTTCCACCAAGACACAAAAGCAAGAGTTCTCACACAAACATATTTGCTCATCTTGCAATTTTCAAACTTATATATCAAGAGACAAAATAAATATTCAAATATAATAATTTAATAATCCCTTGAGAATTTCATACAAAAGACGCATTATACTTCTCCTTTAATCTCTCTCCCATGTCCCCCAGGATATACCATCCTTCCTACCTGTAGCCACCTTTTTTCTTTAGAAGACACTTTTGCAGCACATGCCCTTGTCCTCTGGCTTTTAGAATCTCTTACTCCCTCTTCTACAATATTTTCTGATCCTTGTGGATAGGTGGTGCGTTTGAACACTATATTCAGTTATTGTTTGTGTTTTGGCCACTTATGGATTTCAGTAGTGGCAGGTCAGTTGTTTTTGCCATAACAAAAGAAAACAATAATGTAATCTTGTTAAAATATATTAAGATTTCTTATGGGTAAATAGAAATTATTTGCCCTTGTAGTAAATGCAAAAAAGCTAATAATGTTTATTATTAAATATCTATATTTTTATAGTGGTAATATAATCAACAAAACACTATCATAATCAATAAAAGACACAGACACTTGTCATATTTTAGAATAAACCTTATTTTACCTGGAGCTTGGCAGATATTAGCCTCTTGAACTACCTTCCGTTATCTCCCAGGCCCCTTCCCATGCTATCTGCTTTATTCCTTCATGTCTGAGCTATTTTCCATGCAAAATCCACAAATTCCTGCTTATGTTGTTCATGTGGGCCATTTCCTTCCATGCAGAACTTCAGAGTTCCTCCTCCTATCCCACATGGCTCTTTCCTATCCCGTGGTGATTCTGCTCCTGTTTCTCCTTCAGTGCCTCCCTTCTACCCAAATTTCTTCTGTTCCCAAAGCCTGGGAACTTTCATCTCAGCCCCTTCCTTCTGTCCTGCCCAGGTGCAGGTCTTTTATTGGTCAATCATGGAGGGAAGGCTATACATCATAGCTTGGGGTACATGATAGTCTGGTCATAGAGAGTAAGAGTCTCAGGGTGAGAGGGTAAGCAGTTAAAAAAATAAAGCACCACACCGTGCTGCAGCACTTTACCTTTATTACTCTATTTTGTAATATCAAAGGCTATTAAATGGTTTTATATCAGAGGTAGAAGGATCAACTAAATAAGAAATTATTTGGATAATGAAATCTCCAAAAGTAATCCCATGATTGAAAACAAAGTGTTTTTTAGTTGATCATAAGAAAACCATGCTGGTAACAGATAAAGAGCTTTACAGAATATATGATTTCTGTTGAAGGCTTCTTTGGCTTAAATACCATCACAGAACTTCTTCATCCAAACTGCACCACTCTGTTACAAATCAGTTTAAAGTGTTTCTTTCTTTCTAACCCTGAGTTAGAACATAATATTCCAAGTTATGAAAAATAAAAATAAACTGGTATTGGTTTTGTCTATGTCAAGTGTTTAATAACAATGAAAGATCACAATGTGCGTTTAAATGATGAGTAAAAGTAGCATATATTTTCTTTGATAGAGTACAAAAATATGTAAGAAATATTGTTTTCAATAGTACTGCTGTAACTGTTTGTTTAAATGATGACTAAAAGGAGTATGTATTTTCTTTGGCAGAAAACAAACTGGGTTAAAATATTGTTTTTAATAGTACTGTTATATCTGATGCCTAAAAACTCCTGAAGTATCATCAGTATTTTTAAAGTATTCAGGCTTGTCCAACTTCAGGTTTCACCTACAGATCTGTCGCTCTTCTCAAAACAGCATAGACAACAAGCCTACCTCATAGAATGACGGAAAGCTAATGCAGTCAGAAGTTCTAATCTCCCAGCAATCACAGGATTCCCTTAAGGCTCTGCCAGGAAGTGTTTCCTCCGAGAACGAGGTCCAAACTTTTCATTATAGAGCTCCACTCCACTTAAACACAAAGCATTTCAGATGCCGCATTCACAGTCAACACTGAAGATCAGTGTCAAATTCACACGGGTACCTGAATCTCACAAAAAAAAAATTTATAAACAGCTCTCTGTCTTGGAAATTAAACACCCTGTGCAAAGCAATCGTTGTTTGTTTGTTTTTTGTATCCAGTTTGATTTTGCAATTTCATGTCTTTTGGGATGGTGTGTTTTGCAGCAAGTATTTCTTAAGAAAGTAAGAATTAAGGATAAAATCTCCTATTGAGAAGCATTACTCTTAAAGGGGAAACTGATCAGGTGTGTATGTTAGTATATACATGTACATGCCTGCAGCGGTGCCTATAAATAAACCTGTAATCCTGGAGCTACTTACTTAGCCATTGCAATATTAAGGATTGAGATTTAGGCACATTGTCCATTCTACGTTTACCTGTACTGATCTCTAAAACCAACTCAGCTAAAGTATAGCTTATTTTGGCATTTCCAGAAAAAAATAAGTAGAGTTTGAGGAAAATACTCAAAAGGACTTTTTAAAAAATTAATCAACATTGAAATATAATACATATGTATCATATATACATATGAAGTATAAAACATATGTGTATATATATTAAATATATGCTTTTCCACAATCAGCTAACTAATTTGTTACTCATGTGCTTGAGGTGGAAAATTAAGAATAAGGTCAACACAACATTTTTTAGAAATTAACACTTAAGAAATAGTTTTAGGTAAATTGTCTACCTTCCTCCTATTCAAATTTCCCATCATATCACAAAAGGCGGTTGATATCTTAGGTGAAACTTTATTTTTACTGTAGAAATTATATTTACTCTAGGCTATCATTGCTTCTGTTAAAAAATGAGACTTTTTATTTTATGATATTAACCATATAAATGCTAGTATGCAAAATCTAAGGACCTCCCAATAATTTAGGCAAAACAAAAAATCTATATTCAGAACAGTTATACACGTTAACATTGAATTCTATTAGAATAGGAATAAGTCAAATTATTTTTCTATTCCCCCCAAAATATATATATATATATATATATATATATATATATCTTTGAAATTTAAAGTAAATGACTATGAAATACATAGTAATAGGAAGTCTAATACATGTGTAATGAGTTTCGCTATATGTTAATTTGTTAACTCTATGTTTTTGCATACTGTGTGAATAAAGGATGAAACAATAAGAAAAATGGTTAAGAAGAGACCTCTTATGATGTCAACTTTGTGCTATATATTTGTTGGCAATTGTTTAAACATACTTTTTCTAGGAGACATCAACTCCTGATGATACATTAACAGATTAAGAAACTGATAAATATCAAGTAGAAGATTGTGTGTGCATGTGTGTGTGTGTGTGTGTGTGTGTGTGTATGCACCTGCACAGTATGTAACACCTAAAATCATACTATGCAAATGCCTAATACAGAATATAATTTTCACATGTTTGTTTGTTTCTCAACTGGACATTTTACAGTTTCCTATTGTTCATGAACAGTTTGGGGCTTTTGATGAGTATAAAATACTTTGTTTTAATTCACATCATTATGGAAATTGTGTATTATTTCCAAGATAAATTGCGAATCATGGTGTGACAAATATGTGTTTAAAATTTTCTTATGACCATTTATGCAAATCCTTTTGTTCTTATTACTTTGGGAACATGTTCTGCTAATAAATATGAATGGTGAATATATCAATACAAAGCATACTCTTAGGAAATATAGATGTTTGGGCTTCATTGAGGCTTTGACGAGATTTTCACATAGCATCAGTATACTATCCGAATATGTCTCTGTTTAAAGACAAATTATACAATGTGTAGTTGGTTAATAAGGACCACAAAACCACTCTAAAAGTTAAATCTGAAAGGAGTTTATATAGACCATTTCACACCAGGGACAATTCTTTAAAGAAACCATCAAAAAGGAAAACCAGAAAAATGTGAAATTTGCAACAAGAAGTACAGTACTGTAGAAAATTTGGTTAAAATTTTTTGCATTAGCATTTCTGAACTGATAAAGTGTGTATTAGGAAATTTCAGTCAGTTGTTTATATAGTAAGATTTCTGTGGCAAGAATAAATCATCCAGGCTTACAATTTGGGACTCTTGAAAATTGAAACATCATGGTTCATGCTGTGCTGAGCTGCCCTGTTGCCCATGTCATTTCATAGCAGGTGACCTTCCTTCTGAATTCTCATGGCATTTAATGTGTTGAATGATAGCATTGATTTCCAAATGTATTTAGAGTAGAAGCTCTTTAAATTATGTTTGTTAGTTTTCCATAGTGTAATTTTTCTTTCTCCATTTCCAGCATACTCTTGAGCTGGTATAAAATTGCAAATCCTGAAATATTCTCATACTTGATCTTCATGCTGTTATATCTATCTTGATGCTGCCTAGGAACCTTAGAGACATTTATTGCTATAAATTCAAATTTAAGGGGTTTTGGAGTTTACTGACAGTAATATGAGACAAAAAATTTTTCATGTTCTGACATTCAGACATTTCAAGCATCCTTAGCATTTTATTTCTTTTTGTTCAAGTGCTTTTAATTTCCAATCACAATTCATGTCTTCAATGTTTCTTTTGGAAAGATTAAGCAATCCTATAAATGCTTCTAATTTTATACTCAAGTCAATGTCTGTGCACCACTGAATTCTTAGCTTTGTGTTTGTTAATAGGTTGATGTCAAGATTATATTTTTTCCATATGCTTATCTCTTTTAAGCCTATAGTCTTTTATGGATGTTCATTTGTTCTCAGAAACCTTCAAAAACCATTGTACCATCTTTATTTCTTAGCTCCAATGTAAGGTAACTTTTATATCTCAGATATAATTGTCATCTCAGAGACTCATAGCTGAATAGTTGACCATTTTCTAGTTTTTTCTGAACTGTAGCTGGCTGGTTCACTTCAGCAGTTTTGGCTCAATCCCCCCTCTAAATTGCCTGATTCAATATTACTTCATTCAGTGTCTCACTGAATTATTCTGCTTTGCTTCAGAGGATCTCTGGTAATTTGTTATAATCTCTTGGTCGATTCTTATTCTCTGGCTTCAACTGCCTCTACATGAACTCATGAATTAACTCAACTCCACTACACTGCACTCACTCAACTGACTTCCCATTGATGGCCAACTGACTGACCTCATGTCAACCCAAGTGCACTGTCTTCTCTACTGAACTCTTTACTGTACTGTATTGTCTTCTCTACTCTCCTCTACTGTACCCCATTCTACTGTCCCACTCGACTGCTTTTAAGTCGCTACTCCCTCCTGTCTGTTGTCTTGAGAGTTGGGGTTACACTATAACTGATTCATTCTGTCAAATTTCTCTCTGATTTGTCTCTTTGTCTGTCTCGCATTTAGACATCATTGTTTGGGAGTAAAGGTATATAGTAAGGGTGTATGTGTATTCCAGCCAGGGGGATAGAAAGTGTGAACTAAATTCTATCCAGAGGGATTAAGTGTACTGTGTCTTTATTCCAGCCAGAGGAATAAAGCTGTGTACTGAGGGTGTGTCTGCATTCTAGCCAGATCACTCAGATGAAGAAGACCTTTGGCTATGACTGGAGAACCCATGTTACTCAATGAAAATTCCTCTGCACTCCAATGTTTATGTTGTTCATATTTGTCAATACATCAACAGTTCATAATCTTGACTACTAACATGCAACCCAAAAATTGAAAGTTGTAAAGCAACACCTAAATTATGATTAAGAATGTCTTTTTTTTAAAAGTATTTTTTCTTTTTTAAATTATTTTTTATTTTTTATTTTTTATTAATTTATTCTTGTTACATCTCAATGTTTATCCCATCCCTTGTATCCTCCCATTCCACACACCCCCCCCCCCATTTTCCCATTATTCCCCTCCCCTATGACTGTTCCTGAGGGGGATTACGTCCCCCTATATATTCTCATAGGGTATCAAGTCTCTTCTTGGCTACTTGCTGTCCTTCCTCTGAGTGCCACCAGGTCTCCCCCTCCAGGGGACATGGTCAAATGTGAGGCACCAGAGTACGTGAGAAAGTCGTATCACACTCTCCACTCAACTGTGGAGAATATTCTGAACATTGGCTAGATCTGGGAAGGGGTTTAAAGTTTACCTCCTGTATTATTCATTCTAATTCTGGGATTTCACTTAAAGATATATTTTCAGGTACTTTATTCTGAACTTCCAATATTAACAGAAAACTAAAATTTTCAAGATAAATCTCAAGATATCATAATGTAAATTCAGTATGACCTAAAATCTCAAAAAATGTAAAGATATATAAAGGATAATTTTCGAAAATCTGTAAATCAAATTTCCAGTGTAGAGAAGATAGGAATAAAAGATTAGCAATATCTGTCATGTATACTCCATCATCTGTCATAAAATTCAAAGGTTCAATAATGAAATCACATTCATTTGTTTGAATAATAAAATCTGTTGCAGGAAGACAAATGAGTAAGTATACTTGTTTCCGTAAAACAATTGAAATGATTACAGACTCAATTTTACCCAATGGTAGCCTCATGAATGAAAAATGAAAAACACATTGGAATAAATTCATACACTAAAATAATGAATTTTAATATTCCCTTACAAAATAGACTGTCATGTACACAGACAAAAGTTGTTGATAAAGGACATATCCACAGTGACTAAATTAAATGGTTTGCCATTAAATGGGGTCATTAGAAAGAGGAGATGCAGCAGGTAATGGTTTAAAATATCATCCAGTTGGATTTTTTTATGGAAAAGACCGGTGAGTTCCATTAGTTCCATCTTTTGAGGAAGGCAGAAGCTTTTCGTACATCATTAATCCAAAAATTACATCATTAAACATGTGATTTTATTTATAAATGCCTTATAGCATACTAAAATCACTATCTGTAAAAAAAATTTAAGTAAAGTTATATAAATTATTATTTTACTGGAGTGTGTATTTGACAGTTAACATAATCAAAGACACTCCCTTTAAATTATATCTTCACTACAATGGAATCATAAGTTACACAAGAATAGATACAACTCTCTAGGCTGTTCATCTACTTTATTGTCAACATTTTTGTGGGTAATAGGTTTTTTTCTGATAGATGTAGTTAAGTAATTGCTTGAATATCCATATCTTAAGAGAAATGGAGTAGAATTTCACTAAATCAAGAACATAATGAAAAGTACTAAAACTTCATAATCAAACACTGTTTGTGCTGCTACATATCTATTGCTTATATTACATAGACATTACTTCAATAACATTTTAGGGTGAGATAGGTCCAAAACACTTAAAATGTTATGTGTGGGTTAAGACTGACATTAAATAGTTAGGAAAAATATATTAATAGTATTTCAAGTAATAACTCTCAGTAGTTATATTATGGAATTTAATTTAGATCATATCAAGGTAGAATTATCAGGCTCCTTCATCATATTTTAATTTGGTGCCCACTGGCATGCTACCCCAACACTGAGTTTATATTATCAATTTAAAAATAACAAGTAATAAGGAATTATTTTAAATTATCAAGTGTCAGATGTTCTGTTTTACTTTCAGATAAGTTAACTTAATGGTTGTCCTAAATAGAGCTGATTAATTTATAGAGTTACAAAAAAATTCCTATAAAATTCGAGCTCATTTTTAATGATTCATTTGCTTGATATACTAATCCCTTGAGCTATATTATCTAAGATATTTACATTCATACTTACTCACTATTCCTCTTTCACAATATTATTTTTCCAATTAAATAAACATATAGAATTTAAGAAATATACAGTGATTCACAGAATATTTGAAGCATGGGTATAGAAAATGTGATTGTAAGTATTGCACAATTGACAATTATTGATATTCAAAATTGGAGTGATTTACATTTGTACTTTTCAGATGTTTTGAAAGTGAATAAAAAAATTTTCTCTTGCAATTTTATTAATATTTATTAGATAGAAATAGTATTTTTCCTTCCAAACATAAGCATACACACACAACAAATGAGAAACTTCATGAATTAATGAGTTTTCCTTACTCTGTAGAATGAGAAGGTCACAGCAACCAATCTATCCTGAAATTGAAATAAGGACAGATCCAATTAAGGTGATATTGGATATAGGTACTTGCTCATCTGGGCAGGGCACTGGAGAACAGGCTGCCAGGTGCAATTCCCAATATTAAGGCATGGAGGCAAAGGCCCTGCATACAATATAAATCTTCAGAAAACAGCGTCTTCTCTTGCTTCCATGCAGCTGGTGAAAAGCAAAATCAGTCTGACATTGGGAACAAGATGTGACAATGAAGAAATGTCTCTGTGGAGAAGAGATATGAAGTATAGATTAAAGCTTCTGGTAACATGATAGAATTACATAAAACATTCCACTTATAGTCCCAACAATAAAGCAGGAGTATCTGAAGCAAGTATTACGCTGAGTATTTCCATAAACATAGCCAAAGAATACTGTTTACATATATATATATATATATATATATATATATATATATATATATATATATATATATATATGTGTGTGTGTGTGTGTGTGTGTGTGATTTGAATATATGTGTATTTGTGTGTGGAAACATACATACACTAGTTCTTCACATATATAAATATTAAATATAGTAACATGTAAAATGAAGACTAAATGATTTTTCATAATTTAAGTCACATCAAGAAGGTTACTGATTAATATTTAAAATCAATGAAGTAATTCATCATATTTTAAAAAAGACAAAGAAATATATACATTTTATAGATACAGTAAAGTTCTCTAAAAACAAAAACAAACAGCAACAATGCAAAGTCCTCAACGTTTACTCATAATAAAAATCCTAATCAAAATGTCTTTCATGGAGGAATTGGACTATCACCCCAGTAGTGAGAAATTACACATACTATAATCAGTATTTCAAGAGCAGCCAAGGCTATATAATGACACCAAATCTACACAACATCAAAATTATCAAAACAAAGTTTTAGAGCTTTCAGATGTGCTGTTAAGTTGCTAGTATGGGATCTCCCCAGCTTCTTTATAACGGCACATAGTGCTATGAACTTTCCTTTTGGCACAGCTTTTATTGTGTCCCGTAAGTTTGGGTATGTTGTGCCTTCAATTTCCTTGCGCTCTAGGAAGTTTTCTATTTCTCTTTTTATTTCATCTCTTAGCCAGACCTCATTGAGTAGAGAGTGTTTCAGTTTCCATGAGTTTGTAGGTTTTGGTTGTTTCTTCTTTTGTTGAGTTCCAGCTTTAATCCATGATGGTCTGATAAGATGCAAGGTGTTATTTCAATTTTCCTCTATCAGTTGGGATTTGCTTTGTGACCAAGTATGTAATCAATTTTGGAGATGGTTCAGTGAGGTGCTGAAAAGAAGGTGTGTTCTTTTGTGTTTGGGGTAAATGTTCAGTAAATATCAGTTAGGTCCATTTGTTTCATGATGGCTATTAGTTTCCTCTTCTCCATTTAGTTTCTGTTTTGATGATCTGTCTCCCACTATTAATGTGTGATTTAAGCTTAATGTGATTTAAGTAATGTTTCTTTTATGAATGTATGTGCTCCTGCATTTGGGGCACCGATGTTCAGAATTGAAACATCATCTTGGCATGTTTTCCCTTTGATGAGGAGTAGTGTCCTTCCTTATCTCTTTTTATTAGTTTCGGTTGAAAGTCTATTTTATTAGATCCTAGAATGGCTATTCCAGCTCGCTTCTTGAGTTTGTTTGCTTGGAAGACCATTTTCCAATCCTTTACTCTGAGGTAATGCTTATCTTTATTGCTGAAGTGTGTTTCTTGTATGCAGCAGAATGATGGATCCAGTTTTCACATCCATTCTGTCAGCCTGTGTCTTTTTACTGTGAAGTTGAGGCCATTGAGTTGATGTTATTCTTTTGTAAAATTTCAACTACAGCTACCTTAAATTATTTTTTTTTAACCTCCAGAATCCTGCTATATTTTATTTTTTTTCTTTTTTTTTTATTAATTTATTCTTGTTACATCTCAATGTTTATCCCATCCCTTGTATCCTCCCATTCCTCCCTCCCCCATTTTCCCATTATTCCCCTCCCCTATGACAGTTCCTGAGGGGGATTACGTCCCCCTATATATTCTCATAGGGTATCAAGTCTCTTCTTGGCTACTTGCTGTCCTTCCTCTGAGTGCTACCAGGTCTCCCCCTCCAGGGGACATGGTCAAATGTGAGGCACCAGAGTACGTGAGAAAGTCGTATCACACTCTCCACTCAACTGTGGAGAATATTCTGACCATTGGCTAGATCTGGGAAGGGGTTTAAAGTTTACCTCCTGTATTGTTCTTGGCTGGTGCCTTAGTTTGAGCGGGACCCCTGGGCCCAAATCTGCCTATCATATTGTTCTACTTGTAGATTTCTAGGACCCTCTGGATCCTTTTATTTTGCTGTTCTCCCATGCGTCTCTCATTTAGAGTCCCAATAGGATGCCTTCCCCTCTGTCCCAGTTTCCTGGTAAGTGAAGGCTTTTGTGGGACATGCCCCTTGGGCTAGCATGCTGGCGAGGATGTGGGGAGAGAGGAACACTCCTTCATTGCTGGTGGGAATGCAAACTAGTACAGCCACTTTGGAAATCTATCTGGTGCTATCTCAGAAAAATGGGAATAGGGCTTCCTCAAGACCCAGCTATTCCACTCCTTGGAATATACCCAGAAGATGCTCCGGCACACAACAAGAAAATTTGCTCAACCATGTTCATAGCAGCCTTATTCATAATAGCCAGAACATGGAAACAGCCTAAGTGTCCCTCAGTAGAAGAGTGGATAAAGAAACTGTGGTACATATACACTATGGAATACTACTCAGCTATTAAAAACAAGGAATTCCCGAAATTTGTGGATAAATGGATTGAGCTAGAAATGATCATAATGAGTGAGTTAACCCAGAAGCAGAAAGAATCAAATGGTATATACTCGCTTATATCTGTATACCTTAAATTATTTTGTAACTAAAGGAAATCACCAACTAAAATTATCTTTTAAACCTTAAACTTTGGTCAAAATACAGGCTTTCAAAGTAAGTAAAAATATATTAAGATATTCACTACATTATTTGGTTTTGCAGTAATTAATATTAGGTTAAAATAACAGCATTTTAGTCATTTCACATTTAGTTTTCCAAAATAGACTACTTGATGAGTATTGTAAGCTGATTGGAAACAAATGTGGAAAGATCTTACTAAATGCCACTTTGATTCTTTGCCAGGTAAAATCAAATTTAGTTCTGTAATAAGATAATATAATAGTTCACTGTAGAAATATCTATGATGTGAAATAATAGAAGGTGGATGTAAAGAGGGTGGTGGAATACATACGACAAGAAAGCAAGAAGGAAGGCTATCTGAAGGAAAAGAAAAATAGCAAAAATGAGCAATTACTACTTAGGGATGGCATTGGAGTAAGATGCTGAACAGGAAGAATGTATAATGGCATGTATGTATGAGAATGCCATAATGAAACCTGTCACTTTACAAGACAACTACAGAATACAATGAAATGTTAATGAAGAAACAATTTAATAAAATAAATAAACTTGTATTCTTGAATACAAAAAAGTTTAAATTAGTTGTTATGTCTTTCTAAACTAATGAGCAAGATCACTATCATATTTTGAATGTTTATTTCAGTAAAAATATTTCAAAGTCAGTTATGAAATTTCTAAACTAATAAGCATATCCCAAATTAACCCAAGATACCATTGGGAAATGCAAAGCTTGGACAGACTACTTAGGTATGCTTTAGTTTCATTTTTAATTCTGAGAGATTCATGAATTAACAGTCTACATACCAAAATAAGTATTTTATGTTAATGTGTCTTGATATCCTTTTTCTTGACCTTCACATTAAACCCACAGCCTTGACCATGCTAGAAAAGCACTCTAAAACTAAGGCATATCCCAGGCCCAATTCTGTTTAAGACATACAGGAATAGAATATGTGGACAGTAGTTATTTTAACAACATCCTGTTTTCTTTTGTATGGGTTTACCAAAAACTACACAACGCATGCTTTAATTGGAAAGCTGAAATGCTTTGACATAAATATTATGTGAAACATCCTTGAGGCTTTATATAATTATATCTGTTTAATTCACTTTCATAAAGTAGGTCTATTAATTTTGAGCTAGAAAATATTATTAATCACATTTAACAAATTTTAGGAAAAAACACTTCAAAGCCTCTGTTACTCAACTCAAACCAGTTACTTCAAAACCAAATACTGTTTCTAAGCAAGAATTAAGTAACATATTTAAATTGTAGAATAAAATAATCTCAAGCAATTCAGAGGTAAGAAAATAGGAAAAAAAATCAGAAACATCTTAAAGCAGGAAACATTGTAATACTTTTCTTCTTAAATGAAATCAATCTTCAATTGATCCATCCATTTGTGTGCAGTTGATACAAAACAACCAGGCTTATCTCTCCTTTTAAATGATAAATATGTCTCTTAATTACTCTGGCCAAATTATCTTCTATTCTCCCACATAGTTTCAAATATAACTTCCACTGTATTTTGATCTAATATTTAACTATATCCAATCTTTTATGTAAAATAAATCATGGTCTGTCCTACATATGTTTTGTGTTTGGTGTTTCAGTCTCTGTGGGCTTCTGTGGGTGCAGGTTAGTAGGTTCTCTATGTTTTCTTGTAGTGACCTTGGTCTCTCTAGTTCCTTCATCCCCCTGTTCCATAGAATTTCCCAAGCCCTTCCTAATGTTTGGCTGTAGATCACTGCCTCTCAGAGGACAGTTATGCTAGGCTCCTGTCTGGAGGTATAGCAGAATATCATGAATAGTGTCAGTGATGGGCTCTCTCATTTCTAGATCTCAAGCTGGGACAGTCATTGATTGTTCATTTCCTCCATTTCTGCTCCATCTTTACCCTTATCTGTATTATTGGCAGGAGAAATGTGGGTCTAAGGTTTTGTGGCTTGGCCAGTGTCCCAATCCCTCCATCAGAAGGCTTTTCAGTTATAAGAGATAGCTTTTTCAGGCTCTATATCCACAATTGCTAGAAGTCTTAGCTAGGGGGACCATGGGAGTTTAAGTTGTTCTAGGTTTCTACTCCTCCCCGAGACACTTCTGCCCAGGATTCCAGTTCTCTCTCCATCCTTACTACCTCAACTTGAATGCTCCTGCTCGCTTCATGAGACCCCCTTCCATACTTGGTCCCTTCTTCCATCCACCCCTACATCTATTCTATTTCCCCTTCTCAGTGATATTCAAGTGTCCTCATCTTGGGCCCTCCCTATTACTTAGCTTCTTTGGGTCTGTGGATTGTTGCATGGTGGGTTGTACTGTGTTTTATGACTAATTTTCACTTATAAGTAAGTACATACCATGTTTGTCTTTCTGGTTCTGGGTTACCTCACTCAAGATGATCTTTTCTAGTTCCATCCATTTGCCTGAAAGTTTCATGATGTCATAGTTTTTAGTAGCTGCGAATATTCCATTGTGTAAATGTATCTATTCTTCACACAGTGTATTCCATTGTTTAAATTTATCTATTATTCAGTTGTGGGACATGTATGTATGTTGTTGCAATTTTATAGTTATTATAAGTAAAGCTGCTATGAGCACAGTTGAGCAATTGTCCTTGCTGTATAGTAGAACATATTTTCAGTAAATGCCCAGGAGTGGTATAACTGGGTCTTGAGGTAGATCATTTCACAATTTTCTAAGAAACTGCCAAATTATTTTCCAATGTGGTTGTACAAATTTGCATTCCCATCAGAAATGGATGAATGTTCCCCTTGCTCAATATTTTCATCAGCATATACTGTCACTTGAGTTTTTGATCTTGGTCATTCTGACAGCTGTATAGGAGAATCTCAGAGTCATTTTGATTTTCACTTCCTTGATGACCAAGGATGATTAATATTTCTTTAAGTGATTTTTGAACATTAGACACTCCTCTGTTGAGAATTCTTTGTTTAAATCCATGTCTCATTTTTTTAATTGGGTTATTTGGCTTGTTGATGTCTAGTTTATTTAGTTCTTTATTATATATTGGATATCAGCTTTCTGTTTAGTATAGGGTTGGGAAAGATCTTTTTCCATTCTGAATTGTCCTTGAAAAATTAGTCTACATATCAGAAGATGCACTTTATATTAATGTGCTTTGATGTTCGTTTATGGGCCTTCAAATTAAACCCAGAGACTTGTCCATGCTAGACTAGCAATCTAAAATTGAGGCATATCCCAGCCTCAATTCTGTTTAAGATTCACATGAATAAAATATGTCAACAGTAGCTATTTTAACATCTTGTTTTCCTTTGTATGGGCTTACCGAAAATTACACAAAGCATGTCTTAATTGGAAAGATGAAATACTTTGATATAAATATTATGAAAAACATCCTTGAGGCTTTATATAATTATATCTGTTTAATTCGCCTTCATAAAATGGGTCTATTAATTTTGAGCTAGAAAATATTAAAATGCAATTAACAATTTTTAGAAAAAACATTTACTGAGGCTCTTTTACCCAACTCAAACCATTGTTTTTTCAAAACAAAATACTGTTTCTAAGCAAGAATTAAGTAATATATTTAAATTATAAAACAAAGTAATCACAAAAGATTCAGAAAGTAAAAAAAAATAAATAAAATAGACAAAAGGTCATCAAAAACATATCAAAGCAGAGAAAACTTTGTAGGATGTTACCTCAAATGAAATCAATCTTCAATTGATCCATCCATTTGTGTGCAGTTGATACAAAACAACCAGGATTATCTCTCCTTTTAAATGGTAAATACGTCTCAAATATTCAGAGAAAATTATTTTCTAATCTACCACATAGCTTTGCATATAACTTCCAATATATTTGTTCTATTATTTACCAGCTGTTATGTAAAATAAATCAGGGTAGTAATAAAAAGTATTAATTATAATATTTCATTTATTATAATAAATACATTATCATATAATTTATCTACTTTGTATTTTATTGATGATGATAATGACACTTAAAGCCTATTTAATGTTTACTATGAACCATGACAATTGGGTGGGAACTCCTGAGATCCATATTTAAGAAAAGAAGATTATAACATGATAATGAAGTGATGTAAAATAAATTTCATATGTGTTGATACATACCTAAAATGCTAGCACCCACCAGGACAAAGAAAGAAAAGGAAAAGGGAAAAAGACAATTCTTAAAGACCTCATAACTCACAAAAATACAAGAGACGCAACTTACATGTTATGTGTTCATTCAAATACTACTCTTATTGAGATTTTCTTCAGTTTTTATAACAGCACATCATAAAATTAACATTTCCATTTTAAATTATGTTATATTAATTTATGAAATTATAAGGTTAAGGTAAGCCTGATTCTATACCAAGGCAATTTCTTCAATATTAAAAAGAAAAAGGAAAACAAAACTTTTGCTTGAGCTGAAAGGACACCAATAGACATGCTAACCTTGGTGTTAGGTAAGGCCAGAAGGACTCAATCCTTATTAAATAACTTCAGGTACTTATAGAATGCTGAAAGTAGGACAGTCCTCAATGATAAAGAAAATACCAAATATTTAAATCTGAAAATATAATAACATTTTATGGACTGCGAAGGTTCTATTTATGTATTTAAACACACACACACACACACACACACACACACACACACACACGAACAAGAATAAGTCATAAATTTGAAAGAAAACCAGAATGTATATTGGAGGGTTTAGAAGGAGAAAAGGAAAATGGGAAATGATGTAGTTATATTATAATCTCAAATTATAAAAAATAATTTTAAAATATCCAACTCAGAGAACTGTAATCTAGAGTTTTGATAAGAATTGTATTTTATGTCAATTACAGATGAAATAGTACCTATTTATCTCTTTAATCCTCACCAAAACACACTTTTACAAGGCCATTCTGAAATTATAAGTTTTATGTATTACTCTTCTACAGATGTTTTAAATCAAAAAAATTATTCAGAGCACTCGAGATGCAAAGGCAGGCATATCACTGTGAGTTCGAGGCCAGCATGGTCTACAAAGCAAGTCCAGGACAGCCAAGGCTACACAGAGAGACCCTGTCTCAAAAAACCAAAAAGAAAAAAAAAAAGACTCAGTACAAAACCCACAAAAATACAAGAGATGCAACTTACATGTTATGTGTTCATTCAAATGACTACTTTTATGGAGCTTTTCTTCGGTTTATATAACAACACATCACAAAATTAATATTTTCATTTTAACTTATGTTAATTTATGAATTTTTGTAAACTAACTCCTTGGCTTCTACCCAGCTCTTAACGCCTTTCTGATGCTGAAAGTATCATTACTGTAAGTTTTCTAAGGGAACACAGAAACCTCTCCTTGTTACTGGATGTACAGGGTCAAAGGCTGCACTATCACTTTTGTGACTTGATATGTATAAGCTTACCATAACTAAATTGCCCTATTCTGTAGCTATTAATTTTATCAGTGATAGCTCAGACCCTGTTTGATTTTGATTTTCTGAGTCTTACTATGCAATATAAATGACTAAATCCACAGGTATTCACAATACTTGGAAAAGTGGCATGGGTGGCCAAAAGGATATAGCAACTATCTATTAGAGACCTTGTCCAGGTCTGTCTTAGGCAGAACTCAGCTGTGATTCTGTCACAACAGCAAACATACAGACTAAAGACAACGAGATATAACGTCAATACAGACAACCGAGCTTACAGCTAGGCAAGGAAAGTGTGGATTAAGTCTCATCCCTTTTGAAGGCAACATAGCCAACATCATTTGGTACATAAGCTTCTATCCTAGGTTAGTTATCACATGCAACTAATTGACATCATGTATAAAGTATATAAGGTATTATTAGGGGGATATGAGATGTCTACTCCACTAGCATTATATAAAATAAAAAACATAAGAGAGTTGAAACCACTAAAAAAATTTCAAGTCATTATCTGGGGGTCACATTGTTCACTTCAACCTTAGAACTTGATGGTAGATTCTACAGTACAACCAATAAATAAGTTTTTCTTTAACACAGAAGAATGACTTTAGATAGCCACAATACCTGTTCTTTATTTTGAACATATCATTAAGAAAGTAAAAGAGAAAATAATAATGTAAAATGACCCAAATATTATATTACTGATAGATAAATGTCTGTGGACTTTAGAATAAATAGCTAAAATTTATTAGAAATGAATGGGAAAAAATGAAATAGATTTTGGCACTGTATACTTTGCAAAAAAGTTTCAACTGTGTTGTGTGGTTCTGAGCACCACACACTGTAAAGATTATTTCAGGTAGTTCTTCATTTGATCCTTTCAATCAGAAATCTAATAATAAATGTCTTTATTATTTGATAGGAAACATATTTTCTTTCTTTCTTTATTTTTTTCAAGATGGGTTTTCTCTGTGTAACCCTGGCTGTCCTAGACTAAATTTGTAGACATGGACGAATTTCAGGTCTAGAAGATACAATCACAGATCTTGAAGCAACCATTAAAGAAAATGCCAAATCTGGAAAACTCCTGACACAAAACATCCAAGAGATTAAGGACACCATGAAAAGAAGAAATTTGAGGATAATAGGCATTGAAGAAAGAGAAGATATCAGACTCCAAGGCCCAGAAACTATTCTCAACAAAATCATAGAAGAAAATTTCCCCAATCTAAAGAAAGAAATGCCTATAAACATTCAAGAGGCCTATAGAACACCAAATAGAATTGAACAGAAAAGAAAAACTGCCCGTCACATAATAATCAAAACACAAAACTTACAGAACAAAGAAAAAATATTAAAAGCAGCAAGGGAAAAGGGCCAAATAACATTTAATGGCAAACCTATCAGAATTACACCCGACTTCTCAGCAGAGACCATAAAAGCCAGAAGAGCCTGGGCAGAGATCCTGCAAACCCTAAGAGACCACAGGCCAGGCCAGACTACTTTACCCAGCAAAACTATCAATAACCATTGATGGAGAAAACAAAATATTCCATGACAAAACCAAATTCAAACAGTACCTATCCACAAATCCAGCTTTACTGAAGGTACTAGAAGGAAAACTCCATCCCAAAGGGTCAAGCTACAACCAAAACGACTCAGGAAATAGATAATTATCCCATGGCAAGAACACAGCTACACAAACGCTTGACTGGAAACAACATCAAAATTAAGACTCTGAACAGTCACTGGTCATTAATATCTCTCAACATCAATGGTCTCAATTCTCCAATAAAAAGACACAGACTGATTGAATGGGTGCAGAAACAAGATCCAACATTCTTCTGCATTCAAGAAACACATCTCACCCATAATGATAGGCATTACCTCAGGGTAAAAGGTTGGAAAAAATATTCCAAGCAAATAGTCACAAGAAGCAAGCAGGCATAGCCATTTTAATATCAAACAAAATAGACTTTCAACTAAAATTAATCAAAAGGGATGAGGAAGGACACTTCATACTCATCAAAGGTAAAGTCAACCAAGATGACATCACAATTCTGAACATCTATGCTCCCAATACAAGGGCACCCACATTTGTAAAAGATCTGCTAAAAAAGCTTAAACCACACATCGATCCCCACACAATAGTAGTGGGAGACTTCAACACCCCACTCTCACTGAAGGCTAACTCATTGAAACAGAAACTAAGCTGAGAAATAACATCATTAACCAATGCCATGGGTCAAATGGATCTAACAGATATCTATAGAACCTTTCACCCATACAAGAAAGAATATACCTTCTTCTCTGCACCCCATGGAACCTTCTCCAAAATTGATCACATTGTAAGTCACAAATCAAGCCCCAATAGATACAAGAGGATTGAAATAATGTTTATGCTATAAATAAATAGCTGAATGCATCAACAAATGAGCAATGAGTTAAACTTCAGCCCTAACAGAAGAATTCTAAATTTGACACACTATCCTTTAGGAAGAAAATCCCTATTCTTCACATTGTAGTGTTTAGGTAGACTTAAACTGGAATACAGAAATTAGCATCCTCAATTGGGTCATGCAGATATCACACATCATCTGACATGATGTAAGCCAGCTCAGGAATACTCCATATACACCTGCCTCCACTCTAGCCCTGTAAGCTAAAGCCAAATGAAAACAAAACTTCTCACTACCCCTAATGATGTCAAACATCAAGGTCATGAGACAAGAAAAACTGAAAGTGTCACAGATGAAAGAAAAGAAACAGGAGATATGGCAATTATTCCAACAATAATTCCTCCAATGCGTGCTGGGAAACAAAATAGACATCATTAGAAAATCTGAGAAAATTCAGTCAAGGTTATAAAGGAGGTCTCTGGAATATCTTCTAAACTTTGCTGTATGTGCAAAATTTAGACAAAATGCTTTTACTATTCTAAAAAATAAATGTAAAAGCTTATTTAAATATATGCATTTTGTAGTTTTAGCATTCCAAATTCTCTATAATACAAAACTTGTAAGCCTGAGGCGATTTCCACAGCTTGCTCACTGTAAAATTGTGTTTTGTTCCCTGGTCAGAAGCAATATTTTATTCAAGAGCATGATCATAATAAGCAAGACATTGTGTCTGACCTGCAATGCTTTGTGCTGAAACTGTGTCAAGAAAGCAAATCCATATCATAGAACTTGCTCTTAGATGATAATGGAAATGGTTCCTTGTAACTGACATGTCACTTGCTTGCATCAACATGGTGCCATATTGACTGGTCATTGGATGTCTCTGCTTTTATTGGTTTTCTAATCAACAATGGTTCAAATCAAAGAGCTTGTTGTAAATGTAGGGTCCTGTTGATGAACTGTTTGTTGACTCAATCCTTGTTGCTATGACAACATTATCCATGAGCTTTTTGAAAATGGACATGACCATTAGGAAAGGAACTTGTCAATGTGTAAAGAATTTGTCCACAAAAACTTTGTGATGACACCCCTGCACTGAAACATATGTTTTCAACTCTAATGAGTATTCAAACAAGACACAAATATTTGCATGATTTACAGCTATTTGGAACTCCAGTTTCAAGGTATCTGACATCCTCTCCCTAGCTCTACAAGCACAAGGAATATAAATATATGATATGTTGAAATTTATGAAGGTAAAACACTTTAAAAACTATACACAAGGTAGATCTTATACTAAATGTTGTCCACCTGATTTTACCATAAGGACATAGAACATATTAGCCACTGTCTTTCAGTGTAATGATATTTTGAAATATATGTGAATATATTCAAACACATTAGTTATTATATTAATTATAATTTTTTTATCAATTTTATCTCAACATAGAAATTTGGGGTTGCCATTTTTTAAAGAAATCTGCAGGCTAGGGAGAGGATCATATCTCCTCTTCAATGGGACCTGAGCTGGGTTTCCAGATCTCATATCTGGTAACTCACAACAGCCTGCACATATTTATATAGATATACAATTTCTGTTGTTTGCTCAGTTGCTTGTTTTTTGTTTATTTGTTTTTTTAAGAAGGATATTCTTACATAGCCTAAATAGCATGCTGTTTGCTACATAGATCATGCTGACCAGGAATTCACAGATATATGCTTATTTCTGCTCCCTAGGTATTAAATAAGAGATGTTTACCATCCAATCTAGCAATAACTTGTAGGATTCCTGTATGTCTTTGCTATAAATTCCAAATTAATTGTTATTATATAAATGTTTTCAAAGGTTAAAATGTCTCTATTTATTTTTAACTATGTCCTATATCATAGAATTCTCACTGGGAAACAAAGAAACATTTGTATTTTTAATCAATTCTATTGAAAATTTTATATTCCATTTTCATGAATTATAAGTGCAAAATTATACACATTTGATGAGTATTTACATTTCATGCTCAGTAATCTAGAGTTGGAGAACATTAGGATCCCCAGATGATGTTCTGCTTTGCCTTTGCAGAGTTCTCTGTCTTTTATTTCTGAGTTTTGATTAAAATTGATGCACCAGAATACTAATATTAGTTTACCTAAATAGTCATAAATTGTAAACAGAATACACTAAATTTAAGGCAAAATTATTAATTTCTTATTCTGTACAAGCTGCTTTAGCTTGTTTTCTGCATCAGGGTCATTCTTTCACTACCAGTGGTTAGCCTCTTGAGTGGGAAACATGTTGATAACTTTACATATTTTGATCCACAAATATGTAATACATAACTTTACCATATTATAAAATACTGCTTTTTAGTTAATAGTATTCTTTTTCAATTTCCCCTTTTTACTTAACATAAACTGTAATAAACTATATTAATGTAATTTAGAATATTTATACTTGAATTAATTCTTTGAGAATTTCACATATTTTATTTGGGTTATATTTATCTCCTTCTCCAGTCCCTTCTCAGGCTCACTCTCTATTTCACCATCAACTTTCTGCCCTCATTTTTCTTTAACCTATTCAGTCTCTTTAGAGCTGTCTTTGTATTCTTAGGCATATGATGTCCTCTAGAACATGTTTAACTTTCTGAGAGCCACAATTCTAAATCATTAGCTCCCCCTCTCATAGCTGTTATAAATTAAAAATACTACTCTGGTTGTGGGACTACATGCCCTTTCCTCATTGTATGCTAGGATTTTATATGGCTTGAGCTTAACTAGTTGCTGTGCATGTTGCCCTGGTAGCTGTGGGTTCATGTGTACAACTACTCTAAAGTCCTGAAAACGTTTTCCCATGTAGTTATTTACCACCTCTGGATCTTACAGTTTTTTCACTTCTTCTTCTGCAATGATCCATAAGTTTTGAGAAGAGGGGATGAGATATAGATGTTCCCTTCATAGATGATTCCTTTGTAATCATTTATTCTCTGTACTTTGACCATTAGGGAGTCTCTAAGCTAATCTGCTACAGAAAATAAGCCTCCCTGATGACATTTGAAAAACGCACTAATGTATGGTATAAGCAGAAACAATTAGCAGTCAGTTTCCCACTATGTCAATTAGCAGAGTAATTATGTTAAGTGCTCCTCTAGGGTCTGCAACAAATCTATCCACAGACACGCCATTATGCCAGTGAGCAGCCATTCCTGGGCAGGTCATTATTATGATTGCGGGGTTCGCATATGGATTAAATTAAAGATTACTTTTTTCTTCCAGTTTATTAACGGTATCTTCCACTACTATAAATGCTAATCTTCTTGTCAATATCATCTTGATTTTGCCATGTTCTATGACACAAGTGTATGGTGTTTTCAGAAACAGAATCTTACCATCAAGTTCTTTACAGTAGCCAAGAACATTGGCCATACCCTGTATTATTTGTGAGTCTCTGGGCCCTCATAGGCCAGCAACTGCAATAGATTTAACTCACTTATGGTCTTGAACTTTCTATTTCTTAGTCCATGTGGCCCAGTGAGGATCTATTAAGCATGATATAGTAAGTTTATTTATGTTCTTGTTATATATGTATATATTTATGTTTTTCAAAACTTTAACAGTAGTAGTTTTCCATATCACATTTTCAAAGAATCATTTCATGTTTTTATCTCTCCACATATTTCTTCCTTTACCCTGTCTTCCCATTTCTCATCCCGCTTAACACATTCTATTATATAATTACTCTTTCTCCATTTGTATTATTGGACTCTGCCTTCCTTCCATTAAAGGAGCTCCACTTACCCGGGCACCTGACCAATTTACAAATCTGTTGGTTTTCAGAATGAGACATTTTTTAAAAAAATTTTTATTAATTTATTCTTGTTACATCTCAATGGTTATCCCATCCCTTGTATCCTCCCATTCTTCCCTCCCTCCCATTTTCCCCTTATTCCCCTCCCCTATGACTGTTCCTGAGGGGAATTTCCTCCCCCTGTATAGGCTCATAGGGTATCAAGTCTCTTCTTGGTAACCTGCTATCCTTCCTCTGAGTGCCACCAGGTCTCCCTCTCCAGGGGACATGGTCATTTATATCTAAATTTTCAATGCTAAATTTAACAAATGAGGGAAAAACTTGAGGCTTGTGTTTCTACACCTGGTCTACTTTTCTCAAAATAATATCAAATTTTATAATTAGAGATAAAGATATAAAATGTTATATCAACACATTTCTTAATTTTATATTTATATGATCTTTAGTTGTTGTAGAAAAGTGTTTTAGTAAGCTCCTAAATATAATTTTCCATTTTATTCAAGCTATTCATTTATATAATGAATGTGGTCAACTATAATTTTCTAAATCTAACAATTCTAATATCATGAAGATCCTATATTTGCAAACTGTATTCAGAAACTCTTCATGATTCTTATTTTGAAAGTAACATACCATGAAATAACATATAAACCTTGAAAATTGAAATAATTCACCATAGTCTTACCTTTGTAAATTCAATTTTGGTAATAACTTTTTTACCTAGGTATAATTTGTTCTTTGTAATTTTTATTTTTCTTTGAATGGTATACAATGTTTCTTTATGCACTGAAAATTCAGTAAATAACAGCTAATTAACTTACATAATAAAAATTTTGTGTATATATTTGTTATGAATACAAAATATATAAATATAATTGCTTACTTTATCTGTTTGGAGTAAATTAATGTCATTTTGAAATTCCTAACATCCATCTTGTCTTTTAATTTATTCAATTCACTGTGGAAGAATATCTGAAGAAATAGTGTTACCACCATTGGTCTTTGTCTCAAAATAAATAGAATATTATTACCTTGTTTCTAATATTACTATAGCATTAAATTTATGTGGTTAAATATGCCTAATGATTATGTATCTATAATATTGTATCAACTTAAATTTAATGTAGTTTTCTCTTACTATTCATGAATAAATTTTACCAAATTTAAAGTCATTTATTTAATAGGATTATTAAATATTGTAATTATATTATCCTTGCTTATATATTTAAAATTCTGCCACATTTCCTTATATACTAAGTAATTTTAATGTACTGTTATATTATTAATATAACTGGGATAAGTTATTTTTATCCCGTATACTGACTCTAATGACTTGCTCATTTGTTCATGGAACATTATGTTGAAGGATTATATTATAATGAATAAAGAAACAAGTTGGAAGTTCTACCAAAAAACACAATCTCCCTGACATGCTGTAGGGAAGGGCATAATTTTAAAAAGTGTATGTCAAAAATATGGTTATTATTAAATATCACTTCAGATCATTTGTATTTTGCATTAATTTTCTAGTTGTGCTTTTTAAATTAGATTATCCTCCTCGATTTCTATTTCGCTATCATCCAGTGGAGATGTAGGTGAGGAGATGGATGAGAAAGCAGGGCTGAGAAGAGCCGGGGAGAAGGATAGTGTTCTAATTAGGTTTATCCTTGCTGTGATATAATACCACAACTAAAGCAATTTGGCGAGGGAAGGGTTTACTGGACTTATGCTTCCAAATAACTGTACATCATTGAAGAAAGTCAGGACTGCATCTTAAACAGGGCAGGAACCTGGAAACAGGTGCTGTTTCAGAGACCATTGAGTGGTGCTATTGATTGCCTTGCTCAACCTACTCTCTTATAGAAACCAGGACCATGAGCCCGGGTAGCACTGGTGATCCACAATGGGCTGGACACTCTCTGGTCAGTCACTATTTAAGAAAATGCCCTCCAGGCTTCCCTACATCCCAGTCTTACGGAGGCATTTTCTTAAGTGATGTTCCCTTAGTTCAGGTGGCTTCAGCTTGGGTCAAGATGACATAAAACCTATCCGGCACAAATAGGTAAAATTTAGAATTTTTGAAAAATCCATATTTAAACCTACCTTTTGTAAAGTGTTGTGCTGGTTTGAATGACAATGCCCCTCATAGGCTTAAATGATTAGTCCCCAGGGGTGGGATTATTTGGATAGGTTTAGAAGTATGGCACTGTGGGCCAGAACTGAAGTTTCAAACACCTTGTTTCATCCCAATGCACTCTCTGATTCCTGATTGTTTGATGTTCACTGTGCTTGCATGGAGCTTCTGCTGCAGCTGTCGTTTTCGCTCTTTGCTACTTCACTTTCCTACCTTGCCAGACTCTCAGTGCCCTCAAAGTCACATAAACCATTTCTTCTATTAGTTGCCTTGACCATAGTATTTATGACAGCAACAGAAAAGTAACTATTTTCTGCATCTGTGTCCATACACTAATTTAGAGCTACACTACATATGGGATAATAATCCTAGCAAAACTTATAGGTTGCCAAAAATAATAGCAGAAAATTGGGTGCCTTGTGTGGGATTCCTCCCTTAAGCTGTCCAGAGGTGCCTCTGAGATCTCAAAAACAATAGAGGCTATAGCTACAACTCTTGGTATTAAAACTTTATTGTTGAAGATACTACATACATTGGTCACAGGACATGGATAAACCAAGTTTGAATTAGCCAGGTAGATTAGCAACTGTTATCTGGCTTTCATACTGGAAGGTGCTATATAGACTGCTAGAAGCAGAAAAATGCTCATCTGTGAGTCCTATGAACTACAATATTGAACTTACCTGCAAGATACACTTATTGGTACAATAATGGCATGAACACTATCAGATCAACAAACCACTTTCTTCTTGAATAAAAAGCTATTCTACAGGGGTAAATGCCTATTATCTGTCCAAGAACTCATGCTCGTGAAGCTCACCAGAGAGGTGAACCTACTCCTGGTGTTCTGCTAAATGGACATAGTATCAAACTTCCTTCTAAATTCACCTCTCCATACCAATAGACTAGTGTATCCCTCAGATCTAATCAGGTAAATTTATTTGTGTAGTAGAAAGTAGTTACTGCATAAACCTGCAACTGATAAAAGTACAGAGGGTATCAGTGGTGTACTCAGCTACAAATGGGATGTTTATAACACTATCCTCATCTTTCCAAGGAACAACTATTTTATTTTATTTTATTTTATTTTATTTTATTTATTTATTTTTTTGGAGAGGACCCACAGGGTCCTGGAAACCTACAAGAAGAACTTTATGACAGGCAGATCTGGATCCTGGGGTCCTCCTCAAACTAAGGCACCAGCCAAGGATAATATAGGCAGTAAGCTTCAAACCCCTAACAAGACCTAGCCGATGAATATGACACTCTCCACCATTGAGTGGAGAGTGAGATCTGACTCTCACACAAACTCTGGTGCCCCTTTTCTGACCATTTCCCCCGGATGGGGAGACCTGGTGGCACTCAGAGGAAGGATAGCTAGTTACCAAGAAGAGACTTGATATTCTGAGAGCATATATAGGGGGAGGAGGTCTCCCTCAGTCACAGACATAGGGGAGGGGAGAAGGGGAGAAATGGGAGGGAGGGAAGAATGGGAGGAAACAGGGGAAGGGCTAACAATTGAGATGTAATATGAATAAATTAATAAATAAATAAATAAATAAAAGTTCCATTTATTTAAAAAAAGAGAAAGGAACAACTATTTTAAGAGTAAGAGGTCATGGAGGATGTGAGTAAAACAGTGTCTACAGGAATGGTCTATGCCACAATACTTAAGATATAATTGCACTCATTTTTGAATGTAAAAGATAAAGCCAGTTAACATTTTACTGTGAATAGAGAAGGAGCTTATGAGCTCCTAACCCTAACTAAGGAGCTATGGACCATTGAAGACTTACATAAGTGAGTCAGTTTTCTTTTCTCTTTATTTTATTATTTTTAATACATTTATTTTATTACACATGTATAAAACAAACTACATACAGCAGAGAGAACCATGTGACAATAATGAGTTCTATAAATGTTACATTCATAGTGGTTTGGCTATTTGTATTTGTCCAGCTTGAAGTAAATGTCTTTCCTATCTTGTTGGGTCTAAATTTATCAATGAAATTCAATATCCATCCTATCTCAACTCTAATACCTTAACTTATTTATCTTAATCTAAAAAGATATTATCCCCTAACCAGCTAAACTTGATTGTAAAAGTATATTATAAGGCCTTCAATGCCCTTTGGAGACTCGAAAAGGAATAAAACTTAAATTTCTGAGTGTACCAGCAGTGCGGGTTAGAAGCTTCCAAACTAAAAATTAACTTAGACAATTTACTGCCTGAACAGTCACCCAACACTCTCTATAACATTGGAGTATCATCTTCAGCTTTACAGGCTCAAGTGAGGGTAAATATAAAAACTCATTGGTCAAATTACTCAAGTAATTAATAAAATTAACCTAACATAAATAAGCAGCATAATTATATTATATCTTGCATTAATATCCACTTATAAGTCATATTATGTTTTTCTTTCTGAGTCTGAGTTACTTCACTCGGGATGATTTTTTTTTTCTAATATCTCAGCCCAATATCTCTGCCAGACTTATTCACAGGACAGGAACTATTGAGGACTTGCTTACCCTGCCTTGGCAGAGTGCAGCTGTCGACTCTGCCTGCATCTAAGCTACCCATTTTTAGGCAGAATTCAGTTTGTGGCACGAATGAGGACATTTTCCCCAGTGGCTGGTTTGCCACATTGAAGCCATCTCCAGAATGATGCTCTTTGGTGCTCAAAGTCTACTTTGAGGTCAGCTGGGTGTTGACAGGACTTACCTTGTTTTGTTGTCAAAGAAATCAGTATTACTTAAGACTACAGAATATTTCAGTGGAGACCCCATGCATAGAATTATATGCAAAGTATAAATTGTAGTCAAAGGGTTACAAAATTGACGAAAAGAACATGAAGCTGGCATGGTTGAGAGGTATAGTGGATATGGAAATAGTTACAGCCTCAAGTGAGAATAAATATAAAACCTCATTGGTCACACTTCTCAAGTAATTAATAAAAATTAACATAAAATAAATAAGCAGCATAATTATATTTTACTTTGGATTAATATCCACTTATAAATAATATGTTTTTCTTTCTGAGTCCAGGTTATTTCACTCGGGATGATTTTTTTTTTTTTTTTATCTAAATCATCCATTCACCTGCAAATTTCATGATTTCTTTGTTTTTAACAACTGAGTAATACACTATTGTATAAAATTACCACATTTTCTTTATCTATTATTTGGTTGACAGACAACTAGGTTGCTTACAGTTTCTAGATGTTACAAAGAAGGCTCTTATGAACATAGTTGAAAAAGTGTCTTTGTGGTAGGATGGAGTGTGTTGTGGGAATGCCCAGGAGTGGTATATCCGGGTCTTGAGGTAGATCTATTTCCAATTTTCTGAGAAATTGCCATATTCAGTTCCAAAATGACTGGACAAATTTGCTCTCCCACTAGCAATGAAAGAGTGTTTGCCTACTTCACATCCTCACCAACATGAGCTGTCACTTGTGTTTTTTATTTTAGCCATTCTTCCAGGTGAGGAGGGCTGGGGCAGGAGTTGCGGGGAAGCATGGATCTCTCTGGGAAAGAGAAATATAATAGATATATGGGCAGGTGGTGGGCAGGTGGTGATTGGAATAGAAAGGATTAGGTAGAGAGAGGACTGAAGGAGGGAGAACTGAGAGAGGCAACTGAAATTGTGGGGTAACACAGCAAGGTAAAAAAAACCAACCAAACAAAAAACAAAAATAAAAATCTAGTACAATGGAATCCACCATGAAACTATTAGGGGGAACCTAACTAAGACTCCTAGTAATAGGGGATACAGAACCTCTACCACCCATCTCCTATAAACAGGCTTCATCCAGCAATTGAAAGAAACAGTTGCAGAGACTCAAACAAAGCATTAGGCAGGGCTCATGGATCCTGCTGAAGAGAAGAAGAAAGAATTTTAGGAACCAGAAGGATCAAGGATACTACAAGAAAACCCAATGAATCAACAAACTTGGACATATAGGGGCTCTCAGAGACTAAATTGACAATCATAGAGCCTGCAAGTGTCTACCCTTCGTCCTCAGTATATCTGTTACAGTTATGTCACTTGATATTTTTGTGGGACTCACAACGGAGAGAGCAGGGGCTGTTTTGATGCTTTTGCTTGCTATTGTTAACCTTGTCTTTCTACTGGATTGCCTAGTCCAGCCTTAATAAGACACACTGTGCTTAATCTTACTGTTACTTGATAAGCCATGTTTGACATCCCTGGGAGGCCTACCTTTTTCTCATGATAAAGCCATGGAAGAGTGGATGAGGCGGGAGGTGGTGGGGTCAGGAGATGGAGGTGGGGACTGAAGGAGAGAGGAGAATATATAAAATAATAAATTAATTTTTAAAAAAGAATATAAGCTTTTCTAATTAATTAATTAATTAACAATTCACAGTTGTACTACCGCTGTAGGGAACATGCACGCAAACATTTTCTCAGAATATGTTGCAGGCAGAGTTAAAGGGCGAGAGGCCATCGTTAACAACTACTCTCTGTCCTTATGAAGATTTGATTTTTTTTAAATTGCCTCTGGCCCTGGCTATTTGCTACTTGCTAATGAAAACCTGTGCATTTTAAATCTTGGATACTTGGGCCAATACCTCCCAAGCTAACACCATTGTCTCTAACAGTATTTCATGACAAGAATCAGACTTCACTGTGTTTGTCATTCATTCCATACAATTGAATTAGAATTTACAGATAACACAGAAACCAATGTATACCCATCTCCTAGAAAGTAAATGTGCACCCTGGTGGTTGGAAGGCTTGGCTGACAGAATCCAGATACAATGCAGCAGTATGAACATTTCCCATTCCTGAGTTTGGAAGAATCCAGTAGATTATTTTCTTACTCATCTGTTTAACATTGAGGGTTGTGGGGTCTCTCAGAGTGACAAATGCTAATAAGAAACTATTCAAGTTTCTTTTAAGGCTAAGATCAATTACTACTATATCTCCTTGCAATGCTCTGCTCTATAGTTTATTGCATTCCCCCTATTTAATTACTCTTCAGTAGATTTATACAATGAAAATGAAGAATGTAAAATTTGCCTCAGGCTGGTGTTAAGGCAGTCTATGTCACGGAGTATATCACTCATTGTAATACATTAACAACCTAATATTTCACTATCAAATTCACTACTATGTACTTTGTTGATGCTTTGCTGATACATGTTAAATTTTAGGGGATTCCACCCCTTGTCATGTTAAGTGTTTATAGGTTTTGGTTCTATGGGAATGGTTTTTCTTTAAATATTTGTTTTCAGTAACTGAATTTTGTCTTACAATCAAGTTAAGATATATTGTAAAATCACTTAAAGCTATGTACTCGATTTGATATCCCTCTGTATATTCCACCTCTTTAACTTGTCTTTAGAAAATAATGTAATCAAGGTTACTATGTCTTGCATGTCCAATAAAATTATCTTTAATCACTTAATATATATTAAAGATATATATATATATATATATATATATATATATATATATATCTTTAATCTGAAAAAATATACTCCTCAATAAAATTAATGTGTGGAGTTTGGAGGATGCATGTGTATGTGATGCAGGAATAATATGGTGATAGCAGCCAACAGGTTGAAAGCAACCTTTTTAAAAAACACCAAATATCCATCATAAATGATGGAAGAAACATTAGTACATAACTTGATAATATGTCTGAGGTTTTATGTGCATTACTGGGTCTTTGGGGTCAATAAATTATCATCTTTCTTTGTAAATTCTTTAAAGATTTCTGTAGAAAACAATTCCCTTTTCCATACCATTATGTCTTGTGTTTCTCAATAAAGACAGTATATAAAATGTAATAATTCCTAATTCTAATACCTATTCATTTGAATTAAGCAGAAAATCAGGTGGGTTCACAAAGACATGAAGTAAATATACTGTGAAAACAAAATGGATACCCTGCCGTGGGCCCTTACTGCCTTAGGGTTTTACATGTTGCACTAAATTGAAATTTCATACACTAAAGAATAATTCTGATAGCTTCCTAATCCCATGCTTTTCTGATATTGTCCTTCTGAAACAGAAAAAAAAAAATGAGAAGTTAATTGCTTACAGTCTGAAAAATGCTTTTCTTTGAATTCAGTGAAGCACAAAGATAAATAGTGTATTACTAAAGGGAATTTAGCGCTATTTATGACTGCTTGTAGTGTGAAATTGGTTGTTTGTGATCTCTAAAGGCTTGCTTTCTTTTCAAAACATAGCGTGCTATCTCTGAATACCGAGAAACATTGGAATGCAAAACTAAATTTGAATTAAGAGACATTTCTTCATTTAAACATTTTTACATAATTGTGTTTTTCCCTTCTCCTATATTTGTTTGGGTTTATTTAAAATTAATTAAATTTTAGTCCTCAAATGATGTGGAATAGAATATTTCATTCTGTATAAAATTTTTTCATTCTATATTTTTAGCTGAAGGATCGGTTGATCCAATTTGCACTTAGGCCATGGAATTCTGGTTAAGCCATATCCTAAACTGTACTTTTAAAACAGATAGAGAAGAAAAGATAGTCTTTTTTTTTTTTTTTTTTTTTTTTTTTTTTTTTTTTTTACTTTTTTTCATTAAGATACATTAAAGGATCACAGTTTTTTGTCTCAACTTAGGAAAAACTATCCTTAAATGAGATATGCTATTGAGCCCCACATACTTAATTCCTCTGGAATCTTATTATTTTAACTTCTTTCTCAAGACTGAGTTAACACATTGTTTACAGATGGGCATGGTGGCAAATGCTTTTAATCCCAGTACTAAGGAGGCTGAGGCAGGCAGATCTCTGTGAGTGTGAGGCCAGCCTGTCGTTTTCAATTATCAGTATTATTAGTATGCCCGGCTAGCAATCACTCAAGACAGAGACACCTGTTATACTTTAAAATAGCCTTAGTTAACCTGGGGCAGGCAGATATTAATATTCTGAGCTACTTCCCATAGTGGGAAGGGATCAGATACTTGCCCCAATTTCATGCCACCTGATTCTAATAACTTCTATCAAGCTACCTCCCATCTATAATCCTAAATACTTTTTAATGTTCTGGATCTGGGCCGAATCTTCCACTCATGCCAGCCACATGCTTCTCTTCCACCTAACCCATGACCTTCTCTTTCTTTTCCAGTCTCTCCTCTTCCTTGGGTCTGTATTCTTCTTTTTCCCACGGTTCCTCTGTCTGTCTAAGCCCTGGAACCTTAGCCACACCTATCGCTCGTTGCTCTGCCCAGGTGTGCAGCCTTTTATTAATTATCATCAAAACACACCAGAGCATTCCCCCAACATTCTTTTTTATATACAGTAAGTACAATTTTGAAAAATTATAAAAACAATATGTAAGCCTTACATACATAATGTCTAAGCAAAAGGTATTTGGCAATCTTGAAGAAACGTCTCCTCTATCTTTGTGAGTCTAAAGTTCTGAATGTAAATCTATCTCTATTAAAGTCTATATCTATTAACTGAAAATATTTAAATAGACCTAAAACTATCTTAACACCTGGGCTACAAAGAGAGTCCAGTACAGCCCAGGTTCTGTTACACAGATAAACCCTGTCTTGAAAAGAAAAAATAAATAAATTATGTACAATAAGTTTGTTTCTAATTATGACTGACATATTGAAATCCAGTGTTTCATGAAGAGGACAAAATTAAGTTATCTGGTTGAATGCACTATTTATTAGTAAATAATATGAATAAAAAACATGAGATTACCAATTTCATACTGATGTTGCAACAATAACACTTTTGGTTGAATTTCATAAATAAAGGCCTAAAGCCATAAACTCTGATCCAGCAAATATATCCTTTAATATTTTACAAAACATACGATTTCTGGAAAAGAGAATTTAAGAAACTATTAAGGCCTACATAACAAATTTTGCAATTAATTTTAACTTTCAATATTACGTCCATGGCTCATTCAAACTGGCTCTACCACTGCTATGAAGAAGGAATTGTGAGTTGTTGATAACGTGATTATCTCTGTTGGTGAAGGAAGAACTTAAAACTTTTTTAATTCATTAAAACTTTAAAGTATTTTATTGTAAACTTTTTATTTCATTTATGTATCTATTTTACTTATAAGTTTACAGTGTTATGTGATCAGGAGCATATGATGGCATACGAATGGAAGTCAGAAGACAACGTAGAGGAGTCAGTTTGCTCCTTCCACCATACACTTCCATAAGCTTGAACGCAGGACATCTAATTTTACAGCAATTGTATTTTTTTTTTACCACCAGAGCCACGTTGCAGGCATATATGATGTGTTTTTTATGGAACTTTTAGTTTCAGAGCAGTATTAAGGAAGTACAGAATCATTGTTATATCCTGAAATATGTATAGTCAGCTTCACTCTCAAGATCACCCATGAGAGCATCTTTTAACAGTAGACAATCCAATATTGATATCATTTCACTCCAGAGTCTTGTACTATAATGACAATAGCATTCATTCTCAATATGGTACATTTTGTGATGTAGCACAAATATCTACCACCATATCACACAATTATTTTCTATCTAACCAGACAATCTGTGGCAACCCATCATTATTCTCTCTTCACAGTTTTACCATTTTCTAGATTTAATGTATGAAATTATGTATCTTGTAGTCTTAGCAGACTAGTTTCACTATATTAATATTTGTTTTGTTAAGGTTTGTTCCCGTTTTAAAATAATCATAGCTCATTTATTTTGAATTCTGGGTACTATTTCATTGTCTGAATTTGGACAGCTTATTCTTACTAAAAGACAAATGTGATACTTCTGTGTTCTGGAAGAAAATTTGTAGGAATATGTGGAGATGATCAGTAGTTAAGCCAGCTGCTCATGATGATAACCCAGGTTCAGTTACCAGCACTCAAGTGACATCTCACAACAACTTATAGACTAAAACAATACAATTCTGAACTGAATTCTAAAGATGTGTAAGCATAGCCACAGATACATGCACTTCTCACCAGTATCAAGTGAATTACTTTTGTAATAGATGGAAATTATGGAAAAGAATAGCTGGTCAAAATTCAAAGAATGACTGATCCTGTGGTATCTAACCCATATATATGTATATATACACATTCAGGGAATATAATGGAAGATGGGGCTAAAAGATTTTAAGATCCCTAGGACCAGGTAATTGGCCATGAGATTATGTGTCCAAAAATGACAAGGAAGCCTCACCCATAAGCCCCAACAATTCACATATTCTTACCAACACAAATAGGCATACTAACATGTGAGGAGAAAATCTTATTCCCAGGGCCCTATTCGTAAACAAAGAACTATAGGAAATTAAGGAATTCTTAGAATCAAAGAAATACTTTGCCTAGGGATGAGTGCCCTAATTGGTTATCCAATACCAAGTGGTCAGTTCTGAAATCATACACATATAGTAATACAAAATAAGTTGAAAAATTATATTTTCATATTTATGCATATATATTTATTAAAGGCATTAATTTTAGAGGAAGCAATGTGAATGGTGATGGGAAGAGTTGGAGGTATGAAAGGAAAGGTAGAAATTACATAATGGTATTCTAATTTTGAAAATAAAGAATTATCTATGTGAGGAAATAAAAATTTACCATTCATATTTTAAAACACCCTCCATCAAAATTCAGAGAAATATGGTAAAAATGGGATAGTTCACATTAGTAAGAAAATATTTGGAAATCACAACAGGACTAGTATTGAGCTATCACCTAATATTAATATTTAAGAAAGTCACATTTATAATAAGTCATTGAAGGGTACCTGTGATCTCTAAAGTTGCATCTGTTAAAATGTAAAAATATATAAAACATTTCAGCTTTCTTTATCAAATAATTTTTTCTAAGGTCAGAACTTAATTATATTTAATGTGAATTTTAAATTTATATATTTATTCCATCTGTTACAGGTATATAATTGCAATTATGGACAAATAAGCTATTATTTTCTGTTCTTATTTGCCAAAACATTAGGTTATGCTTAGTTACCACCTGCCTTTTGTTTACTATTTAAAATCTAATGGTTTTTTTAAATTTGAAGATTAATACATATACTTCCCTGTGTTCTATTTTGCATCTCATATGTACATATTAGAACAAATGTACTTCCTTTGTTCATTGAAGGATGGAAATAAACTTACTAAAATCTGTCTTAGTTAACTGGTAAAATATATAAAAAAAAAGAGTGAGTATTGGAATATGGCAAGTACAGGGTATCCACTTATACAGATCATCAGGTTCACTGCATTACTGCCTGTGAAATTTTATTATAGTGCATACAGAAAAAGCCATTAAAATGTTAACTTTCCTTAAATTCAGTGACTAGAGGAATGTAACAGACAGGCATACAGAATAATCAAAACAAAGCAAACACCCAATCAAAAATCAGAGTTAAGTGGTCCATCAATACTGCTGAACACTGTGCAGGTCCCTGGATAAGCAGCTTTTCTTTGGCAATAGTAAGAAATTCTCTCAAAGAACACCAATAAAGAATGGCTACATTGTTAAGAGCATATACGATTTTTCACAAATAGATTCTGGTTAATATATTTAAATAGTTATGTTTAATATTTAACACATAATGGTTTAAATTTCTTATATGGAATGTGGTTTCCCAACATTAAACACTCAAAATAAATACATTATAAATTGTAAATAAATCTGCTTAAATATATACGTATGCTTAATTTTATTTAGCATATTAACATTTTTTTTAAAGAAATCCTGCCTTTAAGAACAAATAAAATCTGCATTGGAAAACCCAACACAGTAGTTAGTTGTCTTGGATTATTGAAACTTCAGTCATTTACTCTATTGGTAAATTATATCTGATCCTCACTAACACACACACACACACACACACACACTCACACATCCCACAGAGTTCATTACATAAATACATTTTTCAATAGATTTCTTAAGAACATCAGGTTTGTATACATTTCAGATAAATAATAAAACCGATTAACTAATTTAATTAAAAAGTATATGTTAGTTACAAATTTTTTGAATGAACTTAAATTTTGTAGACATATTTCAATGTTTACTAAAATGATTGCTTTGTCTTTGGTTAATAAAGAACAAAAGAAATTTAAAGGTTATACATACATCCTTAGGAAGTTGAGGGACTCTGGATTGTGGAAGAACTGAGGTTAACCTTGGTAAACAAGCATGCATTTTAATGTCACTATACATACAAGGGAATAAAATTAGTTAGAATTAAAGTTAAGATAGTGAAATAGAGAAAAGTCAAATGTAGATCCTAAGCTAATATGATTTTTTCTGTTTGAAAATGTAAAGTAATGTAAGTAAAGAAAATGTTAAATTAAAAAATTAGCTATAGACAAAAATATTTTTCAATAGAGTGTTCTGCAGTCTGTATTCCAGAAATCTCAGATATCTCTGTATGGAAATGTTTGTCTGTATTCAGATCACAAATCTAGAGCTTAATGAAAGGATGGATTCCTGTACAGAGAAAGCAAAAATAATTGGAAACTGAGATGAGTCAAAAACCAAATGAATTTTCATATCTCCATCTAAAGTTTCCTAGGCAGACAGCCATCAGGGAACAACAGGTAAGAGCCCTACCCCAAGTCCTGGCCTACTAAAGCTGTGTTTTCCAGGAATAGTTTTCCTGCAACACCCCCCTTCCATCCCAACACGGATCTCCATGCTATAGCTCCATATCCTGTTACCCCACCCCAAAGTGCAATCTAGGACACAAGAAGAAACCACCAGGGAACAACAGAGTCTGTCAACAGAGGTTCTGTCTTTCCCCATCCCATCTGCCCCAGATTCCACCCTCCCCCAGTGTGCTCCACTCTGCATCTCATGGGCATGCTCCAGTCCCAGGTCACCATCTCCATTTGCCGTCCCAGAGGCAGGCAGGCAGACATCAGGGAACAACCATCCCAGAGAGCAGCAGCCATCAAGGAAGAGCATCAACCATCAGGGAGCAGCAGGGACAGACAATCATTAGCCTCCAACAGCTCCCAGCTTACACCATTTCCTGGACCCTGTGTCCACCTTCAATACCAGAGACTGGCAGCCATCAGACACTACCAGTTCTCCCTGTATCTCTGGAAGCCTGACATCACTCAGGTAAACAAGAGGTCCACTGCCACCCAGGGCACCAGCTCTATGTAAAATCGTAGATGTCCACTACCATCAGGCACCAGCAGACTTACTAACACCAGGGTCAGATGGCTACATGGTCAGCATAATAACACAAGCAACAAAATTCAGGGACATATGGCACCTCCAGGACCCTGCTATCCTACTTCAAAAGCCCAGGATACCCAAACACACCCACACACACACAAGAAAATCATCTTAAACCTAATGTTATAAAAATAATAGAGGCACTGAAAGAGAAAATATACCTCAAAGAAATACAAGAAAATACAATAAAAAAGATGAAGTAATTGAACAAATCCATGAAAGAAATAAGGGAAATACAATCAAACAGATGAAGGAATTAAATAAATCACTTAAAGAAATACAGGAAAATACAATCAAACAGGAGAAGGAATTGAACAATTCTAGATCTAAAAATGGCATAGAAGCAATAAAGAAAACACGTTCTACTATCTTCCTGGAGATTAAAACCCTAGGGAGGAGAACAGGAACTACATACACAAGCATCATCAACAGGATACAAGAGATGGAAGTGAGAAGCTCAGGTGTAGAAGATACAATTGAAGAAATCAACACATCACTCAAAGAAAATATTAAATGTAAAAAGTTCCTGACACAAAGCATGCAAGAAATCTGAGACCAAACCTGAGAATAATAAGAATAGAAGAAAGAAAGGACTCCAAGGTTCAATGCCCAGAAAATATTTTCAACAAAATTATAGAAGAAACCTTCCCCAACCTAAAAAAAAAAAAAAAAAAAAAAGCCTTTAAACATACATGAAGCCTACAGAACTCCAAAAACATTGGACCAGAAAAGAAAGTCCTCCAGCCACATAATAATCAAAACACTAAATGTACAAAACAAATAAAGAATATTAAAAGCCACAATGAGAAAAGACCAAGTCACATTAAAAGGAAAAATTATCAGAATGACTACTGACTTCTCAACACAGACTATGAAATCCAAATGCTCTGAATAGCTGTTAGGTAGACACTTAGAAACCACAGATGTCAGCACAGCAAAACTTTCAATCGCCATAGATGAAGAAAACAAGATATTTCATAACAAAGCCAAGTTTAAACACTATCTATACACAAATCCAGGCTTAAAGAAAATACTAAATGGAAAACTCCAACCCAAGGAGGGTAACTACACATAGTAAGACACATGAAAGAAACCCACATACACAAAACCAAAAGAAAGGAAACACACACACACACACACACACACACACACACACACACACACACACACAATCCCACCATCAACATCAAAATGACAGGAATAGTCACTGGTCATTAGTATCTCTAAATATCAGTGGCCTCAACTCTCCAATAAAAAGACACAGGCTAAGAGAATGGATGTGAAAACAAGACCCATCATTCTGCTACAAACAAGAAACATACCTCAAAAATAAAGATGGACATTACCTCAGGGTAAAAAACTGGAGAAAGGTTTTCAAGCAAACAGACCCAAGAAGCAAGATGTTGTAGCCATTCTAGTATCTAATAAAATAGACTTTCAAGCAAAACTAATCAAAAAATGGGAAAGGATACATCATACTCATCAAAGGAAAAATACACCAAGATGATGTCTCAATTATGAATATCTATGCCTCAAACACAAAGGCACCCACATTCATAAAAGAAACATTACTAAAGTTAAAATCACATATCAAACCCATAGTGGGAGATTTTAGCACCCCACTCTCAATAACAGACAGATCATCAAGACAGAAAATAAACAGAGAATTAATGAAACTAATAGACATCATTAATCAAATGGAATTAACAGATATCTACAGGACATTTCACCTAAACACAAATATTCCTTTTTCTTAGTACCACACAGATCCTTTCCAAAATTGACCATACATTCAGTCACAAACAAAACATCTACAGATTCAAGAAGATTTAAATAACCCCTTGCATATTATCAGACCACCATGGATTAAAATGTGGACTCACCAACAACAGAAACAACAGAAGCCTACAAACTTGTGGAAACTGAACAATTCCACACTCAATGACAACTAGGTCAGAGAAGAAATAAAAAAGAAATTAAAGAATTTCTAGAATTAAATGAATATGAAGGCAAAACACATCCCAACTTCTGGAACACAGTGAAAGCAGTGCTAATAGTTAAGTTCACAGCACTAAGTGCCTTCATAAAGAAATTGGAGAGATCCCATACTAGCAAATTAATACATGTGAAAAAATTCGAGAGCAAAAAGAAGCAGACAAAACCAAGAGGAGTAGATGTCATAAAATTATCAAACTCTGTACTGAAATAAATCCATTAGAAAGAAGGAGAAAAATACAAGGAGTCACTGAAACCAAGAACTGGTTCTTTGAGAAAATCAACAAGATAGAAAAACCCTTAGCCAAACTAACTAAAAGACAGAGGAAGATTATCCAAATTAATAAAATCAGAGATGAAAAGGTAGATATAACAACAGATATTGAGGAACTTCAAAAAAATCATTAGGTCTTACTTCAAAGGGCTATATATGCCACATAATCAGAAAATATAAAGGAAATGGATGATTTTTATAGGTTTCACTTACCAACATTAAATCAAGATCACATAAAGACTTTCAATGTTAAATAAAGATCAGGTAAAGAGTTTAAACAGTCCTATAACCCCTAAAAAATAATACAGGGCCACATGGTTTCAGTGTAGGTTCTATCAGACTTTCAAAGAAGATTGAATGTCAATACTGCTCAAACTATTCCACAAAATAGAAATAAAATGAACATTGCCAATCTCATTCTATGAAGCTACAGTCACCCTGAAACCTAACCCACAAACGACTCAATGAAAAGAGAATTTCAGAGCAATTTAAGTCATCAACATTGATGCAAAAAAAAAAAAAAAAAAGAACTTCAACACCTGAACCCAAGAACAACACATCAGTTGCATCATCCATCATTATGAAGTAGGCTTCATCCAAGGAATGCAGAGATGGTTCACCATATAAAAGTCCATCAGTGAAATCTACTATATAAACAAGATGAAAGAAGAAAAAACACATGATCACTACCTTAGAGGCAGAAAAACGGAAGAAGTCAAAGTATCACTATTTGAAGACTATATGATAGTATACATCAGTGACCCCAAAAAGTCTTCTATAATAATCCTACAGCTGATAAACACCTTCATCAAAGTGGCAGGATATAAGTTTAACTCAGAAAAATCTATTGCCCTCCTATATAAAATTTACAAATGGGTTGAGAAAAAAATTATGGAAACAATACCCTTCACTATAACTACAGATAATATAAACTATCTTGTAACTCTAACCAGCAAGTCTAAACATGTGTGACAAGAACTTCAAGTCTCTAAAGAAGATATCAGAAGATGGAAAGATGTCCCACACTCAAGGATTGGTAGGATTAACACAGTAAAAATGGCCATCTTACCAAAAGCAATCTACAGATTCAATGCAATCCTCATCAAAATGTGAACACAATTCTTTACAGACCAAAAAGATCAATTCTCAACTTCAAATGGAAAAACAAAAGACACAGAGTAGCTAAGATAATCCTATAGAATAATAAAGTTTCTGGAGGTAGACCCATTCCCGACTTCAAGCTATGCTATAGAACAATTGTTGTAAAAACTGCATGGCTATTACAGATAAAGCAGCTAAGAACATAGTTGAGCAAATGTCCTTATTGTATCTGAAAACAAGCTAAATGCCCTTCAATCAAAGAATGGATCAAGAAACTGTGGCACATTTACACAATGGAGTACTACTCAGCTACTAAAAACAAGAAAATCTTAAAATTTCCAGTCAAATGTATTGAACTAGAAGCAATCATCTTAAGTGAGGAAACCCAGACCCAGAAAGACACACATGGTATATACTCACTTTTAAGAGGATATTAGCACAACACAGGTCTCTGAAAGACTCTACCCAGTGGAGGATCCAGAAAGATACTGGCACTCAAATATGGACTCTGGGCAGAGCATTGAGTATTGTAGGGAAGAGTAGGAGAATGGAAGATCCGAGAGGGAGCAGGAGGTCCATAGGAGACCATCAAGGCTTGAGGATCTGAACACAGGGGAGTCTGCACAAACTGATGCACCAACCAAGGACAATGCATGCAGAGAACAAAGACCCCCTGTTGTGATGTAGCCAATGGCCTGCTGAATCTCCATGTGCGGGGTTGGGGACTGGTGCTGAAACTCTGACATGCACTTGATGCCCATGATTTGGTCACTGCCCTTTGGCAAGACAGTCTAGTGGGCACACAGAGGAAGGGGATACAGGCTATCCTGATGAGACCTAATAGGCTGTCTCCAGAGATTTGGGGTTAGGAGGGGCTCCCTATCAGAAGCCTAGAAGAAGAGACTAGGCGAAAGAAGGAGGGTAGGAATTGGAAGATGAGAGTGAGGGGATAATAATTGGGATGCAATGTGAATAAATTATAATAAATAAAATATACATTTAAAAACCTGCATGGCACTGGCATAGAAATAGACTGGTTGAGTGATGGGGTTAAATAGAAGACCAAGAAGTAAACCCACACACCTATGAACACTTTATTTTTGACAAGGGAGATAAAACCATACAATGGAAAACAAAAAGCATCTTCAACAAATGCTACTGGTATAACTAGCTGTCTACATGTAGAAAAATGCAAATAGAACCATATTTATCACACGGCACAAAACCCAAGTCCAAATGGATCAAAGACCTCAACATAACACTAGATACACATAATCTATTAGAAGAGAAAGTGAGGAAGAGCCTTGATATGGCACAGGAATCAACTTCCTGAACAGAATTCCAACAGCTCAGGTTATAAGATTAACAAATAAAAATAAGACCTTTTAAAACTGGAAAGCTTCTGTAAAGCAAAGGACACTGTTACCAGAACAAAATGACAGTTCACAAATTGAGAAAAGATCTTCACCAATCCTACATCTGACATAGGACTAAAATCCAAAATATACAAGAACTCAAAACCTTAAACACCAGCAAAGAAAATAACCCAATTTTAAAAATGGAGTACAGAACTGAACAGCAAACTCTTAACAGAGGAATGCTGAATAATTAAGAAACACTTTTTAAAAATGCTCAAAATCCTTAGTCATCAGTAAATGTAAATCAAAACAACTCTGAAATTCCATCTTCCATCCATCAGATTGGCTAAGATCAAAATCTCAAGTGACAGCACATTTTGCCAAGGATGTGAAGAAAAGGGAACACTCCTCCATCACTGGTGGGAGTGCAAACATGTACAATCAATGTGGAAATCAATCTGGTGCTGTCTCAGAAAACTGGGAACAGATCTATCTCAGGACCCAACTATACCACTTCTGGTTATATATGTAAAAGAAGCTCCACCATACAACAAGGATACTTGCTCAACTCTGCTCATGTCAAAACTGAAGAATGGATAATTTACACAATGGAATACTACTCAGCTATCAAAAGCAAACAAATCATGAAACTTTCCATCAAGTGGATGGAACTGGTAAAGCTAATGCTGAGTGAGTAATGTACATCCAGAAAGACACAAATGGCATGTACTCACTTATAAGTGGATTTTAGTCATATAGTATAGGATAAACATACAATGCACAGAGCCAAAAAGTATAAGTAGCAAGGAAGACCCAAGGGAGGAAGCTTAAACATCACTCAAAGGGGAAATATAGCAGATAGAGGTAGTGCTTGAGGAGAGAGAACAAGATAGGAGGGGGAACACAGAGAATTATAAAGAGGTCAGAACTGGGGGAAATGTGGCAGAGGACAGAAGACCTATAGAGAAAAGAGAAACTGTGGGCAGAAGCATCTCTGTGACAAGCTGCAGACCTAAGTCAGGGCATGTTCCTGGGGTGATATGAGGGAGACTCTAGCAGAGACTAATAGTAGCAGGGGCCATGAAAACTGAAGGACACCTTCTAACTAGACACATCTCCCAGTAGAGGGATAGGAACACCAACGCACCGAGAGAAACTTCAACCCAAAGCATACTCTGCCTACAAGATATACAGGAATAAAGATAGAACAGATAGAGCAGAGATTGGTAGAATGCCCAACTTATGCTTGGCATAACCCAAGAGCAACCCGATGGGACAGAGCCAATCCAAGACACTATTAACAAAACTCTACTATGCTTGCAGACAAAAGCTTAGCAAAGTTGTTCTCTAATGGACTCCATCCAGCAGTGCTTCAAAACAGATGCTGAAACTCACAGCTAAACATTGGACAATGCATAGGGAGCATTCATGGAAAGTGGGCAGAAGGAAAAAAAAAAAAGATCTAGAGGAGACAGCTTCACAAGAAGATCAACAGAGTCAACCAACCAACCCCCAGGAGAGGCCTACTGAGAATGAACCATCACCCACAGACTAAGTGTGGACTAGACCGAGGGCCCCTACAAAGATGTAGCTAGCTAATGGGCAGCTCAGGATTCATGTGGGTCCTCTAATAAGGAGAGCACAGGATTTCTCTGACATAGACTCTGTTGCATGTATTTTGATCATTTCACCTTGATGAGACTTCCTTGCCAGTCCACAGGGGAAAAGAAGGTGCTCAGCCCTCATATACTTAATGAGCTAGGATGGATTGGAAGTGGGGCTACCCATATCTGAGGAACATGGGGATGGAGAGGGAAAAGAAGTGAGTTGGAAGTTGAGGAGGGATGGGGTTATGACCAGAATGTAAAGTGAATAAATAAATTAACAGTAAATAATTATTATGACTTTTATTTTGATAAGTAAATAAGGAATTTAATGCTATTAAAATGTGATAGAGAATCAGTTGTTATGCAGTTATTAGAAAAACAAAAATATATCAGTTGGAGGTAAATGTCAAGTCATAAGGAACCAAAAATATGTTAGGGTTGATCTTATTGCATTTGAGTTTATAACTGTCTACAGAGTCATAAATCAATGGCAAACCATGAAATGAGATTACAGAAGAGAGTCTCAACAATGCTGAATATATGAGAGTGAGATTTGTTGTTAATTAAAGGAGGAAATCAAGGCCAACAATTAAAAAGTGTGTATTCAAACATAAATGACATCTCTTTACATTAACTCTGCCTTTCCTTTTTCACTATGATTGCTTCACTAATGATATTATTAACAATAGTTCATTTATTCTGTGAGTAAAATGCACATAACAATAAATAGCAGTGGGCTTAGCTTTTACTTTACATTATCAAACTGTACAGCAAAATAGAAAAATCTTACCATAGTGTCATCTTTTTGCTTCTTGCATTTTCTGATTTTCCAGTCAATGAATATTGGGACTGCATTTCAACAAATATAAACATATACATAAACAAATGCATATATTCATTTCTGAATATTATAATTTCTACATATTTAATGTTTACCGCTTTTCTTGCTGGAGTATAAGTGCTGGTCTGGGTCCATTTCTTTCCTCAGGTTGTCCAGACCAACGTGCACCAGACTGGAAGGAATAAAAGCGTATCAGGACGGTCGGTCAACAGGCTCTCCATGCAGCTTTGAGAAGGAGTGTGGGAGAAACAGCCTTCCCTGAGACATTTTTCAGTGAAACAGCTTTCCTGTAAACCTTGGGGAAGTGGGTAGAAGTTTGGGGGAAGGGTAAGGATACATCATTAGTTGGGGTTGAGGTATTGGGAATGCTTCATTTGCATGGAGGAAATTTCAGGTGCTTGCTGAACAAATCCTTATAAGGAAATAAGTTTTAACCTGAAACCTGACCACGAGGCCTCAAGGGTGATAGGTGGGGGTTGCAAGGCTATGTGCATAAGGGCATGCAGGCCATAAACAGGAAGGGAATGGTCTTTATTCCTGCCAGTCTCATAATGAGATTTCTCAGGGTTTGGACATGCCTCTATCTTGCTTTTGTTCCGTTGTGTCTTCCCCCATAGCACAGTCTATGTGCCCCACACAATTGTTCAGATAGAGGCTAGTGCTAGAAAAGAAAAATAAATTTTCTGTGTGTTTTGTTGTATATGTGCGTATATTATGCATATGTGCACATATCTGTAGATGCCAAGGGCTCATATCAGATGTCTGCCTCAAACAGTCTCACCAAATTATTTATGAAAAGCGTTCTCATTAAACCAAGACATCAATGGTTATACTTGAATGTCTAGGAAGAAAGCCCCAAATATCTTCTCTAACTCCTCAGTGTGGGCGTTACAGATGTTTGTTGCCACATCTAGCTTTGTGTGATGGTTCCTGGATATTTTGCTGAAGTCCTTATACTTATGTGGCAATCACTTAGCAATTAACCCATCTCTCCAGTCCATTATTATATCTTTAACAGAACCCATGAATAGTGATTATAGTTTGAAGATGAAGAAGGAGAATAATGATGCTTTTTGGATAATAGTCAGCAATATAGAGTCTATGTTTTTTATTTTAAAATATTCTTAATTATTTTTAGTTCCATATCATAATTAAGGAGATATGGCTTCTACAGATCTAAGCATCATAATTCAAAGTTGCAAGCCACAAACTTGAAGTCAAGCTCTCCTGAGCACAAAGATGTAAGAAATATACCACAACAGAAATAAGTCTAAGGAGAAAATGCCTCATACATTTGATTCCTGAATATTATGTTATATTGCAAAAACAAGTGATACTAAGGAATAGAAATAGTTAAGTTCCCATAAACTCTATATACACTCCAGGAATATATAGGTAGAAGAAAGAGAGAGAGAGAGAGAGAGAGAGAGAGAGAGAGAGAGAGAGAGAGAGAGAGAGAGAGACAGAGACAGAGACAGAGACAGAGACAGAGACAGACAGAGAGAAAGAGACAGAGATGGAGAGACAGGGAGAGAGACACAGAAAGACACACACACACACACACACAGAGACAGAGAGAGACAGAGACAGAGTGACAGAGACACAGAGAGAGGGGGAATGAGAATGAACAAACATGAAATTAAACAGGGAATGAATGTTAGTTATGCCTCTATATTCTGAGAATTCATTGAGTCAAGATTTGTGTGTGTGTGTGTGTGTGTGTGTGTGTGTGTGTGTGTGTGTGTGTGTGTGTGTGTATGTGAGAGAGAGAAACCAAAGAGATGGCACATAGTGTTTGGAATGTCATTAATATTGCTGTGGGTAAGTTACCACCAATGACTAAGACACTGACGATTACAGACCCATTGCCACTTGAACATCAGGAAAGAAGTACTGTACAGGTGTGGCATGTGGCTGTTCCTGACGATAGTGTAGTACCCTTGACTCAAGTATAAGAAATGCCAGATGAAAAAAAAAAAAAAAAAAAAAAAAAAAAGAAATGCCAGATGAATATTAGTTCAGTTGATCATAACACATTGGTGAGTTCTTGTATGACATTACTCCTGGGGAACCATACACAATTAGCTACTCACTCCATAGAGAAAACTGACATCACCAAAGTACCGCCACAGTTAAACTTTGTGAAGCCATCAGTTTTTTCAGTGTTACTTACAGGAAAATGGGTTAGGGGTAGGTAACAGGAGAAGAACCATCTCAAAGACACTTGCATCACCAAATTCCACCCTCATATGTGTGACAATTATGAAAGATGGAAGCATGGATCACATTGCACAGCCAACAAGAAGTTGGATTGGCTCTTTTCAAAGCAGTTTAGCTAGCCTCTGCTTCTCCTAGGAGGCTTGCCTGACCACTGCCTTTTCCAGGCATCTTAGCTGTTCTCTGCTTCTTGTAGGGAGCTGGATATTTCTCTCAGAAGTACTTACTTCATGTACGCACTTGAAGAGAGAATGGCCTGATAATTCTACTCAGATTCATAAAATTCCCAAAGCAATTGGCAATCCCAATCTGATCCAACTTCTCTGCGGATTGAGCATTTTACCTTCTCTCATAACCTCCTGCTGTTTCACACACACGCCCTTTAACTTCCTTAACTTAATGAGCATCCCTCCAAAATGAAGGATTTAAATTTCAGGAAAAACTGCTAAGCATCCTAAGATAAACATACACATTTCTTGTACTTTTTCTATTTCTATTTCCTGATTGTATTCAGACAGAAATGCTCCATTCTAATAATGGAGGTGTAGTGATAGGATTTACTATAGAGCTTAAGTTGGAAACCTTTATTCATGGACCTGCTCAGTTTCTCAAGAAATATAGATGCTTGTTGTTGACATCTAATGACCTGATTAATTTCTAGGACCTAAAATGCATCTATTGTGCTTTCTTGCATTAATAATCTCAGCAACCCTTCAAAGGGATGATGGGCAAAGACAGGAGAATCGCTGGCAGCTCCTGGATCATCTAGCCAGCAGTACATAGCTTGGCAGCAACAGTAAAACACCCAGATATACAAGGGAAAAACATGGAATCATCTTCCAAAAGTTGTTCTCTGTGCTCTAAATAGTGAGTTAACACACACACACACACAATCTTGACTGAATGAAATCCCAGAATATAGAGGCATAACTAACATTCATCCCCTGCTTAATCTCATGTTTGTTCATTCTCATTCTCCCTCTCTCTGTCTCTGTCTCTCTCTATCTTTCTATCTCTCTCTCTCTCTTTCTGTGTGTCTCTTTCTCTGTCTCTATCTGTGTGTGTGTGTGTGTGTGTGTGTGCATGTGTGCATCCACAAATGTGCATGCATATGTGTGTTCACATATGTCATGATGCATCTGTGAGCGTATAACAACTGAAAGTATTAGGCTCTGGTCCTACAATCTGTCTCTCTGGGATGAAACTCAGGTTGACAGGCTGGTTTCCAAAAGCTCTTACCTACAGAGATATACTGATGTCTGACTGGTAAATTTTATAGGAGCAGAAATTGGCTTCTCTTCTTTCTTTTCTTGAACAAACAACAACAATAAAAGTATGTCTGTGTTGCCTCAGTATGCTCAGATACCAGTGGAGATTAAAAAAAAAAAACTTAAAACAGAGATATATGAGATTATAAAGTGCTCAATTTAACTTCAAAACATTCTCGTCACTCAAATATTGTCATATTAAATGGACCCAACAACCATGACAGTATTCCAGCCAGTGCTATTTTGTTAGAAGCATATAACTCTATTTTTCCTTAAGTTTTTTTGAGAATAGAAAACTGTGAGCCAAGCTGAGTCTTAGCATCCTTGTAAACAGAGTAGAGTGCTGGTAATGAGCATATAGGAAACAGACATGTTTCCAGCTATATTCTCACTTGAACATGCACTGAAAAGTCTTCTGATCTCTCTTTGCAATTTCCAATCATATATTGAAGATAGCACTATCAAAAAAGCAAATACATCACAAACATATTCTCTTAGGACCAGACTGCCATCTGCCCTACTCTGCCTTCCTCGGGGCCGTACCTGGGATACAGTCTATTTTATTTAGGTTTCCTCACATGATAGGCATAAAGGGCACAATACTTTATCTTTCTAAATGGTTAGAACTTCCTTACAGGAAACAAAGGAGTTTGAACTGCAAAACAGCTACGAAATTCTTGCCCGAGCTGAATACTGAAAACATTGTAAAAGAGGCATACTTTTCAGCTTCTGATCCGCTTGTATTGTTTGTTTGTGCTAACTCATTACATGTTTTCTTTATACTATGTTGGCAAAGTAACAAAATTAACTGGAAAAAATCAAGATTTATGTTAATAATAGTGATAAGTGCTTGGGGTATAAGTATTATATATCAGGTTTGAGTAGTTTGTTTACCAGAGTTTAGGAATAGATTTATATTTGTATAGATTCGGTCTATTGTGCTAGCAGCTTTAAAGTACACTTCAGATTGTGTCTTTATTTGACCTCCTAGGCTGAACCAATACATTTTTAATGTAACATTTAATCCATACTTGACTCTAAGATCAAATGCAGAAAAATCATAAGCACTTACCCATCATTGCCAAAATTTTTTATTTCTTATGAAAACATCTGAACAAATTGGGTCAAATTTTTGAACTGCAGTATCATGGTACCTGTAATTTTTGTTTTTAATTTCCTAACAGGAAGCTCAAAACAACCTTCTATTCCTGGTCATGTCATATAGTGCCCATTATTTTAAATGCCAGACTAAGTTTCAATGAACCACAACAAAACAAAATGGCATTTGTATGAATTTTGACCCTGAGGAAATGCCCTTAAAATGTGGGCAGAGGAACAACCCCTCATTACTCTAATGAGCACTCCAGTACTTTGTCTCAGTTGACTCCTTTCATAATTAACTCTTGCCCAGCATAATCTCTTCTCCTGAACTACTTTTTAATAATTCCAGGCAGTTAGTCATCTTAACTCCTCTGTCTCTGATAATTATTATGCACTCTGGAACTCGGCCAGTGAAGTACGGCTGCATTTCCACGGATCACTAATTTCAATCCAAGCACATGAGAAATAATACCTATGATTTTTATATTTTATTGGCAACAAAAGTACACATTTTAATATTCCCATCCTTGTATTTGCCTTTAACATATGGCAAAAGGATGTCTCTTTGGTCCTTATCTTCTATAACATTCAGGAATATAAAAATTGTAATAAATTAACAAGTGACAGTAATCTCTCACATATAATTCTTGTTATAACTCTTATGATAAAAAAAAAGTCACACATTTCATTTCATCATGCCTAAATCTAATGTTTAACACACAGTATTGTAAAGGTCAAATTTTTATATAATACAAATATTGTCAAGAGGATAAAATTTCTTGGCATGAATTTTTCAGAAAGTAGACTATTAGATACAGTGATAGATTTCTTGGGCATATCTAATTTGATCAATGAGGTTAGAAATAATGCCTTCTGCACTGTTATTTCACCTGAACAGGGTGTAATCTATACATAGTATTGAATGGCAGGTGATTTAAATAGACATGTGAGGAGGAAATAGGTAACGCCAAGTTCAGTGACTACAAGGAGAGTACAAGCTTATTAACTGTTGAAGGAAAAGAAAATGAGTTCAGCTAGAAATAAGGATCAAAAGAAAGAGTTAAATGGTTGTCTAGAGATGCTTCATCATCAGATGCAGTTGTTTTCCATAAATGATTACAAAAGAAAGGGATTTGAATTGATTTGCTCTATTCTAACAGTTTTATGTTCTACATATCTACTATTTAGGGAAAAGTAAAGCACAGATGAAACAGGAGCCATAGAGGGACACAGCTGACTTGAGTACTTTCTAGGTCACTGATTGGCTAATATATCACCTCTTCTTCCTCTTCTTCTTCTTCTTCTTCTTCTTCTTCTTCTTCTTCTTCTTCTTCTTCTTCTTCTTCTTCTTCTTCTTCTTCTTCTTCCTTTTAAATACAGGGCTTGTCTGTGTGGTCTTGGCTGCCCTGAGCTTTGTAGACCAGGCTAGCCTTGAAGTCACAGAGATCTATCTGCCTGCCTCTCCCTCCCTGAGTGCTGGGTTTACAGACATGACCACTGCATCCAACTCTCTACTAATTTTCTTTCTTTCTTTCTTTCTTTCTTGCTTCCTTCCTTCCTTTCTTATTTTTTCTTTTATTATAATTTATTCACATTACATCCTAATTGGTAGCCCCTTGTTCTTACCCTCCTGTTCCCACCCTCCCTCTCTCTTCTGCCCTATTCCTCTCCCCTAGACCTCCTCCCCCACCTGGATAGCCTGCATCCATTTCCTCTGTGTTCCACTGGGCCTTTCAGCCAAGGGCAGTGATCAAATCCCTGGCCCCAGAGTTCCTGTCAGAGGCAGTGCTCCACTTTCTCTGCCCCCTTCCCCACATGGAGAACGAGCTGTCCATCAGCTACATCTGGCCTAGGTTATCTGCTTGCAATGTCCTTGGTTGCATCCATTTGTGCAGGCCCCCTTAGGTACAGATCTGCCAGCCCTAATAGTCTCCTTGTGTAGCTCCTGAAACCCACCTCCCCTCCCCCTAGCTTTCTTACACCAACCTGATGGAGACCAGCTCCAGCTGCAAAGGTTCAGATCCGCATCCAGGGAAGGAGTGTCATCTCAAAGTGAAGACACTGAGCAACTGTGTACTTTCAAGCAAGGGATGCCCCCTTCACCCTGCTGTGCAACAGCTTAAGCCATCTTTATACAATCACAAGCTTGCTCACTGGAGCAGTGGCATCATTGGTTATTTTATTTAAAATAAAATCATAACATCAGCACTCCATAAACCGCCCCATTACAACCACCCCAATAATTTTCCTTCTTTCTTCTCACCTCTTGCTAGGTCAATGTGCACCCCCAACTTTATTTGCACTACAGAGCACACTTTCAGCAAGCCAAAAATAAATGCCTAGCCAGGTTTGTCCTCTGGACATGAAGATATACTCAGCTAGCAACAAATATGGCTACACAGGTGAGCAAGATGAGAGAGAAATTAACTATTTTTGGGTGCAAGCCCATTCACCATATAAAACCCCTCTTCCCACTTACAGGCTCATTGTACCAAGCAACTTTCCTGATATGCACCGATCAAATTCTGATACCATATTTCTAAGAACCTTTTTAAGGCTCTTTTTACGAGACACAGCTCCCCTACTTTTTTTTTTTTTTTTAAGTCTCTGTTGATCAAACATAGCACTGAACATTTAGTACAAGCAGGACCCATTACTCTCCACAATTGCCATAGGTTTACACAGATTGACTGTAGCTGTTTCTCTAGAGACATGATTATGTGTCCAGAAATAGCCAGAATTAATGGGCACATCTGGAGATTGATAGAAGCAGAGAGAGAAGAGGAGGGTTTTACACATAGAGAGTTGCAAGAAAAACAGAATGATCCACAGTGCTTTCAGCCTGCATGATTCCGGACTTGCCATGACCCACAAAGTGAGACAAAATATTGCTGTGAATATAAACAGCATAGTGAAAGCAAGAAGAGCTTATAGCAGAGTCAATCCAGGTAATAAGCGTAGAGTCCACTAAAATTAACTCAGGTCCTTGCCAAGCAGGAAGTTGTTTCCATGGGCCTTGCCACAGTAGAGTTCCATCAGTCAAGCACTCATACACCATTCTGTTCAGATGTTGCCTAGCTACTGCCAGCAGCCAGGCTTGTCTGCCTAGAGTGTCACCTACAGTGAGCCCTCTCATAGCAGTCATTAATAAAAACAGTCTTTTAAAGAGACAGCCAAAGTGCAATTTGCTCTGGAGAATCCTTTAATTGAGACTCTCCTGTGACTCTACTCTATGAATCTTCGAGGTTTCTGAATGGATTAGGAGTTTTGAGGATACTTTAAGAGCAGAAGCAACAAACATTGCTAAAAGAATACTATAGTGCTTCAAAAAGGAAATTTGCACTAGAATGGTGACTCTGGGCATAGACGTGAATGGGCACACTTAACTAAGGACACAATAGTGTGTTGTGCGTGAAAAGAGGAGAACATCAGGAATAATTGATGAACTTCACTGCAAACAATCGCCAATACCGATGTCTTATTCTATTATTTAAGCATTTTGCTTAATCGTTCCATTAAGAACAGAAAAAGAAGGATCTTTAAAGTAATATTATTTAAATAAATATTATGGGGAAAAAATCAAAGATTTCGACAAGCAGTAGTAGTCTCTTTTTATGATTCTGTATTCTAACACTGTTTGGGTTGGGTGCATGATCTAAGAAGTGATTCAAGATATGAATCCAGTGTTGGAATATTTTAGTGTAAATGTTGTGTAATGATTATTATAACAGTTGGGTAGAAAAAATTTAGCATATTTTAATAGAAATATCGTAATGGTGCTCTTTGGTGCTTCAATTCCACATGACATTTTTTTTTATGAATGGCTTTTGGCAAATGTGTGATTTTTCTCATCTTCTGTTAACTTTTCTGTTTTTCTAAGAAAATAAACAGTCATTTAGTTTATTATATTTTTCTCTTTTTACACATACCAATAAATCACAACTATGAAGACTCATTAAACTGTAAATTAGGAATCACAATAAAAGTGAAACAATGAGAACTGCTAAGTTAAAAATAATAAAAATTGATTTTTGCATTAGGTATTAATACATTTACAGTTTTTTTAATGGGAAATTACAGACCAAACTCAGAGAAAGGAAGTTGTAGCTAATAGTAACCAAGTTTCATACACAAAAAGAGATATAAATTGCAATGACTATATGTCAAAATGACAGGTATGACAGGCACACATCAGTAATGGAAACATTCATCGTGATGTATTACAGTTACAGGCAACATTGTGAAACAGGCCAAGTTTGTTTTCTGTGCCCTCTCACCTCCCCTGCAGCACCCCTGGATCATACTTGAAGCGCTCGATGTCCTTATACTGACCTCCTGATATGTATGGTTCACTTTTTCAGGGATATGTCCTAGTCAGCAACCCTTCATCAACACCTCATGGCTGAGAGACTCAAAATCTACTCAGCCTGCATTGCATCAAGGCTCTGACATCTCAGGAGCAACAAACTCAGGAAAGACATGCATTGTTTCAGTTGGCAGATGCATTCACAATCCAAATGCCAGACCTTTATCTTGCTTCCATGTAATGTAAATAACTCAGTTATATTTGCATTGCAAATCTACAGGTAAAATAATTGGTCTTTTAAAAGGTTAATTAAAACAGGAAATGGGATCTTGGGGTCAGAGTGTCACTCTATCCAAGGAGATTATTTGTACAATGCTGAATCTTTAAGAACAAAAGAATTATGCCTGCCACACATTTAATAAGTACACATACATATATAAATGACAAAACTTAGTCGACATATTGTTTTGAGTACTTGAATATGTGTTTTATTAGCTATATATTTTGTATAGTGTGTCAGTGGTGAGATGAATTATATGAAAACCTAACAAGAAGAAAAGATGTTAAATTTTTTCCTAGAGAAACAACCTGAGAATGTACAAGAATTTTTCATATAGAGTTGTATTCATTATATTCAAATGAATCCTTTCAATAAAAATCTTATTTTATATTGAAACGATATATTTAATGATATATGCTTACTAATCATAAAATTCCAAGGTTATTTTCTTATCCTAATGGTTATTAAAAGAAATTCTAGCACTGAGGCACATATACATAATTGAAATAATATAATAAAATTGCATGTCAGTGCATTACAAAGTGGCATATAATGTTGTGCTATGAAAAACTATAAATATAATCACTGCACATATTAAAATATGTTTTACCAACCCTCTTAAAATGTGTTCTACCAACAACCCAATATAGTTTTTGAAGAAATCAAATACACTTTAAATAAATAGATTCTTATTGGCTATAGTAAAATAAACTCATTATAAATAAAATATATTTGCTAATTTATATTTAAAACAACATATATGTTGTATGATGTAGTAGATATATTTATGTAATTTTTACTTCAACTCACTATTTTATCTTCCAAAATAAGTTGCTAAATGATGAATGTTAATTCTTTATTATGTCAATGACTCAATGAAATCTGAAGCCATAGGATTATTTAATTTTGCCAATTTAGATCTAACTCATTCTTGTGAAATATAAACTATTTTGTCAGTCATGAAACTATATAGGTAAACTTCATTGATTTATCCATTATAAATACTAAAACTTTTAAGTTTTACTCAAATGAATAGAAAATGTTACATTCTTTCTATGAAAATATGAACAGGCAAAACAGGATTGAAATAAATGTCATATATATTTAGAATAAATTTTTACCAAAAATTAATCACATTAAAAATTTAAAATATTCATTTATTGCTCATAAAAAACAAAAGGCTCTGGTACAATTAAAAATCTAAACATAATTGTCATTTATATTTAAGGAACAAAATGTTTCTTACTAAATGAATAAACCCATGGATTTATGGATAAGAACAAGTTTCTGCTCCTGATGTTTTGATATTATTACTATGTGACCAAAATAAACATACCAAGTGTCACCTTTTTTTCCTTGAAATAATCCTTAAACTGACCCATTCTTACCAAGCAATCTGAAAACATTTGCCCTCCCAGCAAACTACTAGCCTGTTACCCTTCTTAAAAGTATTCATTGTGGCCTCTGAAGAGCACATTTCCCAGACTTCAGTCTTGAAAAAGTACATAGTTCTGTATTCACATGATTGGATAGATAGATAGATAGATAGATAGATAGATAGATAGATAGATAGATAGAAGATAGTAGATAGATAGATAGATAGATGATAGATAGAGATAGCTGATAGATAGGTAGATAGATGATACATGATAGACATAGATGATAGAGAGATAGATGATAGATGGAGATAGATGATAGATATAGAAAATTAGGTAGATAGATGATAGAGATATTTATACATACATACCTACATACATACATATGTATTATATACACGTCTAAAACTTTTTATGCACAAACCATTGTCCTGCTACAAAAAATTATATATTAACACTTGTTCCACAGTGTAATGTGTTTTGGAAGAGTAGCTCTTTAAGAGTCTTGGGTTACATGGAAACATGTAGATCACTTAGAAATGGGATTAGTGTAATAGCTGGGCTCTCTTTCATCTGTCATGAGGTGATAAAGAAGGTGGTTACCTATGATCTATGAAATGGATCTTCATTGCTGAATCTATATGCCTCTTGGCCTTCAACATCACAATATTCAGATTTACAAAAAATAAACTTGTATTATTAGATATATGATATAATTCAACCAATATTAACAACTCAAAGAGACTTCATTGCTGCCTTATACAGAAAAATATGGAAGGTTAATGGAGAAAGTATTATGTTAGCTATCTCTCCATTTTAAAAATATAGTATTGATAGTTTTAGATGAAGGCAGTGTGTTAGTCAAAACTAGGAATATATTTTAAATTTTTTATGGAAAATTGATAATATAAAAATATAATGTAAAAAAAGAATTTACTGAAATTACACTGCCTGGATAGTTGATGCTTTTTTCAAAAGGCATGAGTTATTAAATGAAAATCTCATTGCAAAGTATAGATCACCTCTGTGGGAACTAACCATTTGTCAGAGAGGAACCAGACGCCTCTAACACAATATATGCTACTGCCAATGTCTCTTGTTAACCCACTGTAACTACACGTTAAGACCCTATTGCTGAAGATACTGCAGGCTTCTAACACAAGACATGGAGAAAAAAAAAAAACTCAAACCTTTGGGAAATGTCCTCCCTGCAAACGAGCTTTCATAGCAGCATAAGGTGATATACAGGTCACTATGTCTGTTTTACATAATATGGCTGGAACACTCATGCCCTCAGCAGCTGTGGCTCCTAGCAAGAGATATACAGAAGATCCCGATATATAAATTCCTTCTGGTACAGATGTAGGAGGTGTTATCTAGGCACCTCTATTACAAGAAGAAAGGAAGGAAGAAAGAAAGAAAGAAAGAAGGAAGGAGGGAGACAGGGAGGTAGGGAGGAAGGAAAAAGGAGAAAAAGGAAGGAGAACATGAAGTTTGGAGTGTAACATCTGGCAGATAAGAGTGGAATGAGAAAAGGAAATTGTTTAGTGGATATCATCTGGCCTCATTGTATACATATATGATATTCCTAAAATTAACACAATTTATAAAGATATTAAAAGAATGCATCTAAATTTTCTGCCACATGTTGCATGTCATGCCTCTGAAAATCTATATCAACATAAAATAAAACCATTAAAGCACTAGCCCTTATAAATTTCCAAATGCAATGGCATTGGAATGCATAGCAATAATAAGCTGAAACTTGGCAGTCAGGTATGCTAGCCTGGATGGCTGGAGAGATGGCTCAGTGGTTAAGAGCACATTCTGCTTTTCCAAATATCCTGGGTTTAATTCCCAGCACCCACATGGCAGGTCACAGCTGTCTGTAACTCCAGTTCCAACACATCTGACACATAACAATTCACATAAAATAAAACTAAATAAAAATTATAAAAAAGTATGTTAGCCTTACTATAACTTTGTTATATCAGTTAATGATGTGGTAAGAAATAAGTTCAAAATCCCTTTCGAGCCAGGTGCATTGGACTTCAAACCGATAGAAATAATAATAGAAATCTCCTATGGAACCATCTCATGTAACAGAATAACTTTTTCTAACTTCAGCAATCCTAGTTCAGCAAGACTTCCATTTATAACAGGATATATAAAGGAAGAGTTCACTTTCTTCTTTAACAAAAGCTTCAATTTGAGACACTATGGCTGCTGATCTTCAATTGCAAATTCTAGTCACCCTTGTGTAAATAATACACAAAATTATAGTCACATTTTCAAGCATCTAGCTCAATGATTCTTAATAGCATGCACAATAGGATGAAAGAGTCAAAGTGTAGTTTACTCTGATAAATTCTGTAGGTGTATTTGCAAAAAGAATCAAAACAACTAATAAAGGAAAAAGAAAAACAAGAAAGTCACTCACTCATGTGCAAAATTGACCCATTGTGACATGTTTTTCCTGAAAATATCTTCTACTACAAAAAGACTGAACTTTTGCCCCAGGCTTTTCAGGCAATTTAATAACGTGAATTGACGTTATTCAAGAATATATACTCAGCTTGCTAAACAACTGTGTAACCAGCCTAAGATTAACCTGCCTTTGAGAGAACCAACTTACTATGTCTTTTATTTCCCATTAAATTAGCTTTTCCAAACTAAATTAAATGTGTAGGTTTGCATAGGTTTAATCATAAGTTATAAACTTTTCCATTTCCATTCTCTCTCTCTCTCTCTCTCTCTCTCTCTCTCTCTCTCTCTCTCTGTCTTTCTCTCTCTCTCTCTCCCTCCATCCATCTCTTTGTTTGTGTGAACAATTTGGTTTGAAGCAGCCAACATGTTGAAAGAAACTTAAAACAACAAATACTCCATAAATGTTGGAAGCAATGTCTGGATATTGGTTGATGACAGCTGTTTATAGGTTTGTTTACTATTTCATTTCAGTAAAACAGTTAAAAAAAAAAAGTGCTTTCTCTTCTAAAGACTCAGTTAAAAATCTCTGTAAATAATTCCTTGTTTATTTTCCAAATTTCCTTCTTTGTTGTTCAATATGTATAGATCAAATACCTTCACTAGTGACACTTACGAAGGATAACACCAGACCCTCACAAATCATCACACACACACTCACATTCACAAAAGCACACGCGCGCGCACACACACACACACACACACACACACACACACACACACACACACCAAGAAACTGGCTCAGATAGAGAAGATACACATGACCACAGCACACAGACATACAGCATAACAGATAGGACACACAACAGCCAGGCCAGAAGCCATAGACTACAGTCAGATGGAAGATACAAGAATTCAAATTTGGGCTTGCTCTTAATCAAACCAATTCCAGAGGAAAGTTCTTCTTTTTACTTCCTTACTATACTGAAAAATTGACTTGTTTACTTTTAAAATAGTATTATTTAGTTAAAATATATAAGAAAGCTTTATCTTTTTATCTCCTTATTTATTTTAGTATTTCTAAAATTAACTATAATTTTTCTGTATAAAACTATGAGGTACTCCTACATTTTAACACATATTTCTCTGATAATATTAGCATAAATTTATAGTTGATTTGTCTTAATGTTCTGGGCTGAGAATATGAGTTTATGAGCAATCTGGGCTATAATGTGTGGTTGAAGATGTCTGGAATTGTTGACATTTCATTGCATATCAGACTTGAAATTTTTCCATGTTGTTTTACCCATAGTACCACATTTAAAATCACCCATGGCATGTCTACAGTTTTTGTTTAGCAGCTGGGTCCCAGGAATTAGAATGAACACAATAAATTTCATTATATCAACAGAATTTTAAACATGAAAGAATAAATAATGTGAAAATATTTTTTGCACATTCCGTAACTGCCAATGTAATATCTAATTAAAGAGAATAATAAAGAGAGAAAACTGAATGATGTCAGTTTTCCAATGTTTTGTAAAGTTTCAATTATCTCACATAAAACATAAAGAATTTTCTGTTGCAGATACTATGAAATTAAGTTGTCTATAACATGATGCCTAGTGTAGAAATTTAAATAAGAAAAGTAAACAAGAGCTACTCATACAAGGAGAAATTTTCAATCTGTTAATAAGAATGAATTCTTCAGTCATCAGAGCTATGTCCTGAGTTTTTTTACTGTTGTTTGTTTTCTTTTCTTTTTTGGTAGAAAGCAAATTGGCTTCTTTTTTCATTAATTACATATATGTCTGTATGTATGTCTGTATGTATGCATGTATATAATGTGTGTATACTATTCATTTAATAAAGTGTTACATTATGTATGTTTTCAGAGTTGATCATTTGGCACAGAACTAATCAACTGGTATGCTTTTCCCTGGAGAAGACCTCCCTCCCACTTCCAGCTTTCCACAGTTACCTATACATTTTTGTTTAGGATTGAGGCCTTCTGAGTTTTTCTAGACACTTTGACAAATTCATTGATTTCATCCTTATTCAACAAATACTTGTGTGTTCCTATTATTGTAAATTTATTTGTGCAGCTTTTAATATGACCAGTTAATACACTCTCATTGCAAATGCCCTTGCCCTCTAGCTCTTAAAATCTTTCCAACCTTCCTCTGTAGTGCACCTCGAGCTTTAGTTGTGGGCTACACACAAATCTTCAGATGTGAGTATATAACCTATAGCAATTCAAGAAACAGGGATCTAAAATGGAACTATTTCCAGGAGAGTGAATTGCGGCGTAGGATACACTTGATATCGGAAAGAAGGGGAGTTCTGTTAGAAAGTGGTAAAAGTGAATACAAAATATGGTTAGTGGATGTGATCTAATAGGTAAAGTGGAGAAAGAGGGTTTATGATGGGGTAATACGATATGCATTTCTTTTCTCAACCACAAACCCTGATTCACACGTGGCCGGCCCATGGCTTTAATGGAAGTGGAAGAAACTGAAGACAGGTGATAAAGCCTAGAAGGAATTACTTCTGGGGTAAAATAAAGCCAAAAAGGCTGGGAAGTGAAAAAGGAAGAACTCAGGGAAAGGGTGAGAATGTATTTAGGGAAGACATCTCAAAACTGTGTTATCAATATTGTTTTCTCAGGCTCTGCCTGCAGTGCTATCTCTAGGAGCTAAACAACATAAAACCAGTAATGGAGTGGGGGTGGGGTGGGGGCAAAGAAGTTCATTCTTGAGAGAATGCACAGTTTTCTTTGTCTACTATTACCTTCCTTTCTGCATTCATTTGATGTCCATGGCAGTGTGGGTCATGACAATGGGGGAGGGAGGAAAATACAGAAGATTGATAATGTGGGTATAATAACAATATGGATGCCTCTAAAAGCTACAGTGAATCATTCTATTAACTATTAGGCCCTCGGATAGATTATTTATACACATATATAGTTTTTACAGACTTTTCTTATCTTGCCTGATGATGCACCCTCCAAAACAAATACTACCAACAGAAACCCAGTACCAAATAAGGGAAGCCTTATTTTGAGTTTCTGGCACTGTTGTCTAAGAGACTTCCTAAACAGTCATCCTATTGATGTTTCCCTGGTTATCTCACAGCACTGGAAGGTAGGTCCCTATTGATGAAGACACCATGCACTTCAGAAACATAGCCCAAAGACCCGTAAACTTCAACTGTCCTGAATGTCTCCTCCCTAAGGCCTAGCTTTCTTGGTACCAGAAGATGCCATCCATGTAAACTTCAAAGGTAGAAAGATAATCAACAATCCTACCTTGCTATGATACCCATGAAATACATCAACAACCAACATGGCACAATAATCAAAAGAGTGCAGTAGTGGGATACATAACTGTTGAGTAACCAACAGTTCTCCAATTGGACTTAAGACTGAACAATCCAGAGGTAAACCATACCTGGTATCAGAAATCTAACTAAATGCTCAGTGCTAGTAAAGTTATGGTTGCTGGAGAAGGCTCCTCAGCCACTATTCCCTAATAAGATTAGATTCCCTAATAATCTATACATAAGTATCCTTAACACAGATAAGTGCAGTTTCATATAATAAAACATACACTGCATGAAACTCTCAAGGATTTTTAAATACACTAATTTCACCAATAAAATTCACTTGTAATGCTAGAAATATTTGTACTAAGTATAATGTTTTAAATGTGCACTAAAAACACCAGCTTAGAATGCTTGAGCCTACATTTTGATCTAATATTTAAATCAATTTGATATGCATATATATTATAAACTTAGCTTAACCATGATACAGTGGTACAGGCATTTCTTTATCTAGCACTTGAGAGCCAGAGGCAAAAAAAAAAAAAAAAAAAAAAAAATGCTTGTTCAAGGAGATCTTGAGCTGCATAGTGTTCTAGTCTAGCCTTGACCACCAATACAAACACCATCTATCAAAACGGTAACAATGTATGTTGAAAGTATATATGATCAGAACTAAATAACATAATTCAAATTGAAGTGGCGTGTGTGTGTGTGTGTGTGTGTGTGTGTGTGTGCGCGCGCGCGCGCAAAACCTCAGATATCAAAGGCTAGCTAACCTGAAACAATGTTCTAATTTCATTGGTTACATTTTTCCAAGAGTCCTAAAGCCATAGAAAACATGAGTAATTAATTTTAAAAGGAAAAGAAGAACACTTAAATTTCTCTTGATATATATAAATATATGCATATTTATGCCTGCATGTGTGTACATGAGATGGAAAAAGAAGTAATACAAACAAGAACTAATTTTTGAAAGGTAAGATGAAAACCTTTCAGAATCATAACATAAGAAGTAACAGCAAAGCCTACAAGAGAACTGCCTTAGCTCATACCTTTCTTCTTGTTCAGGGTCTGATCTCAAGCTGTAGTCCTTGACCTTTGTGACCCCAAATCACAATTTTCAAATTCTATGAAGAGAAATGCAAGACAACTCCTTTTAACAGCCCTGGAAGTTGTTGCTTATCAAGGGAAAACTGAAGCTTTTCAAAGTCCTGCTTACCCTGCATTCAGCAAAGCTGTTGGAAAATGAATCTGTTTATCCAAGTAGCTAAAAGATATTAGAAATTTCTTATTCTTTTCTTCAGAACCATAACAGATCACATCTTCTATCATTTGTCTTCCAACCTGATTTTCTACAAGATGAAGACTACAGCTTTTTTCCTTCTCATCTTCATTGTCCTTCTCCAGCTAATGGGCCCAGTGACTTCCCAAGGATCCTTAGACTCTTTGGTGAACAAAAAAGATTAAGGATGCTCTGAATCATCTAGGTAACTGGTGGTACAGGAGAAATCAGAGATTAAATCTTGCTCCCATCTCCTACTAGCCCTTAGCTTCATTTCAATCCCACTGTCTAATCCCAGCCTCTAAATTGCTCACGCCAGCCCTACTTTTTCCTGCCTTGGGATATCCTCAATGTACAACCCTTTTGTGGGACTCTTGATTCAAATGTCAGTTTCTTTTAACAATGAGGAGGAAGGCTGGCTCTGTTTCTTAGCAATTAAACTTTATTATACAACCCAACTAGTTTACACAAAAGGGAAAAGAGGTTAAAGGGAAAAAAAGAGCGAACCTTCCAGTATCCGTTCCATGGGACGGGTCCCTCGGTGTCTCTGGCCTGCAGGCTGGTTCGGCCTGTTCACTGATCCTCTTCAGGATCCACGATCCACATGCATTCAAGCCTGGTCTGAACCTGCTGCTCCTCTCTATCCTCTCCACCTGCCTATCTCTCACGTGCAAGGGGTGGTCTCCCTGTCCCATTGAGGGTCCATTAGAAACACAATAGTCCAGTTGGAGGCCCCAGGTGGAGTCTATCTCAAGGTTAATCTCAGAGAGTATCGGTAGTGTGCCCAAGGGCAAAGCCTGCCAAGATGGCTTTCACCTGTCACAAAATTTACAATCCTCCCCACAGCGGAAGAAGATAGAGGTTGAAGTTGCCTCTGTCCTAGATAATAAGAAATTAAGAAATTCTCATCTGCCATTGAATCTTACCAGAGAGCATCACCCTGGAGTGCATCTGTCTTCAGAATGGAAACCAGAACATGCCTAAAATATTGGTGCTAGTACTAAGTAAATTAACGGTACGTTAAATGAAGCAACATTTTACAAACAGAGGAGTTTCCTGTTTGGGGATACATACACATCAGTGAAGGAGATGCAGCCTTTAAACAGTAGGGAAAGCAAAAAATGTGTCAGTAACAAATTTTTGTGTGATTTTTGATAATTCATGAATAATTCAAATAAATTTAATATTAGTACAGAAAATATTTTCTTTCTGTCTAGTTAATTACAAAAAATAAGTTTTCCAAAGCTGAAAACTATTTAAATATTGATATGTAATTGTAAATTTTATCTCTATTGAGATGAAGTTACTTATTTTTGTATATATTAAACTACTTAAGAGGAAAATTTCATCTCTCCCACTTAAGAAATACATTTCTACAATATACTTTTGGCTTGTACTAATCACTTATCAGTGATATTCTACATGTTCTAGTCAATTATATATTGTTGATCCTTACCATCAAAGTTCAATATTCCTATCTATAGTAACCAGAGTAATCCTTATAAAATATAAAGCAGATCAGGGAACTTTCCAATCCTAATCACCTTTGACAGGAAAAACTAAGTACCAAGTATTTTATTATGTCCATCAAACTTCTGCCTGTCTTGGTCTCTGGTTATCCAGATGACCACAGGGACCTGGCCACTTTGGCCACATCCTTTTGTCTGTAAATAGCATTCTTTCCCATCCCCTGCTTATCATTTAGCTAGTGAATTAGCATGCCCAGTCTCGTTTCTTTCTATTGCGCTTTCTCTAGTTATCCAAGAACAGATACTTTTTTTAACAGGACCACCTGGGTCCATTCTCAAGGTGCCTGTAGGGAAAATAACTGTTCATTAGAGGACAAATCTAAGAAAGAAATTTTAGAAGTGTGAAGATGGGAGCCCGAGATAAGCAGAAGCAGAAGCATAAGTCAAACTATTTTGCTCTGGTTAACATGGTTATTTGCCAACCTTGTGTACAATTTCTCCTTTTCTTGGTGTTATTAGAATGCTAATTTCATCTAGCATAGTAGTAATGTGCCCTCCTAGGAAGCATAAATTATTATATAAACTAACCGTTCCTCTCTTTTCCTATTGCTCTATTTCCTAACTCTATGATTGGTGAAGACACATAAAGAACCAGGTCAGCATGGCCAAGCATAGATAGAACTCTTCTTGGGGATTCTGAGAAGGTACTTTGTAAATTTAAAAAGTTAAATAAAAAAGAACAAATATAAACACACCAATCATTATAATTATCCCTAATAATTTAGGCCTCAGGTACCACATGGTGAAGAAAAGTGACACACACACATGCACATGCACACGCACACATGCACACACATGCATGCACACAAAGGGAATCATGGTATTTCAAATATCATGGGAATTTTCTAAATACAAGTAATACACATCTGGGGAAAATGTAAACACTGTCTAATCCCAGGTCTGTTCAGTGGGGCTCATTACTAAGGTCTAAGTCACCACCACTGTCCACCTCTTTGTTATATTTACTGTGAAGTCTCCTTTCCATGGGGTTTGGCTGGTTTTCCTGAATTAGTGATGGACCTAGAATTAGATGATATGCTACTGGCAAAGGGGAATCCCAGCAGCTGCATTAACCTGTGACTAGCTGTGAGTTAGGAGAGAACAATTCTTTAGGTCCAGAGAAAATAAGTTGAAGAAAATGTAGCAGGCACTAAAGGCAAATGGTGATTCATTGTGGGATCTATGAAACCAGAGCACCGTATGAGGCTTCTCCTGAAAAGCATGAGCTAAAATGGGAATATCAACAGGCAATGTTTTTTATTTCCATTACACATTTACAAACACTCAGCTGTTGTTAAAATAAATATCCCCAATCATTCCATTTCACCAATGAAGACTTAGGAACCAGATGCTGGGGTGAAAATCTATTAGCTCAGAGAGGCAGAGAAAGCACCTAGCTGACCTTCCTACTCAGCTCATTCTTGGAAAGAAAAAGCCAAAAGCCAAGAGCCAAAACTTTGCTAGCTCAGCTGACAGCCCAGAAAGAAAAGCTCTGCTAGCTCAGCTGATAGCCTAGGAGGACAAAGCCAAAATCTAAAAGCTAAACTCTTGCTAGCTGAGCTGATGGCCCAGGAAGAAAAGGCTGGCTAGCTGAGCTGACAGTCCAGGAAGAAAAAGCCAAAAGCCCAAAGCCAAAAACATAAATAGCTCCCTCTTCTTCTCCATGCTGCCTTAAATATTCTTCTCTCAAAGTCAGTCCTTTCTACGTAATCCCTGTCATCTGGTTTCTTGCTCTGCCTCTTGACTGAGGGTTAACTTTATTAAATCCTGTGTACAGAAAGCTCTTGGATTAAAAGTATGTTCTGGGGCTGAGGCACTCCTTACCCATCTGTTTACAATAAGTAGAATGTTTTGGGATTAACGTTATGTGTTAAGGCTTAACAACACCAAACAAGAAACAGGTTTTTACAGTCCCCAGTCTTGGGGTTCACAATGGAATCAAATATTCTGCAACACTCGGCTTCATTATAACATTTTGTACACGCACATAATATACTCTGATTATTTTCAATCCACTATTATATCCCTCTCCCCTGTCACTCCTCCCATGCTCTAAACATTCCTTGTACATTCATGTATTATCTCTCTCTTTTCTTGTTTCCTTTTAATTATTTTTCATGCATACATACATATAAATATATAAATACAAGCTACTGACTTCATCGAGCACTGCTGGCTTGTATATGTTTTTAAACTATACCGCTCTTACCCTGGATAACAATGGGGAAATATGATCCTCACTCTTTCAGTACTCATTACTTGCCTATGCCTCTACCCCAATGATTTGGGTCTTGTGAGATTCCCTATTCATTCTGGCGTACCAAGTACTGTCGCCAGTGTTCTGGTCTTGGTTAGACTTCCAGATTGCAGAGGTTTCATAGGTGCAGTTTGTGATCCTCTAGCACCTATCCCTGAGGACCTCCAACTGCCCACAGAACACTCTAATGGCCATAAATGGCCAGAACCAGCCTCTCCAGATGCAACCTTCCAAGCCCCACCCTACAGATTAAAAAGCCCAACTTCAGGACTTTAAAACCCAACAATGTTTGATCTTAAAATCCCACCTAGAAATCCCCAGCCTGGATCTGCTCCTGTTTCATGAATCCCTATTCCTATATAAGCCCTGTCTTTGCTGTTCTCTGCTGCTCCTCACTAGAGCAGAGGCAGCAACCCTCCTGAGTGCTCCCCTACCAATAAATCTCTTGTGTGAGTTGTGTTGTACACTGTGACACTGTGGTTTTCCTTGCCCCTGGTTTTGAGGATACATTTCCCTTTAGATCTGTAATACTTAAATTGGGGACCCTCCCCCCATACACACACACCAAGCAGAACTGTAACACTTACATTGGGGAAACCATCCACCTCACACCTTTAAGTCATTTACCTCAAAGCTGTAACAATTCCATAGCTATCCTGTCCTATACAGAATGAACAGAGTCCCAATAGCTGCCCTGGTCTTCTGGCTTCTTTATTGTTTCTGTTTGTTATTCTGCTATGTTCCCTGAGCCTTAGGTGTACGGCTGTGTTGTACATGTATCAGCTGGCACTTGAGTTGTTCTCTACATTTTAAAGAGTTGTGTGTTTCTGTAGCAGTCTCCATATGTTGCTAAAATTAATTTCTTTGAAGCAGAATGAGAGCTACACTTATTAGTGGGTCTGCACATAGATCTGTGTCCCAAGCCAGGTCATGGTCCAAATTGCATGTGCCATAGTGTTTTCAGATCCCCAAAGTTTTTCAGACTCTGAAATCTTTCACCTATTTCTGACTCCGAATATGGCATGCACCTGTGTCTAGTACACAGGATTTGCAATATTCTCATAAAGAAAAGGCATAAATCATCACTGTTACACTATGCCCTAGGCTATCATTTGTGATTAATGGATAATCACTGTAAAATTCTTAAACACTTAACAATAAGAGAAAAGATCCATAGTCACTGGATGTGTGGGAGGAACACTTTTATAATAGTTACACATTTTTTCCAAGTGGAAGAGGGTAGCATCATCTTTTCACTGGCAGTTTAGAGACTGAAAGGAAGAAATATCACATCTTTCAGATTTTTATTTTAGTGTGAGACTGGTATTCACACAGTAGCTTCAAGTGGACCAGATGGCAGGTGTTAGTCCTCTTCTGACTACTTCATATACTATGACTTGCTAACTACAATCCTTTTTCATAGACCACTCTTTGTATGTGACTTATTAACTTTAAAAAACTTAAGTGAAAAATAAGTTGCTAGGTACAAATCCCTAAATGTCCTTTATAATATTTATTATCTAGTGATGCAGCTTAATCAAAGCTATCTTCTATTCCGGATACTGTTTAATCCAAACCATGCTCACTCTTTTGTTTCAGTTTTTATTTTTGAGAAAAATGGCAGCAGTATCCCATAAGGAATAAAGTAAATCCCAAAATTATAGGCTGACAGCTGCTTTATTTTTATGGCATAAATCCTTAAACTACCATGACTAGCATAAAACAAGGGAAATTTTTTCTAAAACCAATACATTATTCAGTGAATTTGCTAATTCATTATTCACAAAATGAGTTTGGGGAAATATACTTTACAAGAAAGAAAAGTGTTTATTTAGTTATCCTTAATTTTATTCAAATATAAGCCTAATGTATTGTCCTTTGGATTATTACCATAATATAACATGGATAATGTGTAGTATCTTAGTCTACTCCTTTTACAGAATAAAATAATGGTTCTAAGATATGAAATATCCAGAGAGATTTTGGCTTGTTTCATCTTGTAGGAGAAAGATGGTATCATTATTCCGTGAGCTAAGTGCTGGGAAATGCCCAGCAATGAACAGTAGAAGACTCATAACACACCACTTTTTCACATGAAATGACAATAGAACCAGGATATAAGAAATGCTTTGTGTCTTTTCCTCCAGCACGCCACCGACGGTCTAGCTGTCATTATGGGCAGCCACCCTGACTGGTGTTACTGGTATTGTAAGAACAAGGCATATCCAAAGTCTCGCTTCTGCCGGGGTGTCCCTGATGTTAAAATCCACATCTTTGACTTGGGACGAAAGAAGGGAAAAGTTGATGAATTCCCACTTTGTGGCCACATGGTGTCAGATGAATATGAACAACTATTTTCTGAAGTGCTGGAGGCTGTCCGTATCTGTGCCAAAAAAACACAATGGTGAAGAGTTGTGGGAAGGATGGCTTTCATATTCGAGTGAGGCTCCACCCTTTCCATGCCATCCGAATCAACAAGATGTTGTCCTGTGCTGGGGCTGACAGGCTCCAGAAGGTACGCCCGTGGTGCCTTTGGGAAACCACAGGGCACAGTGGCCAGGGTTTACATTGGCCAGGTCATCATGTCCATCCGCACTAAGCTGCAGAATAAGGAGCATGTGATTGAAACTCTGCGTAGAGCCAAGTTCAAGTTCCCTGGGTGTCAGAAGAGCCACATGTCAAAGAAGTGGGGCTTCACCAAGTTTAATGCAGATGAGTTTGAAGACGTGGTTGCTGAGAAGCGACTCATTCCTGATGGCTGTGGGGTCAAATATATCCTGAATCGTGGTCCCCTGGACAAGTGGAGAGCACTGCATTCCTGAAGAGGGCTTCCACTGTGATGCTCTTCTGTACCCTACCAAATCTTGTTCAGTAATAAATCTCACAGGCAGTAAAGAAAAAGAAAAAAGAAAAAAGAAAAAAGAAATGCTTTGCAGAACTGGAGAGATGTGTAGGAGGTTAAGGGCATTGACTGCTCGTCCAAAGGTCTTGAGTTCAATTCCCAGTAATCGCATGGTGGCTCACAACCAAGTATAATGTGGTCTGATGTCTTCTTCTGGCCTGCAGGTATACATGCAGACAGATCACTGTATACATAATAATAAATAATTGAAATTTTTTAAAGATAAAAAAAAGAGAGAAATGCTTTGCTAAAATGTGTGCCTAGATCATAGTTTAAATGGCCAGACTTCTGACCTCAAAGAAATGCCAGAACAGCTAAAGGGAAAAACATACAAACTTTACCTCCCTATCTTAGCATGAGTGTTTGTAAAATGTTCAATGGTGACTGATGCTAACATGTCACTTGGATATTACCAATTAGAAGCATATGTGTGGAACATTTTTAAAGCAATCAATGAGAAAATGTTTGAAAAATATTTTGAGTGACTGATTTCCATTTCTACAGACATCAGAAAACTGGTCTTATGAGGTAGAATTCCATGTTCTATTGATCTTTATGGCAAATGGTTCTACATTCTCAAGTGCTCTCAGCGGGGGTCAGACCGTCAGTGAAGTTGTGCAAGGAACATAGTGATGACCACGCGGGGGTCACTTATTATGTGTCATCATCAGGCCCTCAATTTTAGCAGCAGATGTACTATTTTGAGATGTTATGTGGTGTTTGGGTTTTTTCTTTTTTAGATAAATAGAGTAGAATTTTTAATTCTTCTTCTGGCCAACACGTTAAGGAAAATGTCAAAACACACGACCTATTTGTGAGTTTATACGATAATACTAAGAATTGGATGCAAGCTTTTAGGCTGTGAACTGGAGGAGGAAGAGAACTTGGGTGAAAAATCCTGTGATGTTCTAAATAGAATAAAGAAGCAATAAGAAAACATATGGGTCCACAATGCCACAGTGATTTGACAAAGAAAGAAAAATTGTTTGAATGATAAGTGGTACATCCTGAGAGACTCTAACAAAATGCCCATTCTTTAAATGTCCTTGCCTTCTTCCCTGTACAAGTTCTACAGGTAGGATAATTAGGAAATTTTCCATGATGAAAACTATGATCCCTCTAAATCAATGTTCTAACTCAATGTACATATCTATCTAAATATTCTTATTCTGATCCTTTGCGTTTTGTAATTTTCAGAAATATAGATGGAATTGACAAATATTATACTTAGTAGGGAATCAGGCCAAGAAGGCTGCTAAAATATATTTAGAAAACGTATCATGACCAATTTCACAGTTCTCAGGTGGGTCGCCACTAGAACTCTGACTAAGAGTGGGTGTAGAGAGAGGAGTAGAGGAGAAACTGCTCTTCTCTGCTTGTTTATCTCCAGGGGACAGAGCTTCACACAGGAGGATGGAGTAAAACGATGGGATGTGAGGATGTGCTTGCAGTGGGTATGATGGGAGGGCTTAGAGAAGAAGTGCACGGAGGGTACAGGGCTTACATAGTCCTTACGTGAAAACAGTAATCTCATGAGAGACTCAGAAGTGCCTTTCATCAAAATAAACTGTAACAAGTAACATGTAGGGGCCCCATAATTGTAGAGAACCCATAAAAATAATTTTTGGGCTCTCATATGTTTGGCAATTTTAGGACAATATAAATTTCCAAAAGATCAACTCAGTTAATAACTAATGACATGCTTATTTTATGTAAAAAGTACACCTGAAGGGTTTAAAGAAAATAAGATAAGCATGTGTGGCTATTCGAATTTTTTGGATAGGAATTCATTGAGAGCCAGGCAAGCTGGTGCATGCCTGTGATCCAGCAAAAGCGGATGCAGAGAGAGGTGGATCTCTGAGAGTTTGAAGCCAGCCCGTCTACACAGCCAGTCCAGCACAGCCACGGCTACACAGAAAAACTCTGTCTTGGAAAAAAATTATTCAATGTTCTTGACTATAAAATTCAAAACTTTCAGAGAAAAAATATATATGGCATGTGATATCTCCTAGATAGAATAATTAATGTTGAGAGCCAATATAAACCAATCACTCTAATTAATCATAGTACTAAATGTTTAATGTACAAAACACATACATACAGTTTAGAAAGATAATACAAAGATTTACTGATGGTATATATTTGTTAATTTTAAGGATTTTTGATCCTTATGTTTAAATTTTATTTAATTTAAACTTACATAAGAATTAATGACATATGAAATAGCAAAATAAATATAAAAACAAATGGAAATAGTGAAATTCAAGGAAATGTGCAAAGTCATACTACTAGAAAATATCATTAACATTACTAACAAGAAGAGGAAATACATGAAAAGTAAATTAAGGCAGAAATTTTAACTGACCACAATCAGGAATTTAATATGCCCCACAAATGGTCAGATATAACCCAATCCTCATAGTATTTTGTGTCTTAAACATAATGGGAATGCCATTTTTAAAGATTTAATTACAGTTATTTTCTACTGAAATGTTTATGCCTTTCATAGGTACTTGCTCTCTATGACTCTCTCTTCTTTGTTTTCGCTCTCTCATTTTTCATTTCACACAAATTATATATATATATATATGCATGTATATATATTATTTATTATATTTACAAATAGGTAGAAATAGGGCAGCATAGTAACTCAGGAGACAAAGGTAATTGCCATGTCATCATATCAGATGACCAGAATTAGAACCCCAGGAATGAAATGGAGGATGGAAAAAAAAACAGCTTCCATTCCCACCAGCAATGAAGGAGTGTTCCTCTCTCTCCACATCCTTGCCAACATGTGGCGTCATTTGAGTTTTTGATCTTAGCCATTCTGATGGGTATAAGATGGAATCTCAGTGTCGTTTTGATTTGCATTTCTCTGATGACTAACGAGGATGAGCATTTCTTTAAGTGTTTCTCAGCCATTTGATATTCCTCTGTTGAGAATTCTCTGTTAAGTTCCAAGCCCCATTTCACAATTGGATTGTTTGGTTTTGTGGTGTTTAATTTATTGAGTTCTTTATATATTTTGGATATTAGACCTTTGTCCGATGTAGGGTTGGTGAAGATCTTTTCCCAGTCTGTAGGCTGTCACTTTGTTCTCTTGACAGTGTCTCCTGCCTTACAGAAGCTTCTCAGCCTCATGAGGTCCCATTTATTAATGGTTGACATTAAGGCCTGGGCTGTTGGTGTACTATTCAGGAAGTTGTTTCCTGTGCCTATGTGTCCCAGGCTCTTCCCCACTTTTTTCTCTAACTGAATTAATGTACAACCACTTTGGAAAGCTATCTGGCACTTTCTCAGAAATATGGGAATAGGGCTTCCTCAAGACCCAGCTATCCCACTCCTTGGAATATACCCAGAAAATGCCCTACCACACAACAGGGACATATGCTCAACCATGTTCATAGCTGCTTTATACATAATAGCCAGAACATGGAAACAGCCTAAGTGTCCCTCAGTAGAAGAATGGACTAAGAAACTGTGGTACATTTACACGATGGAATACTACTCAGCTATTAAAAACAAGGAATTCCTGAAATTTGTGGACAAATGGATTGATCTAGAAATTATCATAATGAGTGAGTTCACCCAGAAGCAAAAAGAGACAAACGGTGTATACTCACTTATAACAAAACACCAGTCCAAGGGATACTTACCATGAAAAACTTTACTTACCAAGAAAGTGGGTCAGAGGAGAGGACATTCTATTGAGACTTTAGGCGAGAGTAGCATGGAAGAATAGGGAAATAGTAGGACCCACAGGGTCCTGGAAACCTACAAAAAGAACTTTATGACAGGCAGATCTAGGTCCTGGGGTCCTCCTCAAACTTAAGCACCAGCCAAGGAGAATATAGGCATTAAATTTCGAACCCCTACCAAGACCTAGCCGACGAACATGGTATTCTCCACCGTTGAGTGGAGTGAGATCTGACTCTCACAGGAACTCTGGTGCCCCTTTTCTGACCACGTCCCCTGGATGGGGAGGCCTGGCGGCACTCAGAGGAAGGATAGCAAGTTACCAAGAAGAGACTCGATATTCTAAGAGCATATATAGGGGGAGGAGGGCTCCCTCAATCACAGACATAGGGGAGGGGAGAAGGGGGAAAGGGGGAGGGAGGGAAGAATGGGAAGAAACAGGGGAAGGGCTAACAATCGAGATGTAATATGAATAAAATAATAAATTGAAAAAAATCCAGCTTTCACACATCATCTTCCACCATCCATCTATCCATCCATCCATTCACCCATCCTTGTATACACACACAGGTATACATACAAACACACACATACATACACACACACACACACACACACACACAAAAGTAAAATATAGCATTTAAGGCAAAAATTAAAATTAGCATATGAGAGAAATTCAGGCACTTTCTGAGCCTGAATTACTTAATTTTATATTTTTCATTTCCATCCATTTCCTTGAAAATTACACAATTCTGCTTTTCTTTGTGGCTAAATAAAAACCTATGGTATATGTGTCTGTTGCATGATACTTCTTGGAGTGATATGAAGAACTACCTACTCACCTAAGATTGGGAGCCAGGAATGCATCAAAGTAGGGATACTCTAAAGTCAAACTTGAACCAGCAGGTTTTTGCGGTTATTTATAGGGCCATGGGTGAGAGGGTACTGTAGTATGGCTTAGAGAGCCTCTTTCAAGTAGGTCAGGTGGTCTAAGGCCCTTCAAAACAGCTGTGCTGTTCTCTACCTCTTTTAGGCAGCCCAGCCTCTCAGAGAATCTCTCTCTATATTTTTATATTTATTTTTACTTTATATATTCACTCTACATCCTGATCATCATTCCTTCTCTCCTTTCCTCCAGGTCCCTTCTTCCCACCCTCTTTCCCCATCACCTTTCCCACTCTCCTCAGAAAAGGGGGGCATCCCCAACCCACCCCAGCTCAACAAATCGCATCAGAACTGAAGTCATCCTTATCCACTGATCCAGCCTTGGTCCATTAGAGAGAAGCAACAGAATCCATGTCATAGACAGCACTTGCTCAACTCACTAGGATACCCACATAAACATCAAGCTGCCCACTGGTTACAGAGAGAGATTCAATCTCTCTCTCTCTCTCTCTCTCTCTCTCTCTCTCTCTCTCTCTCTCTCTCTCTCTCTCTCCTCTCCCTCTCTCTCTCTCTCTCTCTCTCTCTCCTCTCCCTCCCTCCCTCTCTCTGTCTTCCTGTCTCTCCCTGTCTCTCTGTCTCTGTCTTTCTCTCTCTCTCTCTCTCTCTCTCTCTCTCTCTCTCTCTCTCTCTCTTAATGACTTTTTATTTCATGTGTATTGATGTTTTGTCTGCCTGTATGTCTGTATGAGGATGTTGGATCTTGGCGTTACAGAGAGTTTTGAGGGGCCGTGGGGTGCTGGAAATTGAACCGAGGTCCTTCAGAAGAGCAATCAGCACTCTTAGCCACTGAGCCACCTCAGAATATCTCTTAGCAGTCCTTAGTTCTTATATAGCAGTGGTTCTTAACCATGGAGATACTTGCTCAAACATGTCCATTGCTGCTATATTCATAATATTCAGAATTGGAAACAGTCTAAATATCCATCAGTTAACGAATGGAGGGTGGCATGGGTACATTTATACAAGGGAATGTTACTCAAGTGTTAGTAAAAATGAAGTAATAACCTATTCAGGGAAACAGATGAAGCAAGAAAAATCATTCTGAGTGAGGCAACCCAGACCCAGAAGGAAAAATATGCTATGTATTCATGCAGATGTGGATGGATATTACCTGTTGTTAAGTCGTTCATGAGTGAACTGCAGTCTGTAGAACCACAGAGGTTACATATAATGTAAGGTGATAGCAGGGAAGGGAATGCTCTTCCTAGGAAGAGAAAGTGGAGTGGATAGTTTTACTTTAAATCACCCAAGAATTCAATTAATGATGCTTATATGCTGGGGTATTTGTGAAGCCATTGAAATGTGAGGGGCCTACCATGGCCATGTGCCTAAAGAACACTAACTCCTCTTTACCAGCACCCATCAGTCGGCCAGGAGCTCCTCAGCTGGAGGTAGATCATACTGATCATCTTCCCCTGTCCATGCTGGAATATTGACTGTCTTTTTGTTATTAGGGTCTGTGCAGACAGTCAGACATGCTGCAAGTTCATGTGTGCAACTGCCTCATCATGCTCAGAAAACACCAGTTCATAGCAGTCCTGAAGTCTACATTACATTTTTACTAGTCATTTGTATCACCTCCTTTGAGAATCCTTTTTAATTGAAATATGATTTTTCCTATATATTATATTCTAATTATGCTTTTCCCTTGCCCAACACTGAGTTTACTATTGGCTGCCTCTGTGCAGGGGGCCTGAGACCTCTCCATGCCTAGTCCTTGGTTGGTGTGTCAGTCTCCACAGGCCCCACAAATATAGCTCAGGCTGGGCCCAAACTCATGATTTTCCTGCCTCCAGCTCCCTGCCTCCCTTTCCAATCTTACCAGTGCATGCCACCACAACTGGCAATTCTTGATTCAGGTTCCCAGTCCACTTTTTTCCTTATTTTATTTGCTTTGTTTGTTTCCTTGAGGTTTAGAGATTTCTTTTGCTTTGCTTGGTAAGTTGAAAATGATAGAATTGATTTACCTCAACATGGAACTATAGCACTCTTCAGCATCTATCTGAAGGACACTTCATCCTATTACAGAGACACTTGCTCAAACGTGTTCATTGCTACTTATTAATAGTAGCCAGAATATTGGATCTATACATGCTTTTTAGCAATTGATTCTTCTGGTACAAGCGCTAAGAGCTCTTTACCATAACACTTTCAGTGTCTAATTTGAGGGTTTTAATGTTTTCATTACAGTGGTCATGTGTGGTCTTGGTTAGATTGATTCCATGTTACTTTGTCTTACCTTATTTTTTCCCAATTTCTTCCTTGGCACTCTTTTTATTATTATATATGAAAACTACAGATTTTTAGGTTAATTTATAGCTTGCTACTCTGTGAGGGTGTTGATCAGCCCTAGGAGTATTATATTCACGTCTTTGGGGGATTTTATTAAAGTGTATCATCTCCAATTAAGGCTCATTTGACATTTTCTTTCTCCTTTGTATCCATTTGATTTGTTTGTTTTGCCTTAGTTTTACAGCTAACACATAAAACACTGTATTGAGTAATGGAGAAAGTAAACTCCTTTGTTTCTGTTGAGTTTTTGAGGGTTTTTTTTTTGTTGTTGTTGTTGTTTTTGTTGTTAAATATAACACTAATTAGGTCTGTCATATATAACCTTTGTTATGTTTAAGTATGTTCATTCTTGATTCCCCATCTCATCAGGATTCTTGTCATGGGCAGTTGTTGGAATTTCGTTGAAAGTCTTCCCTGCACATATTGTTCTGATCATGTGATTTCTTGGATCTATTTATGTGATGTACTACATTTTTTTTATTTGTAAGTTTTGTTTTTCTTAGAATAAGTAATACTACTTAATTAAAAATTGGGGCAAGCATGTCTTGAAATTTTTTCCATTTGTGTTCAGAGAGATTAGTTTGTGCATTTTAATTTTTCTGTTGTGTTTTTATCTTATTTTACTATCAAATAATGCTGTGTTCAGATGAAGAATTTGATTGCATTTAACCTTGTCTAGTTTTTTGGCATTTTTCTTCTAAAGGTTAGCTATGAATATTTTTCTCATTCATGAATAAATGGAATTATTTCTCTCATTTTTGGTATAGAAACTGACTTATTTGAAAACCCACAGTGAAGGTAGTATTTAAAACTTTATTTTCTATTTCTATCCCCTGAGTTGATTCTGTTTTTAAGTCCTGAAATATCTACATTTAATTCAAGTTTTTATTTGTTTTTAGATCCTAGTCAAAAGCTTATTCTTATCATAAGCTCAGTAAAGAAATTGTCCACATTGTCTTTAAACTCATTGAGTTATTTGCTCATGTCTATGACTCTTCTTTTAAATTCTGTGTCCTGATGTGCACATAGCTAAACCTAATCAAAATTTTCTATAGGAAACATTTTATAAAATTTGGTATGGGTGACATATTGTCTTAGCCTTACATAGTTTGTGGGCTTTGTGATAAGACCTGAGCATGTGGTTCTGTCTTTTGTGGTGTGTCTGACATTACAGCTTACCTCTGTTGAATAAAAATTTGGTGCTATGTCTGTTGTTGCCCACACTTTATTAATTTCATATCAAATAAGAATAACTGATAGGACCATTCTTTAGGTGTTCTGTATTAATTCTTTATTTAAGGGACAGAGATGATTTTTCACACAATGAGACTCAAAAAAGTATGTAAATGTGACTCCTACTACTGTCTAAGTGGGCTAGTGTCCAAATTGTAATATCTGAAATAGTCTGGGAAATATGAGAATGGAACAGGTGGGGAGGTATCCAGGACAATTACTGGCTGAGATAAAACAAGCCCTGTAACCCCAGATTGGTCTGTGGGTGTGGGAATGGGGCAGTAAGATAAGGCTCTGGGGATATCACCAAGATAGAATGTTTCACAAGTGTCACCTCAGCTTAGAGAACATGGGAAATAAGTTTAAAAGTATTTCTCTAATAAAGAAATATGAATTCTACTTGATTACATTATCAAGAGTCTATGTGTCATTTTTCCTTTTGGAAATTTAAATAGCAAACAAATACTATTTTCATATTAGGCCATTATACTTAGGAAAATGTTCCTACAATTGTATTAGTTATTCTACATTGGAGAGTTATTGTCTCTTAGATGAAGCTTTCACCTCCCCCATAATTTTCATTCTTATGATGAGGAGAACAGAAAAGTAGGATTTCAAGTAGGTGTTAGAACATGGTCAAAAGAATGAACCACACTAAACAATGCATTGGGGAAATCCTGAAAGAGGATCTATACACATAAATATATGTATACACATGCCCCAATAAATATGTGTCCTGTACCCATGTAGATGTGCATACCTTAACCTGTAATCCTAAATTTGCAGTTTATTTTAGATATCAACATAAACACTGTATACACTCCATCATATAATTTGTGAAATTATAAATAGTCTTAGATCAGAAATTTTAAAACAATTTGATGTTAGGTAGGAAAATTTTTCTTCAGCAATTGTCTCTTATCAAGAGGTAAGGAGAACTGCAGATAACAACAAGATGCGCAGGGACTCTGAGTGCTATCATATTTGCCATTCAAAAGCTATTAGGAGGCTTTTATATCCTGAGGGTATGTCTCACTTAAGGAAGTCATGGTGAGCAGACAGATCAAAATTAGAGTTCAGTTAATTAGATGGCAACAATTTGAATAACAAAAGACCATAATTTGAGAAAAATGGGAAGGGAAATGGGAACAGAGGGAAAGTGTTTTTCCCCAATAAAGAAAAATATGTCATTTGAGGAAGATATATTCTGAGGAAAAATAAAATGCAAAAATTGGAGTTTGAGTGAATAAAAATATCGAGAAAATTAAAAACCTTTTAAAATAACAATGTTGAACATTGGGTTGTCTTCCAATAAGAAGTAAATGTTATGAAAGGATAAAATGAGAAGAAAAGGTTTTCTAAAAGTGTTTCTTAAATAGTGAGGTCATGATAATAGAAGAAAAAAAGAATGAATCTGAGAGTCAAAGAAAGCATGCTGTATTAACAGATCAGTGTGCTGCTCAACTATCATCAGGGAGTCTCAGTTTCAAAGTAGATACAAAACAAATGCTAAGACACACAACTATGCAGAAAGCAACAGACCTTGGAACTCTCAGCCCTACACTGGATGTTTTCATCAAACTCCACCCCTTAGGGTTCAGGAAACCTTGAAGAAGAGGAGGCAGAAAGAGTGTAAGAACCAGAGAAAATGGACCACACCAAGAAAGCAAGCCCTTCTAAACAAAGAAGGATCAACACACATACTAAGTCATGGAGACCATAGCAGCATTTATAGGAAGAGCATGCATGATCCTAAGTCAGATGGGATCGCAGCACTGAGTGAGAAAGTGGATACAAGCCCCTTTCTCTAACAGGAAGTTACAATCAATTGAGAACTACTGACAAAGAAAAAACTGTGTTCTCCAAAGAAGTCTAACTCGGTAAATAAACCACACTTAAGTGTAGCCCTTATCGCCTAGTAGATGGCCAACACAGAATAAAGGGAAGGGTGTTTGTGGAGGACTTTGTCTCATATCACTTTGTCACTGTATTCTTTTGTTTTTCATTTTGCTGTTGCTGTTAATTTTCTTTTTCTTTGTTTTCCTTAGCTTACACGTCATTTGCCTATGTTATGGTTGCTGGGTTTTTGTTTTAATGAGATCCCTGTGTGAGCGCACGCAAGTCTCTGCCTTTGAGTCTATATTTACATGCTTCTTCTTTTTTTTTTTTTTTTTTTTTTTCCTGTTTAATTTGACCTGTTTTGGTTTGGAAATTTTTATGTTATTTTATTACTATTTTATAATCCTTTTTGTTTCCAATAAGAGAGAGAAAGGAAGGGTGTAGATTTGGATGGGAGAAGAAATGGGGAGGTTCTTAGATGAGTTGGGGGAAGGGATCTGTAATCAGAATACACTGTATCAAGGGGGGAAAAGTCCATTCTCAATAAAGGGGGAAAAAAGCAAAGCTTCCTGGAATCTAAAAAGGATTGTCAAACTTCATGAAATTCACATTTTTTAAAGGTGGGCCATTAGTCAAATTGTGCTAGTGACTCCTTTTGTGACATTAACTGGGATGTTGCATGTTAGAGTGCGAGAACCCTGCTACAGAGCTTGATCGTGCAAATCCATAATAACTCACTTGACCACTGACGGGGCTTTCTTATAGATAGCTGTTTTGTCATTTAGATTATCATTCTTTTCATTCAGCTGACACTAAATAATGTCAACTTCAAACTCTAAAGTCTCCTTTAATTTTTATTTTAAAGAGTAACTGTAAGACACAGCCAACAATGTATGTCAACTGATAATTAAGGTTCTTAGTTCATAAGTACACCATAAGATGATAATGAGAATTATAGAAACCTTACCTGAACAAATGTAAATTTTGTATGTCACAAAAAATTTTCACTTCAACGTTCAAATCCATATTAGGTCTTGTAAATTTTACTGATTGAAAAATACAGGTCTGTGTTTAAACACTTAATAAACATTGAAATTAAAAGAATAGATTACAAAATACATTTATTGGTCGCTCAGAAAACAATATGTTAAAGAATACTAAGGAAATTGTATTAAGAATTTAAAAGATAAACAATGATGTTTATTTCAGTGTTCTTATTGAAAATTAATTCTTCTTCATACAATATATTCTAACCACATGTTTTTCTCCCTCAGTTCCTTCCAATTTTTTTCTGTAAATATTTTTATTTCTTCAAATGAGCGCATGAGAGACATATCCAAACTATGCAAATACATGACTTGGGCCGAGTCCAGAGCATTTCTAACTACCCCATGGCCCAGAACTGGAAGCTTCTAGCTTTTATACAGCCTAATCCTCTGTAAACATGAAACGTGAAGACTTCAGCTTCTAGCCTCAGTCTGCTAACCTAGGCCTGGAATGTTTTCAACCGCTGAGACCTAGTGCTGGGTAAGCGTTTCTCATTTTCTCATCACACTTTCTCCTCCTTTCCAAACTCTTGCTATCTGATTCAACTCAGCTGTTCTGACTTAAAACTCCTTGACAAGCTGACTGACTCAAACTGGCTTCTTTTGGCCCCTCATTGAATTGCTGTGCTTGAATAAACTGCATCTTAACTCCACGAACTAGACAGGACTGACTATAGGAACTGAATGGAAACTGCACTGATCTGCAAGAACTCAACTAAATCCAACTGCACTAAACTGAACTGCATTGAACTCAACTCAACTTTCTCTCCCTGCATTGCTTTTAAGTAGTCTCTCTTTCCTGTCTGTTCTCATGAGAGTTGGGTGTATCCTATCTCTGATTCATTCTGTCAAATCTTTCTCTGAATAGTCATTTTGTATGCACCTCAATTTTGTCAGTTTTTGTCTGGCATTAAAGGTGTATACTAACGGTATGTTTGTACTCTAACCAGAGAGATTAAAGATGTACACTAAAGACATATGTATATTCCAGCTGGATCATACAGACCTAGGATGTCAGATGTGATCCCTTGCCAGAGTAGCCGTATTCTGGATTAAAATTCCTCTACACTTTCCCATGTCGCCACCCATCTAAAAAAAATAATAACAAGTAAAAATTTTAAAAAATCTTTAAAAATACATTGAACTAAGGATATTAGTGAGCAGACCTGCTATCAATCCTGGGTAATACAAGGTGGCAAGAGAGGAACCAACTATAAAGAATGTGTTTTCGAACCTGATGCACTCTGTAGCATGTATGCCCCCTCTTGTCGATTAATAAACAAAACTGATATTGTATTAATCACTTATGAACCTTAACACTTACTGATTCTAAAGAAATAAGTTTAGCATTAGAAATTATTTTTTAAAGTCATAGAAATTCCTATAATAGCCTAGATTCCTGTAAAAGTGAGAAAAGAAAAAAAAAATGGATGCAAAGTACACAAGGGTCAGAATAAGAGAAATGATATTTGTAAATGAAAAAAATGAGAAAAATAAGAGAGAAAACTGATCTAATTCTTCATACAACTAAAAGACAGATATAGATAGATACATAGGTAGGTAGGTAGGTAGGTAGGTAGGTAGGTAGATAGAGAGATAGACAGACAGACAGACAGACAGACAGACAGACAGACATCAAGATCAGGTAATACAGACAGACAGACATCAAGATCAGGTAATAGCTGAGACAAAGAAAAGCAAGTCCAGGCTTTGTACTTTGGGGAGAGAGAGAGAGAGAGAGAGAGAGAGAGAGAGAGAGAGAGAGAGAGAGAGAGAGAGAGAGAGAGAGAGAGAGAGAGAGAGAGAGAGAGATCAATTACATAAAACAAAACAAGAAAACATGAACACATTCTTAAGGATATCATTTATGTTAAATCAATTCAGATAGTGGAATCAGTGAACTTAAGATTTTATTTTCCTTTTTGTTCTTTGGGCTTTTGTTATGAGTACTGTAAAATTAGAATACACTTACTATTTGGTTTTCTCTATTTTTCCTGGTGATACCGAGTAACAAAAAAGCATAGTTAGCAGATCCAGCAGTAATTATTGATTGGATGCATTTAACCACTTTCATTAATAAGTCTTGGTCTCGGGGACCTTCAATTACTTGGTCTGTCATTGGAAAGAAATGCTTTTGACATAGAAAAGCCACTGCCAACACTCAAAACTTTACTCCCAAATGCAAACTTTTATCTCCATCCCTTTGGCTCTTCAAAGCCCTGCAGCTAGTCTCTATTTCTTGCAACTCACATGACCTATTCACATTTTTTTTTGAGGAATTTCCCACCATGTGGTACTCTGTGACTGCCAAGTCAAGCATTGTCCTTGTTATCTTGACAACTTCAGCAGATCAGTATTCAATGCATCAAACCCTGATGCTTAATTAGGGTTGAACATATGACTGGGAATTTTGTCCTCCTAAACATGAACAATCATGTTGCAGTCAAGTTATCCATTTTGTTTAATTTTATTTATCATCTCAGATGGCTCTGTTTATTGAAATTTTTTAGTCTTGAAGTACTTTCTTCCATCTCTGCCCATGCTCTGCTCTGCTTCTTCTGGCCAGACTATTCTATTTGAATGTTAAAATTTCAATATCCTTCTTCCACTCTGTCTGCTCTGTCTCTCTGTCTCTCTTTCTCCCTCTCTTTCTCTTTCCATTACATTTCAATTTTAAATTATTCATATTTTAAAGGTTTTATCTCTTGGCCACTAAATGACAATGAGTGTTTTCTGCGGCCCTAGGATATCTTTTGGTCCCCTCACACTCCATTCTTTAATGCTGTCTGTGCTCTCTATTGGAGAGTGTTAGCTGCATTCTCCAAAAAATGGAGTTGTTTTATTCTCCTGAGATGACTATTGCATATAATGTAAGTATTGACCTCTTTTTTATACCCTATTTTGACTCATGCTCCATGACTAAAAATTGGACTGTATGGGTAATTGATTGACATGAGCTTCCAAGATTCATCTAACCTGTTGTTCTTGGGAGAAACACTGTCAGAAATCACTTAAAATGGGCCTATGTTCTGGAAAAGCACAATGAGGTCATCCCATGGCTCTTTTCTCTATCATTGAGTATATCCGCACAAACCTAGATCTTATAGTCCACTACACACCCAAGCTACATGGCTTAACTTGTTGCTTTGAGAAGATGAAATTTATATCATAGTTCCCATTTCAGCTCCCACTACAGAGTACCTCTACAGTTTTAATATTTTTATTCCTATCAATAGAATAACATCTATAATTATAATCCTGAGATATTCATAAGTTTACAACAGTATTTTCTTTCCATGCAACAAATGTAAAGGCAATTAATTGTAGAAATGTATGTTAAAATAACCACCAAATTTTCTTGTAATACATAAATATTTCTCAAAGGTGATCACGGATTCGTCAATACCTTGATGAAAAAAACAAAAACAAACACAAAAAAAGCACCCACACAAACCAGACTGAAAAAAATATTTATCACTTCACTTTCAAATTTATTCTCATAATTGAATTTTTCTCTCTAAAATGAACATCTCATATATGTTAGTTCACATGATGGCATCTTGTGAAGAATATAAATGTCATAAAGAAGAAATTCAGGTTGAGAATTAACTTTAGCAGCAGCAACTAAAACGAGATTTTTAAAAAGATGTATAAAAATATAATTAACATTTGATTCAATTGCTTACAAGAGAATATGCATCAAAAATTAATTAGAACAGAAGATATAGTAAAGATATATAACAAATTACGGTTGATATAGGAACAAAATTTTGTAGCACTAATTAACACTCGCATAGGAAATACATTGAAGAATATATCATGTGTCAGCAAAGAAAGAACTTAGTTCAAGTGTGTGACTTCCAAATACTCTTTTCAAATTCTTGAGAAACAGAAGGAAAGATGGGGGTCTGTAATCAGCCTACCTGGTTACCTGGCAGGAGTAACATATAATTATTTCTTTAAAGATTGTGTGGTACCGTACTCTGGTGCCTCACATTTGACCATGTCCCCTGGAGGGGGAGACCTGGTGGCACTCAGAGGAAGGACAGCAAGTAGCCAAGAAGAGACTTGATACCCTATGAGAATATATAGGGGGACATAATCCCCCTCAGGAACAGTCATAGGGGAGGGGAATAATGGGAAAATGGGGCGGGGAGGAATGGGAGGATACAAGGGATGGGATAAACATTAAGATGTAACAAGAATAAATTAATAAAAATAAATAAATAAATAAATAAATAAATAAATAAATAAAATAAAATAAAATAAATGATTGTGTGGTACAGACTGTATTCAGCCAAAGATTCAACTTTACTAAGTGAAAAAACAGCATTCATAGTTTCTGTCCTTCCTTCTAACATCTATGACTTAGTTGAGAGGAGAAAAGCATTTCTGTTGTCAAGGACAATTTTAATTTCTGAGGTAAATCATTTAACTTCTGATCCAGAGGTATCTTGATTTATAAAATGCAGAGGTTGCCTATTTGAACTCTGAGCTGTTTCAAATTCTAACCACTCAACAAAATGAATTCTATCTTGATCCTATGGATGACCAGTGGCAGAGGTATAAGACAAAAACTGTTAACCAGGGTAGGGCCTATACTAAAAACATCATCAACATGAAGAACAAAATGAACAGAGGAAATATTTTATTTCCAACAGTTTTTATAAGAATGAATAAAATGGAGATTAAGGATGTGTTTTTCATGAAAGAAGTTGCTAGTATTTTACACTCCTAAAGATGCATTTAACTTAACTATGTGTTATGAAACCTATGAGATGAAAATTCAAAATAATTTGCCATCCCTGCATCATTATGTACATTATAGAAATGACTATTAACTTGGTTGGACTGTAGTATAAAATAGCAATATCTAGTAAACATTTAGCAAGTCCTACTTTAATAAATAGTTAATAGTTAAAACCCTCTTTGTCTGAACTTTCCATAATATTCCATTATGTATTAAATTTTTACATCTTAGTTTTGTCAAACATGGCAAGATAAGAGAATCTTCATATAAATAAATAAATAAGTTGTCATTAAGACAGTACACATATTGAAGTTATAATATAAACTAAATATTGTATTTCAGGGGCTTAATGACACAACTTCCATTATATCGTTTAAGTACACCATATTAAAATTGCTAATTTCAAAAACATGAATAGACATAAACAATATCACAGCATATTTCAGTATGCTACAGTCATGTTCAGAAGAAGGTACATATTGAGTGCTAGAACCTGAGGAAGATAATTAAATGTGATTAACATAACCACTTTGAAAATAATGATATGGCATCACACTAAGTATTACACTGTTGATCTGATGGGAGGTCTAGGAATTATGTCTTTCTTTTAATGGAAAAAATGTTATGGTTGTATTGAGGACGTAAGAATCCTTACTGGAAATACATTCTCTTTTTTTCCTTGCATGTAGTATTAATTTATTGTACTAAGCTAAGCATAGGGTGCCCAAGGAAGGGTAGATAATGAAGATATAAAGGAGATATTATCTGCACTCAAGTCTCCAGTTGGACTCTGTGGGGACTGCATGGTGATTCCTGTTTTACAGGGAAAGAGACACATGGTATGAAAAGGTTGTGTTATTCTAGGACACAACTGGTGAGTGGCTGACCTAGAATTTATATTTAGACTCCTGGGTCCATCTTCCTTACACCCATCTATTTCCTATGGAAGTGGGGCAGGAAAAAAAATAGATGTTGGGAGTACAATTACTGAATAGATATTTCAAATTCTGTTTGCCTCAAATAACCTCAGAATATGAACCCACAAGCATTGCATGCACATGTGTGTGCCATCTCTGCACATGCTCCCATGTCTACAACTGCCCAGAGGTGTGCAAGTACTGACTAGGTTGGACTCATATGGATTCTATCTATCTGTCTACTGAATAGTCTCTCCTATTCTCCTTCTAGCTGGAATCTTCTGGCTCCACTATGTCTCAGGACTAGGCTATTTTGGTTATATTTCTGCTGTTTATTTTCTTCCTTCCTTTCAGTTGGAAGGCTCTGCTTTCTCATGGCCAGACACATTTTTCTCTTCTCAGCCCTGGGGTATTAATTGTGCTCTGCGTTTCTATGGATTTTATGTATGATGCAGCATTGATGGATCATTCTTTTAAAATTGCACACACACAATGCACATACGTTTTATACACACATATTTAATTAAAGGTGGATTTTTGGCTCAAAAATGAACTCTGTAAATTTTACTCTCAAGTATCAAATACCTTTTGATTGTTTTCCCTTTTGCAATTGCTTTAACCAATTGCGCGCAAATGATTCCTCTAAGTCTCTAATGATATTTGCTTTTAGTTGAACCTGTAACCAAAATTGTTTTCCTCCAGTAGATACGTTTCTTACATACCTCAAGGGACCTAGTTCAGCTCAAGAGTTTCATGTGTCCTCTTATTTGATCGTGGCAAACAAACAGAATCTAAATAGGATCCTCAGTTGAGGCCCTGTGATGGGATAAGTAGTTTGCTTATGAATGATATGGATAATCAGCAAAGGCAATTACCTTAATTTGAAGATGGAGAGAAACGTCATTCTACTTTCACAATTGTGTCAGTCTTTTAGACAAAAAAGGTGCCTGTTGATTAGAGTGAATATTTCTCTCCCATCACATCTTCTTTTGCGGTGATGTAGCTGATGCTCATCTTTTATTTTATTTTATGTTTTTTTAATTTAAGCCTTGGTATTCCTCTACTTACTGTCACGAGAGTTAGATGAAGAATCTGTTCTTCTTGACAGAACAAACCTGTGAGTGTATTTTCCTCAGTTTGTCGCACAGTATTTAATAATTCTCCCCTTGAATTTGTAGTTTCTTGAAATGGGCTGAAATCTAAAAATATTTCTGGCAGAAGCAGTTATACCAGACATCTTAATTATTATGTTTCCAAGGAAATGACAGGCTGTGTAAGGGAATCTGACATGTCTCCCTGCAGCTATGTACTTTTTATATTGGAACTTTAGGCTATTATAAATTACCTAGGCCCAAGACTGGCACAAGCACAATGCCTCTGATTCAAACCAGCTGCCACACAATGAAGCTGGAGATTAACCCCTTCAAATTTCCTTTTTGCCTTGGGGTGCACTTCCCAAATATAACATTGCTAGGAGCACAATGATTTCTAGATGGGCAGTAAAAATACCCACGTGTCTCACTCTCCTTATTTTCTTGAAGCCTTGTTGTTTATTTCCAACTATTGGAACTACACAAAAAGATCACAGTGAACAAGGGAGGGCATCACTGGAGGTGAAAAAGTGGTCATCTTCAGAGTGTAGGGGTTGGCAGGTTTTCTGTGGAGCTAAAGCTCCTGACAACCATTGTTTGATCGGATCCCCTGCTTGCTCTGTCAAATGCCATGTTCCCACATCAGGAGAAGAGCATGTCTGTGCACCTGCTGCCTCTCCCTTGGAGTGGGGGGAACTGAGTGATCTTTGAGTTAAGCAGCTGATATAACAGTGCTGTGCAGCCGATTGAGCAGAGTGAACTTGTTAAAGGGTTTCCTGCCAGGAACACAGTTCGCATTGTGTTGCCATATTCTTGCAGTCCTTTCCTGAGTTGGAGCTGCTGTTCTGAGAATTATTCTATTGCTAAAATTTGCAGCCAACCTTATTTCCACAGCTGACAAGTAAAAAGGCAATAATTAGTAAAAACCACGATTCTTTTTAAAGCCAGGAAGTATTAAAGGGGGACTATTTAAATGTAAAAAGATTAAGCCTGTAGCATTATTTGACTGAGGCATTTGATTTTTACACTGAACAAAACGCGTTATATTTTATAAACACATACTGGAAAAATGTACTGCTATATGATATAGCTAGAATGGGATCAAGTCGGGCTTTGTATGGGGGCATTTCTTTTCTATAAGACATTGGAAATGTCAGAATGTTTTCAAACAAAAACAGAGCCTGACACACCAAAATAAAATAATAATAATAAAAAAAAACCTATCATGATGTTCCCTGCCCTATGCACAATGCAGTTGTAGAAACAGATGAAACAGAAACCATGGCAGTGCTTAAGAGACTATACAGGCCTATGAAAACATAGTTAGGATTTCCTTTAGTAGAATAGTTAAATTTTCTGAAACCACAAACAGCAAATGATCTAAAGAAGAAATAATGCCTGGTATGAATTTGCTAAGAAGTCTTCTTAAAGATGACTTTCACTCACAAGGGAATGTCTTGTCAATCTCTATCTCACCACCAGGATCCTGTGAGTTCCATCAGGACACTGACAGGGATGTTAGCAGGGCCTCCTGCTGGGACAGGTGATCCTGACTGGTGACTTTATAAAAGTCCAAACTTTATACATCTTTTTACTAGCTTTAAGAACATTTTCCAAAAAATTTGCCATTAATCTTACTTATATAGTGTATATTGTACTTGTTATGTATCAAGCACATGGAAACACAGTTTTCAAGAAGAAGATTAATTTTTAAAAGAATGTACATATGGAACTATAATAAAAATATTCCTCTCTATTTCAATATTAATGTTTTAAATTTATAAAGAACATTCAGTTTTGTTCCTAAAAGATTTTTCACGTGTTGATGTTCTCAATAATTTAGCTACACATAATAATTAGATATTCCCATTGACAATTAGAAAACAGGTAATATAGTCTTATATTACAAAAATAAGAAAATACTATGCAATAAGATTGTAAAACTTTTTTTAAAATTGGAGACAGGTTCTGTCTACGATGCCCATATTAGTCTCAATCTCCTAGAGTCTCATGATCTTGCTGCCTTAGATTCTTGAGTCTCTACAATACATACCAACTAAATCAGCTGGAGTATGTATATTTTATTAATTTACTAATAAAATAAACCCAATATACATTTTTATCATTTTGATTATATGGGGTTTTATTCATTTGTTTGTTCATGTCAGCATCTTCTTTTACACCCCAGGTTCACCTAGAGCTCATTATTTAATCCAGAATAACCATGAATCCTGCTAGCTGTGTACCTGCTTTGGCCTCCCAATTGCCAGTATTAGGATAATCAGTGTTGACTCCTTCCTTTATCCTAATTTATTTTTTTCTTTATCCTAGTTTAATATACTGAAATACCGATGACGAAGCAAGCTGCATAGATACAAATGTCCATTTGAATTCTTGGATCCTGCTCTCACAATGAGTGTTAAGCCACAAGCTTTCTTCCCTGGGCTGTCCATGCCCTCTCCTGTCTCTGTGTTGCCTGATCATCGCTGATACACTCCTCTTCCTCTAGATAATCAGCCTTAGAAAAGACACACTGACTCTCATGAGAAGTTCTGCATACCTAAGGAGAGCTCAAAAACACCTATTAATTTGCATTAAGGATTTTCTGACTCTTGCCTTTATATTGGGACCAACTAATAAAGCTCATACTCCAGCTATGCTTTGAAATCTTCTTTACATGGCTGCTGCCTTGGTTTTGCTCTCTGTAAACTGCTTCACCTAACATTGGAAAATTTCACATTACCTTCATATAAAGAGCACACTTTTCTAATAATGAAGATTTTGACCATTTCTCCTTCCAAGATACTTCAAGATAGTATTTATAAAAATTGGCCAAGATATCACATTCAAAGATTGTAAACCAGATAGCTAGTTCTACTTAGGTTCTAAGAAACCTGACCTTATGGAATTGATGTTCATAATTGCTCCAAGAAGCAGATTGTAAGAATGTATTCATGCCTCATTCTTTTTCAGTAACTGACATAGAGTCTCTATAATGGGGCATTAGTGGATTTTGTACTGGAAAAAGAAATAACTAAGATTATAAGTGGTAAACTGGGTGAGTGAAGGAAGATGGGCACTCCTATGACATTCGACAGGAAAGCCCAAATCACTGCAAGGATTGCAGGTGACATTATATCCCAGCAATAGAAAACAAGCATCGACAGTGTAAACATTGAAATCAAACAAAACATACTATTTTAGATTAGGCTAGTATGGCTGTAATAAAACAACAAGACCACAGCAACCTCGGAATGGAACAGTTCATTTCCGCTCCCCTCTCTGGTCACACTCTGTCACTGAGGAAACTCAGGACAGGTACTTGTGGCAGAACCCTGGAAAGAGGAACTGAAAAGAACAATAGAGGAATATTGTTTGTTCCTCCTGGCTTACTCCACCTACTCTCTTACATAACCAGGACCACCTGATTGGGATAAAACCATCCACAGTGGGCAGGGTAGTCCCACATCAATCTTTAACCAGGACGTGTTCAATAGAAATGCTTTCAAGCCAATCAAATGAAAACATTTCACAGTTAAGAGTCTCTTCCCAGGTATGTCTAAACATGTGTCATGTTGACAAAAACAAGCCAGAACTTATACTGTAGTATGCATTTACCCAAAATGTAAACCAGACTAAAGATTCAATTCTAAGAAAAGCAGAAATTCAAAAAACTCTGACAGCACAATTTTGTCAGGAATCTGAATAACAACACTGAAAGAGAGGAAAAAAATACTTGGATTGTTACATCTTACATTTTCTTAATATTATCTTGAAGCTTCTGCCCCTACATTCATATTTATGGAAAGTTCACATTTCAATTTTTAAGCACATTTATTTATTTATTAAAATTTATTCATCTTATATCCCGGTTTTCTCCCTTCAGTTGAATCTTTCCATTCCCACCCTCTCTGCCTCTTCTGGAGTTTTATAGCCCCCTATCCCTCTGACAGGGAAGCCCTCCTCCTACACTTTCTTGATATAGCCTATCAGATCTCATCTGGATAGCCTACATCCTCTTCCTCTCTGTGCCCTGGGGCCCTTGTCAACAAAAGAAAGTGATCAAATCATGCACAGGCAACAGATGTTAAAGGCAGTCACAGATGTCCCTTGGCTATATCTGAATCTCTGTACACACTGTCCTTGATTGGAGCAACAGTTTGTGCAGCCCCTCCTGGGTCCAGATACACCAATCTTAATGGTCTCCCTGTGGGACTCCTTAACCCTCTAGAGCCTTCCATCCTCCCTCCCACTCTTCCAATACCACTCTCAGCTCTCCACCCAGAGGATATCTGCAAGTCCCAGCATCTCCTCAGATCTCCCGCTAAGTGGAGAGTCTAGAGGACATCTATGTTTGGCTAATATCCACTTATAAGTGAGTATAAACCATGCGTATCTCTCTGGGTCTGGGTCATCTTACCCAGGGTGATCATTTCCAGGTCTATCCACTTGCCAGCAAATTTCAAGATTTCCTTGTTTTTAATAGCTGAGTAGTACTCCATTGCGTAAATGTACCATAGTTTCTTTCTCCATTCTTTCATTGAAGGACATTTAGGTTGTCTCTAGATCATAGCGATTATGAATAAAGCTGCTATGAACATAGTTGTGCAAATGTCCTTGCTGTATGTGGAGCATCTTTCGGGTATATGCCCAGAAGTAGTATTTCTGGGTCCTGAGGTAGCACTATTCCCAATTTTCTGACGAAGCACCAGATTGATTTCCAAAGTGGTTGTACAATTTTGCCCTCCCACCAGCAATAGAGGATTGTTCCTCTTTCTCCACATACTTGCCAGCATGTGCTGTCACATGAGATTCTGATCTTAACTATTCTGGTAAGTGTAAGATGGAATCTCAGCATCAGTTTGATTTGCATTTCCCTGATGACTAAGGACTTTGAGCATTTCTTTGTTTCGTGGCCATTTATTAGTTATCTATAGTTTGAGTTTATTCTCCCTTTGGCTTGAAGTTTATCCAAAATTGATTCCTTAAACCTTAAAATCAAATAGAGTTATAGTAAGAGATGGGACTTTTAGAACGCAACTAAATCACAAAGGTGGAGCCATTATGAATAGCATTTGTTACTTATTGCTTGTCCTGGAGACAACTAATTGGGAACTTTTGTCTTTTTGTTTATTATACCATATAAAACTGCAGAGTTGATCTCTTCTTGGAAACAGATACTAGAAACTAAACATATGCCAAATTTGATAAGGCCTCAATCTTGGACTTCCCACCTTTAAGTAAGCAGAGTGATGAATAAATTCAATTTTAAATTAAATTGGAAAGTTGCAAGTATTTGTTACAGCAGCATATATTAAGTGAGGCAGGGATTCACTGAACCGCACCACACTCTGCTGATCTCTTTAAAATTTATGTATGCGTTCTTTGGCCTATGACTATTGGTAAGGTCTTAGGATTCTTACACAAATATACTGCATGCATAAAGATAATCTTATAATATTTTGTGTTGCAAAATATTGTAAACCCTGAGATTGGAAACTGTAAAAACTTGTCTGTTGTTTGGTGTGGTACAGCCCTAACTCTAAGAAGGCAGGTGATTGTGATGGGGCTCAGCCCTAGCACACGCCTTTAAACCAAGAGCTTTCTGTACACAAGATTTTTTAAAAAGTTAACTAGGTCATGAGGTGGAGCAAGAAACAAGCTGATACAGATAAAGTAGAAAGGAAGGGCTTTGAGTTGAAGGGAACGTAAGACAACATGGATAAGGAGTGCTTTTGAGCTTTGAGCTAGTAAGCTCTTTGGCTTTTAGGTTTTTGCTATTCCTCCTAGGCTGTCAGCTAAGCTAGAAAATTTTTGGCTTTGGGTTGAGGGCTTTTAGTTTTTTTTCTCTTGGACGTGAGCTGAATAGGAAGGTCATCTGGGAGCTTTCTCTGCATCTCTGAACAGGCAGGTTTTCACCTCAACATCTGGCTCCTGAGTCTTTATTGGAAAAATCAAATGGTTGAGATTTTCAATATTTATAACAACAATTTTGGTAGACATTTATAGGCATCATTGCCAAACCTACACATAGTAGTAACTTTGGAAAACAGTAATAGAATGTTAACACCCCAAACCCTACTTCATTCTTCTGAACTCAGAGTGATACAGTGCTTGGTGAACATTCTAAAAGGTTCACGTACATTAGTATCAAATGAAATAATTAAAAATTATTTTTAAATACCTGCAGTATTTCTGTGCTATGAAATGGTGCTACAAAAGGAAATGAAAGGTGGCAATGATATAACATAGTACAATTTAGACAAAGTCCATATTAGTTCTGTATCCAAGGATCATAAAATGTGGCATTAGCACCTGAAATATTTTAATGAAATATGAGGAAGAGCAATTATTTGCAAGGATGATCACCGAGTGTAGGCCAGCATATAGGCCAGCTGCTGAAGATCTCAGCATTGCCATTTCACATACAACTAAATAGTCACTTATCTAATTATCCAACAATTACATGTCTAGGCTTATCAAATACCAATAAAGCGTATGTTCAAAAACTTCCATAAAAGATTTCAGACAGATATATTTCCTAGAGCTATATAATAGAAAGAATGAAACATGATTTAATACTATTAATGAATAAAGAGTGCTAGTGGCCATGCTTTATATGAAGTAATATATAATATTTATATATAATTATATAATATATAGTGTTCAATTATATAGTATAATATGTAATTAATATATTATTATGTGTAATATATAAATAATATATTGCATAAGTTATGCATATATATATAAACTGAAGCAATACTAATCAAAAACCTAAGAAATAAAAATAATCTTGAAATGGTTTCAAAATATTTCTGTTTGAGAACAATCATAGTAGCCAAGAATAGCAACATAATAGTAACAAAAGAAACTAAACTCAATTCGAAAGGATATTCAATATCCATGTGTGGGGAAAATATTTACATAGATAGAATTATTCATGCAACGTTTGTTTCTTTATTACAAGCATTTATGTAGTCAACAATTGATGAATATCAGAGTGAACTAATGAAATTTACTATAAACTCTGATTTATAATCCAAACTCTAATATTATGTTATTTATTGTGTTGTTTTAATTAGTCTCGGTGTTACTTAAGGCATGTGAGTGCATGTGTGCATGTATATATGTGTGTATGTGTGCACATGTGTGTGTATTCTTATTTTTGTTCTATGTCTGCTCTTCCTGCTCCTTGTCTTAGACCTTTCTTTCTTCCATATCATTTGCATTCACTGTTTTCTGACAACAAGAGATATTCTAATCCTGTTTTATCCATTCTCTAGTCCATATGTAAAATTATTTCTATAATAATTCTTGACTTATATTATGGCATTAATGGTCTTAGAAATTAGAAAACTGTGGTAGCTGCTCTTATAGTTACAGTGAAACATCTATTCCCAAACTCCTAGAAACAAAATTTCTTTTCTGACTTAAAAGAAATGCAAACTTTACTGTAATATAGGATTAGCTTGGCCTCTTCTCTTTGACTTAGAAAATTCCTTTTTGTTGTTGTCTTTTTACCAAGCCACACAAAAATCCTTTGAACCAGAATTTACTTATAATTTATTTTACATCTTGGTACACAAAAAGCATATAGTAAATAAAGCAAAAGAAAAAAGTTTATAGCCAGAAAACCTGTTCCTTCATTTTACATGCAACGGTAATTTCTTATTATCCTCAACTATTTGCTTTTAGCTTTCTCTGTAAATTCATCACTCTCCTCCTAGAGTTTTAGTTATTTCTTGTTTTCATCATTATTAACATTCCTTAAGAACAGAATCAGAATGAATAGGATGCATTCATCTTCCAAGTAAATAGTTTAGAAGCTTTGTATTCCTCTCTTGCCTCTTTGTAGCTCTTTTGTTATCTTTATAGTACCCAAATTTTTCATTGACTGGAATAGCAAAATCAAGCTTATGTGTTACACTTGTCTCAAAGCAAAATCTCAACAAGAAGAGAATTGCAGAAATAACTTTGCAATAAGGAAGTTTTTTTGGGAATTTTAACTTCTTTATTTTTAATATATCATAATAATGTGTGATAGGATGAGTATCAATATTTAGCATTGAAAACTTTACACAAAATATGTGGCTATTTAAGACTTCTGTGTATGTCTGTAGGTGTAATAAAGTACACTGCACCAGTGCAACACTAAGAGATAATTATAAACAGCACTAAGTATAATTTTAAAATTGTTTAAAATTCTATTGAAGAATGTTTAGTTTCTGAAATAATGCTTTTATTTTAAAACATGTAAATTTTCTTAGTGAAGTAATCAAAATGGAGTATATGTTTAATATGTGTAATCATAAAACAAAATGTGGAGCACTGCACACCTTTTTGTTTTGAATAACTCAGTGTATTGTGCTAGTTTAATTAAGTTTATATTTGAGGGAATCCATAACACTTTTAATGTAAATAACCCCTGTTTCCTAATTGTAGTTATATTTTGATTATGAAATGCTCATAGCCAGACCTGGCACTAGTCAATAGCACTCTTGGGAGATGAGCATCATTAAGGTATTTAGGTGATGGAAAACTCTGCTCAAGAAATTATAGCTGAATGCGCTGTGAGAAGCTGAGACATTGTTGACATAAAGGAGTAACTGAGGGTTGTGTTCCCAATAACTATCAAGGTGCTCTCAATGCCTTTCTCTTTTGTTTTTGTTTTGTTTTGTTTTGTTTTGTTTTGTTTTGTTTTGTTTTGTTTTGTTTGTGTCCTGATCCTCATGTAGTGGATATCCCTACTTCATTGCACGTAATTTCTTCCTCAGGGTTCTGCCATATCACTGCACAGAAGTAGAGCTAAATGCCTATGAGTTGAAAGCTCTGAACTGGTATAAACCAGATTTTTCCTTCTTTATGTTTCCTTGTTCAGTATTTTGTCACATAATAAAACTGACCAACACATGTACCTTCTTCAACTATGACAGATTTTACTTTTTCTCTCAAGAAAACTTAAAAGAAAATGTTGCCGTCATTAATATCACATTTATTCATCTTTTCCTTCCCTCTCACCTGTAGTTTCAGATAAAAATATGTACCAAATAACAAAATAACTACAAGAAATAATATATATTTATACATGTGATTTTAAGATTCATTTACAATAATTAGATAACAGCACACTTTGAAAAGCTATCATTTATATGACAAGTAAATTATATCAATATATGAATAAATATAAAACTAATAGTCAAAATGCAATCTTTGTCTTCCTGAAAACTTGAGTGGATGTATTTATGATTTGTATTTTTGTTAACATATATTATTTTTCAAAGATAATAGGTTTCTTATGACATGTTTATATGATTATAATGCATTTTGGAAATGTTCAAAATAAAGCATAGCTATGACTGGGCCACAATGATACTCCTTACACCTAATTTGCTAGGCTCTTTCCTTTCTCAAGATTAAGTTTTTAATTACAGAGTAAACAGTATTGCAAAGTGTTTTTATTAGCCCAATGCCTTTGGTTCTATTTATTCAAGAAATAAACTAATATACATTTTTAAATACACATAGAATCTTTGTGATATTTTATTAACTTACATAGCATAAAATCTAAAGCCAAGGAAACAATTCTTATAATTGTTCCAGAATATTATAATAATATCCAATTTATTATCAAAAAGAACAAGAGTACCATGCTTTTACAAATTATGTGTTTGTAAGTCTAACCATTTGTAGAAAATATAAATAAACCAATTAAAATTTATATAACAATTCAAAATTTCCCATTAGAGCAATAATATCTAATATAGCTATATTATTTGTTCTTGTCATCCAAGCACTTACAACACACTGCATTTTTAACTACAGATGGTGCAATAAAATGTAAAGATAAATTTCTAATTTGTTCCTGTCACATATAATTTAATTTGCCTTATAATTCATCTTTATTGAGAAGTAATTAGAAATTCTTCTTGTTTTAGCAATCTCAATATTTCAAGGAGACTTTTAACTGCTTTACCTCATTTTCACTTTGTACACTAACAAATTAAATAAGATTAAAACTACATACCTTGCTTTTTATATTTTGTACTTTTTCTTATTTATCTGAAACATTTTCCTTCCCTCTACTCCTTCAACTTGCTTCCTACCTCCTATTCCCATCATGATCTACTTCACATATGTCATTCATTAGAATAGATCAGGCTTTTAGGAGATAACAACAAAATAGCAAAATAAAAGAAATAAGACAATTTGAAAAGTATCATATCAAAGTTGGGCAAGGCAAGCCAGAAAAACAAAGACCCAGGAGGAGGAACAAACTGATACTCCTGATTTCTTGCCTAATCTTGGGAATTTCAACCAAAATTAATTAAAAGAGATCAGGATGGACAATTCATACTCATCAAAGGAAAAATAAATCAAGAGGGCATCTCAGTCCTATACATCTGTTCCTCAAATACAAGAGCACCCACATCTGTAAAAGAAATACCATTAAAGCTCACACATCTATCCCCACATATTAATAATGGGAATTTTCAACACCCCACTCTCATCAATAGAGAGATCATTGAGACAGAAACAAAATAGAGAAATAATTAAACTAACAGATGTCATAAATCAAGGACCTAATAAATATCTACAGAATAGTTCACCCAAACACAGAAGAATATACTTTCTTCTCAGTCCCACACGGAACCCTTTCCTAAATTTACCATATAGTCAGTCATATGCAAACTTCAACTGATACAGGAATATTGAACTAACCCATTTAACTTTATCAATTACTATGGAATAAAACTCGGCTTGAACAACAACAGAAAAACAAAAAGCCTATACACTCATGGACACTGAACAACTCCCTGCTCAATGACCACTGGGTCAGAGAAGAAATACAGAAAAACCTAAAGACTTTCTAAAATTCAATGAAAATGCAAGTATAGCATACCCAAACATACAGGACCCAATGAAAGCAGTGTTAAAAATGTTTCTTGCTGTTCTCCCATGCGTCTCTCATTTAGAGTCCCAATAGGATGCCTTCCCCTCTGTCCCAGTTTCCTGGTAAGTGAAGGCTTTTGTGGGACATGCCACTTGGGCTAGTATGCAGTACAGAGGGTCCTAGAAATCTACAAGTAGAACAATATGATAGGCAGATTTGGGCCCAGGGGTCCCGCTCAAACTAAGGCACCAGCCAAGGACAATACAGGAGGTAAACTTTAAACCCCTTCCCAGATCTAGCCAATGGTCAGAATATTCTCCACAGTTGAGTGGAGAGTGTGATACAACTTTCTCACGTACTCTGGTGCCTCACATTTGACCATGTCCCCTGGAGGGGGAGACCTGGTGGCACTCAGAGGAAGGACAGCAAGTAGCCAAGAAGAGACTTGATACCCTATGAGAATATATAGGGGGACGTAATCCCCCTCAGGAACAGTCATAGGGGAGGGGAATAATGAGAAAATGGGGGGGGGGAGAGAAATGGGAGGATACAAGGGATGGGATAAACATTGAGATGTAACAAGAATAAATTAATAAAAAAAAAGAAAAAAAAATAAATCCTTTTTCATACTATATATACTAAAAAAAAAAAAAAAAAAAGAATGTTTCTTGCACTAAATGTCTCTATAAAGTAATGGGAGGTATCTCATGCTGGCATATCAACAACTCACTTGAAAGCTTTAGGGAAAAAAAGAAAGGAAAGAAACAAAAACCTTCAAGAATAGTAGATGGCAGAAAATAATAAAACTCAGGGCTGAAATCAATAAATTAGAAACAAAGAGAACAATAAAAAGAATCAATAAAACCTATAGCTGGCTATTTGAGAAAATAAACTAGATTGACAAAGCCTTAGCCAAACTAACTAAAAGGCAGAGAGACACTATCCAAATAACAAAATTAGAAATGAAAAGGGGGACATAACAGACACTGAGGAAATCCAAAGATTCATTATGACTTACTTCAAAAGCCCATATGCCACAGAATTTGAAAATCTAAATAAAATGTGCAATTTTCTTGATAGATTCCACTTACCAAAGTTGTATAAAGATCGGTTAAACATATTAAATTTTATTGTAAACCCTAAGAAAGTAGAAGCAGTCATTAAAGGTCTCCCACCAAATAAAATAAAATAAAATAAAGCTCCAGGCCAGATGGATTAAGTACAGAATTCCTCCACACTTTCAAAGAAAATTTAATGCAAATACTGCTCAAACCATTCCACAAGATAGAAATAGAAGACACATTGCCAAACTCATTCTATGAGGCCACAATCACCCTGATAATCTAAACCACACACAAAGACCCAACAAAGAAAGAGAATGTCAGACTAATTTCTCTTATGAACATTGATGCAAAAATACTTAATAAAATACTAGCAAACCGAATCTAAAAACACATAAAAATATCATCCACCATGATAAAAGGAGGATTCATTCCAGGCAAGCAGGGATTGTTCAATATATGAAAATCCATCAATGCAATTCATTATATAAACAAACTGAAAATAGAACACATGATCATCTCATTAGATGCTGAGAAAGCATTTGAGAAAATCCAACACTCCTTCATATTAATTATCTTGGAAAGATCAGGCATACAAGGCTCATACCTAAGCATAATAAAGCCTATATGCAGCAAGCCTGTAGCCAACATCAAATTAAATGGAGAGAAATTCAAAACAATTCCACTAAAATCAGTGACAAGAATATACTCTCTTCATATATCTTCAATATAGTACTTGAATTCTAGCCAGAGCAATAGAACCTCTAATGGAGATCAAGGGAATACAAATTGGAAAGGAAGAAATCAAAGTATCACTATTCACAGATATATATGGATATATAGCTAGATATAGATATAGATAGATGTGTTTGTGTGTGTCTCTGTGTGTGTGTGTGTGTTTGTGTGTGTGTGTGTGACTCCAAAAATGTCACCAGAGAAATACTACAGCTGATCAACACCTTAAGCAAAGTGGCTGGATACAAGATTAATTTTAAAAATCAGTAGCCCTCCTGTATACAAATGGCAAAAGTGCTGCGAAAGGAATTAGAGAAACTATACCCTCCAAAATAACTACAAATAATATAAAGTATCTTTATTGTGGCTCTAACCTAGGAAGTCAAAGACCTGTGTGACAAAAGGTTCATGACTCTGAAGAAAGAAATTGAAGAAGATATCAAAAGATAGAAAGATGTCCCACGATCATGGATCAGTGGGATTAACACGAGAACATCAACATCTTACCAAAAGCAATCTAAAGATTCTATGTAATCCCCATCAAAATACCAACACAGTCATTTACAGATCTTGAAAGAACAATTTTCAACTTGATATGGAAAACCAAAAATACCCAGAATAGCTAAAACAATCCTTTACAAAAAAAAAAACAAACTACTGGAGGTAACTCATCCCTGACTTTAAGCTATACAATAAAGCAATAATAGTAAAATCTACATGATACTGGCATCGTCATGGTAGGAACGTGTCATACATAAACCGGCACAGAGAAAGATAAAGATTTTGAAAGGACGGAATGTGACTCATTTGGTAGAGTGCTTGCCTTGCATGCACAAACCTTTGCGTCTGGTCACTAACTCCATATAAGCTGTTAATAGAGGCATATGTCTATAATATCAACAAACCAAAAAGAGACAGAACCAGGAAGATCAGAATTTCAAAGATATTTCTCTACTACATGATGCGTTCAATATCAAATTGAGTTATATGCACTAATTTGAAAAATAAAAATAATCACACACACAGTTTTGAAATTTATTCATGGATCACATATCATTCATATTTATGAGGCTATTTGCATGATCTCTTCCTAGCTGAAGATTCATCATTATTTTGTAAGATATTCTCTCTTTAACATGAACTACCATATTAAAGAAATAGTAGTACTTGCCTGAACATGTACTTTTATGTATTTAAACACTTTGGAAAGGTTACATTCAAGGAATGCAGTAGCCTTGAGGTAATTGGTATTTTCCTACATTTCTGCCCTTTTATTGAAAATAAATCCTTTTTCCATATCAGGCATACAGTTTCCCCTCTTTCTACACCACTCAGTTCCTCCTGATCTTTCCTCCCAACCAGATATACTTTCTTTCTGTCTCTCCTTTGAAAAGAATAAGTTTCTTAGACATAACACACACACATACACACACACACACACACACACACACACACACACACACACACATAAAAGGTAAAAGAAAAACTATTGAACTGAAATTGGCCAAAGCAACCCAACAGGAGAAGAGCCTTAGAGAAGGCATAAGATTCACAGACCCATTCCTTCACACACTCAGGAGTCCTATAAAAACACTACAATTAAAGCCATAATATATACACACAGGACATGGTGCCCACCCCTGCAAGCCCTGTGCTTGATGTTTCTCTCTCATGAGTTCATATGAGATTTGCTCAGTTGATTTAAAGGGTCTTGTTTTCCAGCAGTCCTCCATTCTCTTTGGCGCTTAGACACTTTCTGCCTCCTCTTCCTTGGAGGTTCCCTGAACTCTGAGGGGAAAGACTTGACGGAGACATCCCATTTCGAGCTGAGTGTTCTAAGGTCTCTTTCTCTCAGAAATGCCTGTATGGTGAAAGCAAGCAGGCCAGAGCTGACATATAATTCCTTCTGGTAAAGAACTAATGCCTTTTCCATTTTCCATTTTTTTTAAATTTTACCTAGCAGTTTTAAGGTAATTAGCTTATACTAGTTTTCTAACATAGAACAGACATTTTTATATTTAATTAGTTAAATCCTCACAATGTTCCAGCAAGACTGCACTAATAACCTCACTTTGCAGATCAGAAAGAGCTAACGTATTTTGTCTAAAGTAATTCATTTTAAAAAGTGACTGAACCAAGACTGATTGCTCAAAATCCAATATTTTCCTACAATCTCCAGCTGTGAAGACATTTTAACTGCTATTGAAAACACTCCTGCTAATTTACATACTGATCTGATGTCATATGGCTGGTGCTGAACCAAGATGTGCCCTACAACTCTTTTGTTGTTACGTCTCCTTGCTACAGCCTGTTGACAATGCCAGCTTTAAGATACCTTGCATACGTGTTGCTGGCTTAAATCATAAAAACTATTCAAGAGTATCCTAGTAGCCTAAATTCTATCATCTTTCAACTAAAAGTTACAAGTCCATTTGGGTAATGCATTTATTAGCTGCTTTTGAAATGCCTACCTCACACATTTTCTGTCCCAAGATTAGATCTCTGGCTGGCTTCAGTAACAGTTTTTCTTCTGGAGACTTTAGGGTGCAGTGCTAAAAATCTCACCATAACATTAAGCTCATTATTTATCTACTGACCTTTCTTTTATTGAATGTGACCCAAAGCAAGTTCTGTGGCAAACATGGTCATAAATTGAAAATAAATCACGCCCAAGACATAAGCTGGTACAGAAACTAAAATAACATTAATTCATAGACCCTTCGCAAGAAAGGGAAATGAAACACTATGTATTTGAAAACAAAAGTCCTCTACATGACCCCCTTGAAAAGGAAACATTGTTAGTTTTCTCTTTGACCTATATCTTTCATTCCACTGTAGGATGTAGCAATTTCTTTAAAGTAACAAACTGTCCTGGAGAGCCTAACATCTGAGAGATCAATCCAGGAACTGTAAATTCTATGCCTTGTCTGGCAGAAATGAGGCTAAATTTTTTCTTTTTCTTTTCTTTCTTTTTTATTTTTTAGGTATGAGGATAGAGTCTATTGAGATTTAACCATTGTTCAATCCTGACTCAATACCCTCTGAACATGAGCGCTTCCCTCTAATTGACCCTCACTCAGTCGACAGGAACTCGTAGACTTTTCTACTTTCCAAACAACGTGACACCTTCCCACAGTGACTGTCAGCACAACGTAATATTTTTTTTTTCCTATTCTGGGCTATGCATTCACCACAGATGACTCTGATGCATACAGTAACTAAATAAACTTATTCTCATCATCATCCCAATCCTTCCCAACTTCAAGGATTTAATGTTGATTTAAATGCATTCACACACACATATAAATTATTATATTATGTAAGTATTATAGTTTCATATTAAAAAATATAATTTTAACATGTTATGCTCTTTAAGTAGTAGTAAACATTATAAAGAACTTTATTTGCTATGGAGAATACAAATGAAATTCAATCACTGTATTTTGGGATGAAAATACAGCTATGATTCGGAGTATAGATTTTTTTTAAATTTATTTATTTTTTAGAGATTGACCATATTGCCTAAGCTGTAAAATTATGACTCTCTCACCTCAGCCTCCAGGTACTTGAGATATTTATGTCTCTGTGCCATTGTACCACATCTAAGGATCCTTGTCAAGTACACTCAAGGGCATAGAAGCTGAGCCTTGGCATCCTTGGCACTAACAAGGCATATTGTTCCTGAGAAGAGCAGAGTTCAGCCTCCCACACTTGCTTCAAGTTCAGACTCTTAATAACTGAGATGTTTTATAAATAGACAAGTGTCTGAATAAAACTTACAAATGTATATTTTCTAATTATATACTAAAATACAATTAGAAATGTAATACTACACTTTCTATACAATAAGACATAAGCAGGAAATATGTTGCTTTTCTACATAGTGTCATATTTTGTGAAATATTTAGGTCTTCAAAACATCAACAACATCTGCTGGAGATGCTGTGTCCTGTAAATGCTCACCATTGGATTTCATTAACTTACTGGAATTGTTCTTTACAAATGCTCAGAATATAAAAGAAAGTTTTGTAGAATGACATGGAATTAAGATACTAAATAACCCAGTATGGTGGCACACCTTTATTCCCTGAATTTGGGAGGCAGTGGAAGGTGGAACTTTTGTGTGTCTGAGATCATCCATTACTATAAAGTAAGTTAAAGGCCTGCAAAAGATACATGGGGAAAAAAGTGACTGATTTTTTAAGTACTAATGAAATAGACATAGACAATAAACAGAAATATATTAGTTGCATATACTACTACTAATACTACCAATATACTAATAATAATACTATGGCTTATTACAGAAATGTCACTCAGACCTGTATTTCTTATAATTGTTTCCTCTAAAGATGGATCTCCTATTCTAATTTACATGCTTTTCTTATAGAATTAGTAATATCAAAGATGTTTAAATGGATTTCTTTGGTGATATACAGCTCATAAGGTACCTATTAAGGTAGAATTCTAGAACTTTGCATATCCTTTTAAGAATTTAAGCAGGTAAGTAATGATATATTTGAGCATTTAACAGGAACACCATACAAAAATGAGCAATTTGGATATGACAATAGATAGGTTTGCAGGTATAGTAGACAACTTGAAAAAAACATAATGAAGGAAATCTTTGAAAGTAAACCTGAAAGCCTTAAAACTATAGCTAAGAACTTTGTGGCAATTTGGCAGACTGGTCGTTCCATGGCCTTCTTATGCTTTTGGTTGATTGCATCACAGTTCATCTGATGTCTTTTGAGCCTTGGGAGCTGTCTTAGTCAGTGTTCTATTGTTATGAAGAGACATCATGACTAAGGCCACCCTTATGAAAGAAAATACTTAATTGGTCCTTAATTACTGCTTCTGAAGTTTAGTCCATTATATCCTTGGTAGGGAACACAGTGGCATGCTGGCAGAAACGGTGCTGGAGAAGTAGCTCTGTGATCTACAGCAATAGGAAGAGAGAGCCACTGGGGTTCGTCTGAGCTTTTGAAACTTCAAAGCCCAACCCGGCACTGACACACTTCCTCCAAGAAGACCACACCTACTAATCCCACTCAACTCACTCCACTGCTTGATGACTAAGCATTCAAACAAATGTGCCTATGGAGGCCATTTATTGCCTCAGGAGCTTATCTTACTCCCTTCTGTAGGTTCAAGGGATACATCAGAAAATTTATACATACTTCCTAGAAGAAACCCTTCTTTCATGTACAGCAGCTTGTCTTGGCTGATCATGGCCCCGTTCTCTATGTTCTGGTTGTACCTTCATGATGCTCGATCCATTCCCAATGTAACATTTCAATGTTATTCAACTTGTTTCACACAATGACAAAAGCTCATGAAATGCTCTTGTTTGTGTTTCACTTTCCCTACTAACACACTGGAATTTCCCGGTATTTCCTCTCCAATTGAGATGTTGCACATAGATCATTAACACCCCCTCATGAAAGATTACCACACTCCATGAAATAATGGCAGTAGAGTTCCTCTCTGCTAGTGCCGTTTTAATTATGTACTTATTTTCCAAAGCAATAGCTTATGGAAAAAATATGGTTTTATAAAACATTAAGTTATGTACATTAAAATCAATTTGTAGGACCTAGGAAATGGGGTTTTATTTTTATTTTCTCACTTACATTCATTATTTTGTGGTCCACTTAAGCGGATTTAACATGTAAGTATGCTTCTTGAAGTTGCTTTTATATGGAAAATCTCTTATCTTAAAAATAGTCATTGGGATTTTTGTACAAGTCTTGACTATATTCACCCTCTTCTCCAGTGTCTCCCAGATTCACTCCCACCTCTTCCCTATCTTCTGAATTTAATGTCTTCTTCTGATTTTAGTCTTGATCAAGTTCCACTTGTGATGCCTATACATTTATGGAGTTTTGACTCAACTAGAGCACCTACCCATGGCAACACTCTTGAAGGAAACTGACCACATTTCTACCAAGAGCTGTCAACGCAAGTAGCTATTCAGTCAAGGGTAGGTCTTCATGTACATGTCCCGGTTCTATACTGGGATTTGGCCTGGCTTGACAGTTTGCTCAGTTGTATGTACTGGTATCACTATTGTGAGTCCACACATGAAGCTTTCCTGTTGATTCCAGAAAACACTGTTTTCTTTTATTCATATACCAACTCTGATTTTCATAGGCTCCCACCCATTTCCACACAGGCACCCCAAGTCTTGGGAAGTGTAAGCAAAGTATATCTATACATCATGGATATGAAGTTCCACTTACGGTTAAGCATCCCAAAGGCTCTTACTCTTTACATCATGGCCAGTTATGTGTTTCTGTGTTAATCACCTCCTACTGTAAACAGAAGCTTCTCTAATGAGGGATAAGAAGTGCAATATCCTATGAATATAACAATAAATCAGTAGGAGTCAGTTTTATACAATGTTAATTTAGAATAATAATGGTAGTTTCTACCCTAGGGACTATTACCTCTCTAGACATGAGCTTTTAACTCCTAAAGGGTATAGAATATGTGCTTCATTTTATGTACTGTGACTAAGATAATCATATATTGGCTGGCTGCCCTTATGATGTTCATGCAAATTTGCACCAGTGGGCATGTATCATCAGGCAAGTTATTACTGCAGGTCATAGAAATGGTATATGACATATAATTGATAAGTATTTTTCTCCTGTGGTACTGTGCACAGCACTTTCATTACTGTGAATGTTATTCAGAAGGTATGAAACTTCCAGGTCCATATCAGGCTTGATTTATTCATTCTCTGTGACTTAAGTATGTGGTATCTTCAGTAATGCAGTCTCACTGTCATGTTCTGGACAGTAACCAAGAGAAATCACAGTAGCCTGCAATGTTTGGATCAATTGGAGATTTGGCACATCAAGCCTTATCTTAGCTAGAAGCAGAGATTAAAGAAAGGACAGACACATGGGCAAATGTACAAAAAGTAAAATCTGTGTCTGGGGACAGCTGAATGCACTCTGATTGAGGCAAGCCAACTCTGGCTGTAAACGCCAACAAGGAAGAGGCTGAAGATGCCAGTTTTATCATACATTGATCAGTTTTTCCCGAACACATTCTCACATTCATTGTCAAAATTCACCCTCAGCTCAGAGAAGGACTGACCTGCAGAGAAGTTTTCTCCAATCTCACTTGGGTCTGAGGCATTGTTCTTTGATCTGAATGACCTGTATTAAACAGTACACATTCTCTCAGAAATTCCTTTGTCCATGATTTCAGTGGTCTGACTAGTAGGCGTAGTATGACTGTGTAGATGTTCTATTTCCTCAGGTGAGAGGATGAGAGAAGACCAATTTCCAAGGCTTTCTAGCTCTCTTGAAACTCTCTCTGGCCATTTCGGTGCAGCTGTTCTGACCTCAATTTCTCTCCGAGATTATAGATTCAAACTGGCTTCTCCTGGCTTCTGACTGAATTTCTCTGCTAGCCTCAAACTAATTCTGGCAATACATTCTAGCACTCTGGCTCCTTCATATTCTCTGGTTCAGCCCATATTTACTTGTGTCCAGTTTGTTCTCTCTAGAACTTGACTTTGCAAAATTGTCCCAGTAATAAACTATTGGTAAAACTTCAATTTTCTCTCTCCTTGCTCTGCTCATAGGTAGCCTTCTTTACTGTCTCGTCCCCATAAAAGTTGAGCATATCGTATCTCTGACCCATTCTGTCAAATCTTTCTCTGATTCATCACATTGTCTGCCCCTTAATTACATGTCATATTCAAACATGGCAACTTCCTTCTATAAACTAAATTTATCTTCATTGTTTGGGATTAAAGGTGAGTACTGTATTCCAGCCAGATCATACTGTGATCCAGAACATGTCTGCCTTCCAGCTTGTCACACAGACCTAAAAGGTGTTTGGATATGATCCTTTACCAAAGCAGCCATGTTGCTGGATTAAAATTCATCTGCATGTCTGTCTCAAGTGGGTTTCCTACTTTTTCACTGCCACCTTACATGCTTACTCCCCTCCACCAATTTATCCCTATCACCCATCATCATTCTTAGGCCCTCATAACACACCACCCCCTCACACCCACCACTAACTAACATTCATCTCTTGGTACCTTGAAGTTCGTAACTTTTAAGCATAATTGTTGAATATAACATAATTGTAAAGATTATTTATAATATACTCACTGAGAATCTTCTTCCCATAACATCAGAAAACACACATTAGCCTCTTTTTTGTTTGTTTAATATCATGCTTTATCTACGGTAGCTGCTAAGTATTTCTATGAAGCAACAAGTTTCTTTATAGAGTAAGTTCAAACAGCTCAAGACTTGGTCAAAGTTAAACTTTCAAATTATTAGGCTATCTTGGCCTGATGTGGTATGACACATTTTTCCAAAAAAACCTAAAATTAATAACCCAAGCATAAAGTTATCAGATTGAGTAGGATATTTTCCTTCCAATCCTTAGCTAACTATAATAGTTATATGTACTGCTATTTAAGAACATATTTTAGTTCATATATTTTAATATAAATAACCAAGCATTATCTGAACAAATACTAATTAAATCTACATGACATTATCACCCCAGATGTAAAAAAAATGAACTAAAATTTTAATGACTTTGCAAAAATTTAGAGGCAATTATGAAGAAAATAAAATAAAGCAAGTATTATCAGACTACCAGGCATTAACACATAGGATAAACTATAACAACTGAAAAAGCATATGATATAAAAATAAACAAATAGATGAATGAAAAAAAGTGAATATCATAGACATAAACCTACACATCTATGGTCAACTGATTTTAAAACAAAATTATAAATATTCAGATAGGATAATAGAGAACATTTAGAATAAAAGGATATTGGAAAAACAAAAATTTAAAAATAAAATTACATAAAAATTTTTAATAAAACTGAACTATCATCTATTTACTGGTAAGAAAAATATAACACAAAATAGATTAAAGGCTTAAATATGAGATATGATACTCTAAAGCTACTAGGAGTAAATAAAATTATTAATTATGAATACATGAATGGATATGAATATTTTGTATAAGGTACCCAAACACAATGAATTAATTTAAAATTTGATCTATAAGTTATATTGGAATAAAATGATCTTCTCAAAATCTGACATTTTCTCAAAATTTTCTCCAAAAGTGAAGCACTTTCTAAAATAAAGAAACAATCTCTATAGTGAGAAAATACTAAAAACTATACTATAGAAAAGAGACCCATGATAACAATACATAAGGAAACCAAATAGGTAAAATAAAGCTTGAAGATAAATGTCAATAGACATTTGTTTAAAAAAAAGAGACACAAAATGACTCACAGCTTTGTGACAAAATTTTGAATCTCTAATCATCAATGCAAATCCAAACCACAAGGTATTACCTCACTCCAAAAACACAGCTGTTTTCAAAGAGAGCAAAGATAACAGTCGAAAGTGAGGATGCAATAAGAAGGGATTTTTTTCACTGTCTTAGGCAGAATATAGATTAATACAGCTATAATTTAAAACAGTATGGATTTGGAATAAATATTTAAAGCAAAACCTCCATATAGTCAGCAACACCACTACTAAATTGTATGTAAAGAAATTGAATTTATTATATCCCAAAGTCGTCTCGTGCTCATTGGCTTTCTACAATATTCGGAAACCGATCTATCTTAAAATGATTGATGCTTTTTAAATGTGCATGTATAAAGTTAAATACTGTCTGGCAGTAAAACTATAAACTCTTGCCAATTTCTACAGAATGGATAGAAGCAGAGATCCTTTTGTTCAGTAGAATAACCCAGGCGTATGATGGCGATCACTGGGCAGCAGTGGTAACCTCATCATGTTCAGCAGCTGGTAAATCAGGCCCTTGACACTGTACCTGGTTGATGAATCTTATGGATAAATTTAATTAGATGTCTCTTATGTGCCTTTTTAAAAAAAATAAATTTAATCTTGTTTTGTTTCAGGGGTGTGCTGTGTGACATTTAAGGACATTTGTAGCCAGACTTTTTGGCTATCATTGGGTTCTTCTATCTACCACCCTTCCCCACCCTATTCCACCCTTCCATCCCCCCACCCCCATAACACTAGATAGGAGGACAGAAAGGAGGCTAGAGGGAAAATACATCATAGTTATCATTACACTGGTTCCTGCTCATTAGGAGAGTGGACTGCCTTTGGGAAGGGTTGATCTTCCCTGACAGGATATTCACTTTCTTCTTCTTGTCTCTTTGCATAGGGACCCCTTGACAAACTGCATCAACAGCAACCAGCAACAGCAATAGTAGCATAAGGAGGAACAACAGTCTCTGCAGCCACTCTGAGGGCTACTGCATTTATACACCCTCCCAAGAGTCCCCGGATCTCAAGCCATAGACTTGCCTAAACTATCGGCAGCTGGCAAGATCGCACCCCTGCTAGAGCATGAGGCAAATCATAGTCAGCTGCTCTACACAATCTGAAGCAACCTCAAATCCCACATCTGGGATTAAAATAGTAACCTATTCCCATTGCATTTCTGTGTTTTTAGAGAAACCAAAATTACACAGTTCTCACTACAGACTGTCACAATTATATTCTAAAGTCTTGGAAAATATGTAATTTTTCTTATAATTCTCAAAAACTGAGACATGTGAATAATTAAAACCATGCATACAGGTTACTTACAGGTTACATTATATGGAGTAAACAGGTTAAAAGAGGCCAAACATTTGAATAAGAGAGGAGAGAAGAACAGGATAAAACAAACAGGAAAAAAAAAAAAAAAAAAAAAAAAAAAAAAAAAAAAAAGCTTTCCAAAGTCAAAAGAAACCTATATAGATGTAGAGAGCCACTTGCTGACACACTTAGAAATTCCTTAAAAACACTAAACTGGAAATCAAAATATATACGCAAAAAGCATATACGAGAAAAATAACACATAAGATAAAATAAAAAATAAGCCAGCCAGTGGTGGCACACAGTTTTAATCCCAGCACTCAAGGAGGCAGAAATAGCTGTATCTCTGTAAGTTTGAGGATGGTCTGGTCTACAGCGTGAGTCCATGATAGCCAAGGCTACACAGAGAAACCATGTCTCAAAAATACAAACAAAAACAGAAATATATATATATATATATATATATATATATATATATATATATATATATATATATATATATATATACATACATATACATATACATACACATATACACACTACTGACAGGACATTATGATACAAAGAACCTCCAAGATGCATCTACAGAAAGTCATGAATCCTACCCTTACCAGTTGTTACCACAATGAGACTTTCGTGAAATTTTTTTTTTCATTTGTAAATTATTATTAATTGGAAAGACCTTCTGGGTTAAAGATGGGATCACATGTCTACTTTTCCTTTCAGCTCTAGGACTCCATTTTTAATTGTTGTGTTTCAGACCATACCAAAGTGGACCTGGCCTCCCAGGTTCTCTCAGCATCCCTTAGTCCCTACCTGCTACATGGCATGGCTGGTATATCCACCTCCCACCCTGAACTTCCCAGCCTAGGGGTATGGATGGTCCCTCCCCCTCCTTCACTATATAATCCAGACATTTTCAATTCCCTCTCTTTCTGTTCTTGCTCTCCTGTCTCTGTATCTCTCCTCTTCTTCTCCTCCCTCTCTGTGTGTGTTCTTTTCTCTCTCCTCACCTCTTCCCCCTGCATGGCAACTGAGAGCCGCTCCAAATAAATCTGTATTTATGTACTTTACCTTGTCTTCCATTAGCTCATATCTCCGCTTTCAGAAGTTTTATCATTAATATCCAGATTTATCCCAGCTTAGACTTTCCCCATTGATACAATTTCCACTTTCAGGTCCTGAAGTGTTTTATCTATTTTCCTCCAGTGTGTTTGTGTTTTTACAGATTTCTTTACATGGTTTATTCATTTCCTCTCTAATGGTCCATACTACATTCTTTAAGGTTTTTTACATTTTAAAAAAGCCTGATGCTGACTGGAAAAAAAGACAGTGGTGACCTCACGGAAAGATCCTGCCCAGCTAAGCTTCTGACTTGTAAAAAGAATTAAAGAAATGCTTGGGCAGAAAAAAAAAATTAGTAGAAAGCTGATGCAAATGTAATTGAATAAGGGTGCCAAGTTCCAGCCACATGAAGCAACAAAATTTGGCAGCTTCAGACAGGTGCTTCTGGGTTTAGAGTCAAGGATATAAGAAAGGGGTTGTGGAAGGGATCTCCTCCACAGCTAAGGAAAGGCCCTGTGGCCAGGCATGTATCAGTGGTGGCCTTGCATGAAGGCCTAGAAAGGCCATTTCATAAAGATGTAAAAGTGAAGCCTAGATTGTGTTGGAGTCCTCAAGATGTGGAGACGCCAGAGTCATGGGACACAGCCAAAGAAGCTGCAGACTAAACATGGAACCCACCCAAGGGAGAGAAATATGTTGCAGCCAACAACCCTGCAAGGAAGTTGGAGATCTGAAGAGCATTTTTGATATCAAACATCAGCATTTGCCCTGCAGGTTTTCAGGCCTGCTTTGCTCCAACATTTCTTCGATACGCTCCTTTCCCTTCCTTTTGGAATAGTAATGTAAATTCTGTCCTACTGTAGATTGGAATTTACCAGATACTAAAGGCATTGCCATGACTCTCAGAAGAGACTGAATTTTGGAGTTTTAAACTGTTGAGACTGTGATAAACCATGGAGATTTTTAAGACAGACTAAATGCATGTTGCATTATATGAGGGCTAGGGAGCGGAATGTAGTGGTTTGAATAAAATAAACCCACATATTTCCATGTATTCATATGATTAATCACAAGGAATGAAACTTCTTGAAAGGGTTAAAAGGATTTTGAGATGTAGCTTTGTTGAAGGAAGTGTGTCACTTGGAGTTTTCCAGGCTTAGGTGTTCTCTCTGTCTCTGTCTCTGTCTCTGTCTCTGTCTCTGTCTCTGTCTCTGTCTCTCTTTCTCTGTCATTCTGTCTTTCTGTCTCTGTCTCTGTCTCTGTTTCTGTCTCTCTCTGTCTCTGTCTCTGTCTCTGTCTCTGTCTCTGTCTCTCTCTCCCCGCCCCCACCCTCCGACCTCCCAATCCCCCATCTATGGATTAGGATGTAGCTCTTAGGTACTGCTCAAGTGCCATGCCTGCTGCCATGCTCTTCACAATAAATAGAACAGTAAAAGGACACCTCTTCTAGATAGCAGAACCTCTCTGCAGAGTTCAGCAATGGCTCTGGGCACAGCACAGTGAGGGGAGCAAGCACCAAATCAGTTTTGTTTTCTTATAAAATTGTAGTAATGTTGGATTAGGAACCCTCTGTTATAGCCAGAAATAACCTTAATTATTTCCCAGTTTTAACTTTCTATTTTCAGACTATTCTTCTAGCTTCTTAATAACTCAAGATGAGGACTCAATTTATACCTATGTTTGGTAAATGACCTCAAACCACACCAGATTCCTCACCATGCATATAGTTAACGATAACTCTATTATTTCAATTTAGCCCAGATATAAGGAGAAATGGGCAAGAAAATAACTTGCTCATAGTGACATGATCTTTATATTGTAAAGTCATTTATCTCAACCACAATTTTTGACTGCCTTAACACTATTCTTTTAGTAAAGCACTCAAGAGTTAGTTTAAGTGAATAGTATGCTTCTAAGTTAAAAATAAAATATCATTCAAAAATTATATAACCAAGTTAGGCTTAAAGTAGTCTCTGAATTTATCTAGGTAAGTGGCAATGGCTTTTTAAAAAGTTGCCCACATTTCTATGAGATTGTCTTTTTGTAATTTAAAATGAAGTAGATAAGATTTAATTTACATCTATTAATGAGTTTGATAAGAAGTTTGATAGAATAATTGTCACTCATTACCTTCTGATATTTAAAATATTTTATCAGTAAAAATAGAACAAAATTAAATTGTAAAGGTATTATATCATATAAAAAAGGCTTTAATGAATTTCAAAATAATACTTAATTTCTAACATACATTGTTACAGATATTTAAGAACAACAAAAGAAACGTATTTAATAGAAAATGTTTCCCTTCACTACTCAAAATTTGAAAAGTTGAATTATTGTTCATAAACATTACAGAAAAATATCAGGTTTTATCCACAATTTTCAAAATTTTTTGTGTAAATGTCTGCTGTTTGCTTTATTTTATATGCTGTTTTTTGTATATTCTCAAATACTAAGATAGCTATTAAACAGCTAACTACAGGCTTTTATGAGGGAATGTGCAGAATTTTTTCCTATTCCTGAATTAGAACTTTGACATTGTTTCTTTTTTTATTTTTCAAAAAAAGTTTGTTTTAATTTAATTATAATTTATTCATATTATGTCCTGAATGTTATCCCTTCGCTTTTTTTTCTTCTTATTCCCACCCTCCCTCCCTCTTCTGTCCTATTGTCCTTTCCTAGACCTCTAACCAAAGGGGACCGCACTGTGCTGAAACTATATAAACTATGATCCATCAAACTCACAGAGATGCACCTGCTTCTGCCTGTTTACCGAATGCCAGGACTCATTTAAAGCTTTTCTCATTTGTATTTCCTAAGTTTCTGTGCTGATCTTGATTATTTCTTTAGAGATAGCACGGTCTCGCTGTAGAACTCCAGAAGTCAGTGCTGGACTCATGGACTAGTCCTAGTGCTTTGTAGGAGGCAGGGAGTGGAATCTAGGAGGAGTTGACGATGGTAATTAGGGGAGGTGTGCAGGGCTCAATGAAGTTCTTAGCTGTTGGGTGGGGTTGTGGTGGAAAAGGGGAGGCACTACCTGGGAATGTACATTAAAACTGAGCACGGAGGTCTTTAGGCAACAAGGAGTTGGGTAGGAATGCAATGGGGTTGTGTTGGGGATGAGCATAGCTATTTGGGGAAAACACTAAAAACGCTGTGCAAGGTTGTCAGGCAGAAGAGTATTGTTATGGTGGCCATGACAGCAGCTGTGGTAAGTGAACACGATTATGTGAACAATCCATAAGTAGCAATGAGTGAAGGAATATGGTGTCATGGTGGAGTAAAGTCACTGATTTTCAGTATGTACAATATGAAAATTGTACTTTCTCTATGGACTGAAGAAAATTGATTTTATTTCTATTTAAGGAGTAAGTAGAATAGGCCTTGGAACATAACTGCTAAAGAAAATCAATATTCATTTGGTAAATATGTTTTTAGAATGTATCAACAAATTAAAATAGATTATTTAGAAATGTATGCTCACTTGTAAGTGAATATATGCCATGTGTGTCTAAGACAGACGTCCCCTGAGAGACTGCACCCAATGGGGGACAAGGACAGATGCTGGGAGTCACTGCTGGACTTAGGGCGAAGCAGAGTGCTGAGGATGATATGGAAACATGGGGTGGTGGGAGTGGTGCAAGGACTCAAAGTGTTCAGGGGCTCATTCAGGAAGGAGGGAGGGTGGGAAAAGAAAGATAGAATGTGGGGGAATAACATTCAGGATGTAAACTAAAAAAATTATAATAATAATTTAAATAAAAGTAAAAAAAAAAAGAAATGTATAATCACTTTCAGGAAAATAATTTTTAAGCAGAGAAACCTGATTAAAATCTGTTTTAGAAATGAGAAGGAAAAAGGAAAGAGTTAGGCATAGTAAATTTTTCTTAATTAAATTAACAAAGCTTTCAATGGCAACAGAACCAACAAGTCGTGAGGTAGTGGAGGCAGGCATACTTCAAGAGATTCACAATCAATCAGTAAGGGTGAATGAGGAGAGCAAGTGAGACCTCCCAGGTCACATCCAAGGGAGAAACTCAGCCTTAAGTGACCACTTCAACTATATCGTGGAGAAGCCTTGTGTCATTGTGAACCTAAGTACTAATTGGGAATTTTGTCTAAAAATCAGTAGGTGTTTTCCTTAAAGAGAGACAGAGAGAAAATTTTCATTCATTCTTCTTTTTAATTCCATTTTGTTTTATTTGGGCCTTTGGGGTACAGAGAAAGAAAGCTCATTACTAAAGAGGCTGCTCAGTCCCCCGAATTTACTGTTCATCTATTGCTGAAGCCTTCATAGATCCTCAAGTCATGTTTGATTAAGGTCCTCCCCACTTCTCCACAGAGTGTTATTTACAGAAAACCATGCATAGTAACCACAAGTGCATAACTATGGATTTATTATTTTAATTTTCTCAACAAAAAATTAACATTTAAATTTATTTTGTGAATGCTTGTCTTTATACGAGAAAGTTACAAAGGTCTGTATTGTAATGACTAGGAGGAAAAAATGTAATTATTGACATCAATCTACCAACATTACATAAAACAGAAAGTCCACCATGAGTCAGCTCATTTCTTTACCCTATTTTGAACCATTTATATACACCAAAAATGTTTTCCATTACGCCAGAATCACAATTTAAACATTACTCCCCCCAAAAATGTTATCAGATAACTTAATTGTTCTCTGTAAGTCATCTGTCCATTTTTAAATTTATCTATCATGTTAGTAGCAGATGTGGTTATTTAGGTACTATATTGTATGCAAATCCTACTGAATGCATTTGAAAGAAAATTGATTTTGTAGGCATTAAACCAGGTTCAAAAATCTTGGCTCTACTCCTGGATATTGAAATGACTTTAAACAAAAAAGCCTACAATGACACTATGAGGCTCAATTATTCACACCATAAGAAGGAATAGTATAATTTAGAATTGTAAATAGCTTTCACTAAAAAATTTTGTATGTAGAGACTCTCTGGAAAACATAGGACCTATTGTGTTTATATATGTGAGCACTACATAAAGTAGAAAAGTTCTCTACGGTATCATGACTTTAAAAATGGGTGACTAAATTTTGTAAGATTACCGTGAGTGTGCCACCCATCTGTTAAGTTCAATTTTGTTTAAATATAAAACTTTATTCTCAAAATTAAATTCAGAGATATAACAAAAATAATTGCATAAATCCCTACTGTTGATTTAAACTCATTAAATTACTTGAATAATCTTAAATATTACCTTATAAAAACAAACAAGTATACAATAAATGCTATCAATGCAAAACAATTATGTGTCTCTGTTTCTTCATTCCAACTAAAGATGTGGAAAAATATCCTGACTGCTAGAGTTTAGAGAGTCTTATTTTTCTTCGTTTAATGCTATTTGGCTACAATTGGACATGGCCTTACTTTTCCAATAGTTTTTACCAAATGGTATTTCTTTTATTATATTATATTAAAAACATTTCACAATTAGTGATATCCAAAACCCCAAAGTGCATAACATTAGGCCGCAGCTATTAAATCTAAAGATTCTCGTCACTCTTTTATTACCAGATTTTGGCTAGTTATAAAGTTGAAGTTCCAACAAGACATGCACTTTAAAATTTGCATAGCATTCTTCCTAGTTTAATTTTAAATAGCTCAAGGAGACATTCAATATTTATTTTAAAATGCAAACACTCTCCAAGCTGGATATTTCCCACAACTCTGTAGTGGAGTGACTTGACTGACTTCAGTCAAATTACCAAACATTGGTGAATCAAGTTTCCCTCTCTGAAGAAACGTGTGTATGCATGTATGTATGTATGTATGTATGTATGTATGTATGTATGTATATATGTATATATGTGTGTGTATATTTATAATATGTATATATAGTACTAGCGATTTCTATTTTTACTAACTTTATTCTGTATAGTTTTGTAAGTATACCTTTTTTCCCAACTAAATTAAGTTCAGCTGACTGGACAGGTCATCCTTTCCATTTGCAAACTCAGTTATAGTATCTACATTCAATACATGTCTATAACTACATGAAACATAAATATGTGTCAAATAAATAGTAATTTTTAAATACAGGGTCTTTAATATACGATTAATGAAATCTAAGTTTCCTATATATCATTCTTGAATACAAAATTCTCAAGAGATAATTTGAATATTAAAGTCTTTCCAGTGCAACTTAGATGTTCTTTATTGGACTATTTTTGGAGATGGTTTTCATGATAAGCATGCATTTGATTATAAAAACATTATGAAATGTCAAAGGCTTTATTGTCGGTAATATATCAACACCATCCTATGCCACACATCAATGACTTCCAATCTTCTGCCACACTCTTTTCTATACTCAGTCTAACTCTTCTAAGACTTTAAGGTATATAATATTAATACATTTTATTAGCCTCTTCTTTTAGTTCAAAGACAAGATGAAATACTGGGATGGTTACAGGCTTTAGAATAAGAGGGAAAATACTTAAAATTTTAATACTTATACTTATTTAACTTTTTATCCTTGTATTATGAAGTTCTAATTTCTAAGTTTAGGTAATAATGACTACAAGAAGAAATACTTGTGAAAGTGCCTCATCTAAAACACATATAAATGGTTTATAAAGAGAACTTAAAATTTAATGGTAAGGAAATGATTTGACTGTAACAAAAAAAAAGGTGGGCGATTGGAGTGGTAGGTTAGTAGTAGAGTACTTGCTCAGCAGGTATGAGATATGAAGTGTAATTTCATCATACCAAGAAACAAAAAAGGAAAGGACAAAATAAATAATTGAGCTTTTAAAGTTATGATTTGAATAAATGGCTTTAAAAAGATATACAGAATAAAGTTATGGGAAAAGACATATTGTCATGTCAATCACATTAACACATTATCTTTGACTTGCTGCAGACAGGTTGGCAGAGTGTGCACAGGTGGGCTATGAGGGAACTCACCTTGAGAGAAGACAGGAGTAGGGTTATACTGTAGCCACAATGGGTAGGAATATACTGGAACAAGATCATCTTCCCAGAGGTATTCTGAGGGGCTCCTCTGATAGCAATGTTAGTGGTTATGGTTCTATTTTTGCAGTCAGATAATGTCTTACTATGTTTACTGTCCTGGAATAATGAGAGCTGGTATTTATTATGGTTCACAAAAGCTGGAAGCTGAATAAAGTATATCAGTGCACTCAGACAGAAGTGGCTTAGCATGCCAACCCATTCTAAACTGGCATGCACGGTTTGCAGTCAAGCCTTTTTGTATAAACTGTATTCTGTTTATTTTTATTTATATTCATAAAACCACTTTATTATAATTAGTTCACAAATAAAAACATCATTGAGCTGATTTAAGGAAGCCACTCAAACCCTTGAACAGTCTCACACTCTGTCTTTATCTTCTGTAGAGTATGACGGCAAAACTGAACCACTGGAGTTTCCTTTAGGATTTTATATTTCATTATCAATCTCATTTTATACAAAACACACAATAAAACCAGAAAAACAAAGATTAAAAGGTTGTAGAGTAATTGGCTGAACTAATAAAGAAAAGCCAATATTATATTGTTTCCTGGAAACACATTTAGATAACAGAATTCAATCTCAAAAGAAGAAAAATAAACCACCATGCTAATAAAGTATAGGTCATATAAAAACTTATAAGATAAAGGAGAGACACCATATATTTAAAGAGAATTATTCATCTAAAACATATGACAATTGTGAACATTCATGCACAGAATATTTGAGCCCCTAATTTCACACTAATATGAGACATAAAGAGCCACAAATTTCCTGGCAATAATAGTAAAAGAGTTCAACTCTCCATTCTCATATCAAGATAAGTTGTAACAGCATGGTCTGGTGCTTTGCATTTGATTGTTGCTTGTTTTGCTCCCTGAGGTCTGCTTGCTGCCTTTTAGATACAGACACTCATATACCTTAAAATGATTTTTGTAACATTGTCTAAAAAATTGTTCCTGATTGCCTGAACAAAGGCCTACACAAGAGAAGGGCAGAAGTGGGGAGCAGAGCAAAGGTCCTTGGGCTTGAAGAACAGAAGGGTCACAGGAGAAAGAGAGAGAGAGAAGGAATAATAAAGGAGGAGAAAGAAGGGACAGAGTCTCAATGGGCTGGGTAAAGAATCAGGTGGCCTGGAGGAATTGACTCTGAGGGTCCACATGGAAAGAAGTGGCCCAAATGGAGAATATATGCAATTATTTACATAATTATAGATGGATAGTAGCCCAGATAGAAAATATTAAAGCATATGCCATGTGATGGGGGTTGGGAGATAATGAGATAGTTTATGTAGAAATATCTTCCCAGTCTCAGGTAAAATAAGGCTTATTCTAAAATTCAACAGGTACCTTTGTCGTTTATTGATTATTATAAAGGGTTAGATAATACCACCATAATAGTTATACCCTATTTAGTAATAAACACTATGATGCCTTCTTATTATCTGCAACAACTCTTTAAAACTGACAATAAGTGAAGGAATTTTAGATCAAAAAACACCTTGGAACAAGTGAAATTAACACATATATACATAACATTCCACCCAAGAGTCTGGGAACACACAATCTTCTCAGAGGCATATTAAATCCACCCCAAGAGTTGACCATATTATATTCCACAAACAAAGCCTCAATGAATACCAAAAATAAAATAAAATAAAAATAAATAAATAAATAAGATAATTCATCCTAACAAACCATTGTTGAATAAAACTAGAATTGAGCGAGATAGACTACCTAAACTACAAAGTGGGTGGAGATGAAACAAAGCATTTTCTAAGAACTAGTGGATCATTCATTCTAGAAAACAGAGAGGAAACTAAAATAATATCTCTAATCAACCCTTTACCTACACTTGGGACCCTTTTCCTCCTTCTGGGTTGCCACAAACAGCTGGGAAAAGAGGGTTTGTGCCCAGTCTTATTGTATATTGTATCTTGTTATGTGTTTGGTAGAGATCCCTGAGAGGCCTATTAGTTTTAAAGTTTTTACCTTTATTATTTTTTTAAGGGAAATAGAGAGTGAGTTGATCCAGGGAGAGTGGAGGAAGGGGGAAGGGCTTGAAGAGAGGGCACAGGAGAAACTGTGGCTGGAATATAATGTATGAGAGAAGAATTTTTTAGAAAAAAAAAAAGAAAATACTTTTTATGAAATAGTAAAACCTACCTGAGGGCCACAGCTTCTTGCTTGACATCTGATTGATGTTCCTTTTCTGAGTCTGGCATGTCTCAGCACATTGGTCCATCCCAGAATAGTATTCATAATATAACACCATAAGACATATTTTTTTAGGATTTTCAAAGGACCAACCAGAAAATCTCAAGTTCAGGTCAAAAAGACATAAATTTATGCACAATGTCTCCACAGTTAAGAATTCTTGTCATTGTTACAGAATACCTGCTTTCAATTCCATCACTACATGAAAGCTCATAACTCTCTGTTCCAGCAAGGGGATCCAGTCTCTTTTTCTCATCTCTGGTGCACATACCTATATGTAGTCAAACACATACATACAATGTATAACAATCAAATAAGTGTTTGTTTGTAAGGACTAGATTTAGAGCTCACGTAGTGATTAATATGCTTAAAATATTAAACCAACACATAAAATGATCAAAATTGTATCCGTGCTCTCTAGTCATGGAAAATTTAATAAATTCCTTACAAAACATAAAGTTATATTGATAAGATATACAATTGTGTTTCCATAGCTATTTGCCAACAGGGAAAGAAAAGCCTGCTACCTCCTGATTGTTTACTATAATAGGAAGGCTATTTAAATGAGCCTGAAGTTGAAGATGATGAAAAGTCGGTTGAATGTAATTAGATGCTGAAGAATGTGTAGCCAAGATTGAATGCATGCCATCTTGCACAAGAATGCATAGAAACTGAATACTTTCTGAAATATGATATATGCACCACACCACAAGTATGCTAGTGGAGAAGTTTATTATCTGAGCAGGGGGGAGAAGGATGAGGGGATAGCTCAGAGAGAGAGAGAGAGACAGACAGACAGACAGAGACAGACAGAGACAGAGATGGGGATGAATATATAGACACAGAGAGACAGAGAGACAGAGAGAAAGAGGACTAAGGAACAGAGGAAATTGAGTTCTAGAGGAGAAGGAAGAGGGGAGGAAGAAAAGGAAGTATAAAACTAAGGAAGGAAAATATGTTAGTCAGGTATGTAAGAGAACAGAGCATTATATAAACAGGAGACCCCAATGAGGATTCCTCTGCTGTGTTTAAATTTTGAGTATACGAAGAACAAAATTATATCCATTTCTATCATTCTGCACAAAAGATAGATCCAAGTGGATCAGACACATCATTTTGAAAATTGAAATATTAAAAGCATTAGAAGAAAACATGTGCGTTAACATACAAGCTATAAGAAATTGGGTTAAAAAATTACTTTCCCAACGTGACTCCCTTGGTCAAAGGATTAAGGCCAACAACTGACAACAGGGATCTATTCAGCTGCAACACATGTGAGCCATGCTAATTAGCAACATGGCAAGGTACACATAGAGGTGCAATCAGTGTCAGACAGTTGACACCAACAACTGTCTAATTGGATCTAAGCCCCATTCAAAAGGAGGAAAATCAAGCTTGGTACTGGAAACCTAACCAGATTTCTAGAGCTAGAGTGGACCTCATCCCCATGCAATGTGGTGCACACCTTTAATCCCAGGACTAAGGGAGGCAAAGGCAGGCAGATCACTGTGTGTTATAGTCCAGCCTGGTCTACAAAGCAAGTCCAGGACTGCCAAGCCTATACAGAGAAACTCTGTCTCATAAACCAAAAAAAAAAAAAAGATAATGGAGTTCAGGAAAGATCTACTACCAACATTTTCCTAGAGTACTGTAAATTCTTACTATATCCTAAATCTTTTTTTAATTTTTATTTTTAATATACATTTATATTATTATACATATATACAATAAACTACCGACAGCAAGGTGAAACTCAAAATAATCAGGAATTATATAAGGGTGACATTCATAGTGTTTGGGCTATTTGTATTTGGCAGTCTTGAAGAAAACAAACCAGTTACTGGGCAAAATGCCCTCATTTCTACAACAGACAGAACTTGGCCTAAAAGACAGCAAGCTTGGATGCAGGTAGAGTTGATGGTCAAATTCTGCCAAGGCAGTATAAGCAAGTTCGCAATAGTTCCTGCCTCACAAATATGTCTGTCAGATATATTGGGCCAGAAAGCTGAAGGTGACGCTCCACCATTATAGAGAGTTTTGTGTGTCTGTTCAGGTAGCAAACTGTCTCTGTCATCTTCTCATTTTATTTCCTAAATCTTATCCTTATACCCACATACAAGTGTAGACAGAGTTCCTTGACAAAGAAGCCTCTCTTATTTTTACTTTTTTTTTTTTTTTAAGAAAAGCATAAAAATGGACAAAATGCAAATATTATCAGGTCATGGGGAACCTCTCCCTAAGAGATGACATCTACACTACAGCTGCTGTATCTATGGCTCAGGCAACATCTCAGAAGATGGAATGGAAAGATAGTAAGAGACAAAATGTCAGGAAGCGCACGGTGGAACACTGTCTCCTAAATGAGAATGTATGAATAAGACCAGTAAAATGGCACCAAGGCTATACAGAGAAACTCTGTCTCATAAACCAAAAAAAAAAAAAAAAAAAAAAAAAAATTACTTTCCCAACGTGACTCCCTTGGTCAAAGGATTAAGGCCAACAACTGACAACAGGTCTTGTTAACAGGGAAAAGGAAAGACCACTAATAGCAGCTTAGATAAGGAGAAGTGAGGTCTCTGAGGGATGCAGCCCATTTTAGACTGGTCCACCTTGAAAACTTATACAATACTATAAAATGAATTACACATAGTTTTATTTCACCTATATATGTAGCTGAAGACAGCAATAAAAGAAATTGAAGAAGATATCAAAAGATGTAAAGATCTCCCACGCTCATGGATCAGGAGAATCAACATCATAAAAATAGCCATCTTACCAAAAGGTATAGATTCAATGTATTCCCTATCAAAATACCTACACAATTCTTTACAGACCCTGAATGATAAATTCTCAACTTCATATGGAAAAAAAAAACAGAGTGGATAAAACAACAAAAATAACAGAATCTTCCAGAGGACACTTCATCCCTTATCTTAAGCTGTATTATAGAGCAACAGTAATAAGGAAAAACAACCTCCATGGAACTGCTATAGAAATAGACTGATTGACCAATGGAATTGAATTGAAGACCCAGAAAGAAAATCTCACACCTGTGGACACTTGATTTTTGACAAAGAAGCCAAAACCATACAATGGAATATAAGATGGCATCTTCAACAAATGGTGCTGGTCTAATTGGATATCTAAATGTAGAACAATGCAACCAGAGCCTTATTTACCACCTTGCACAAAACTAAAGTCCAAGTGGATAAAAGGCCTCAACATAAAACCAGACATTATATCTGTTAGAAGAAAAAGTGTGAAAGAACCTTCAACTTATTGGTCCAAGAGACAATTTCCTGAACAGAACACCAACAGCTCAGGCTATAAGGTCAACAACTAATAAATAAGACTTCATGAAACTGAATAGTTTTTGTGAAGCAAATGACACTGTCAATAGAACAAAACAACAGCCTACAGAGTTGGAAAAGATCTTCACCAACCTTACATCTGACAAAATGCTAATATCAAAAATATATTAAGAACTCAAGAAATTAAACATCACCAAGCCAAATAATCCAATTTAAAAATGGGGTACAGAGCTAAACATATAACTCTCAACAGAGGAATATGGAATGGCTGAGAAGCAAAGAAATGCTCAATGTCCTTAGTCTTCAGGTAAATGCAAATCAAAATGACTCCGGGATTCCACCTTACACCCATCAGAATGGCTAAGATCAAAAACTCAAGTGACACCACATGCTGGTGAGGATGTGAAGAAAGGAGAGCACTGCTCCATTGCTGGTAGGAATGTAAACTTATACAACCTCTTTGGAAATCAAATTTTCACTTTCTCAGAAAATTGGCAAGAGTGCTATCCCAAGACCCAGCTATTCCACTGGTGGGCTTATACCCCAAAGATGCTCCATCATACAACAAGGATATTTACTCAACTATGTTCCTTTCAGCTTTATTCATAACAGCCAGAATCTGGAAGCAACGTATATGTCCATCAACTGAAGAATGAATAAAGAAACTCTGGTACATTTACACAATTCAATATTATTCAACTATCAAAAACAAGGAAATCTTGAAATTTGCAGATAAATTGATGGAACTAGAAAAGGTCATCTTGAATGAGGTAACCCAGACCCAGAAAGATACACATGGTATATACTCAATTATAAGTGGATATTAGCCCAACATAGAAGTCTTCTAAAAAACACAACCAGGAGTGGGATTAGACAGATACTAGGACTCACAGCAGGACTTTGGGAAGAGCTCTGAGAGTTGTATGAAAAAGTTGGGTGATGGAAGGATGGAGTGGGAGATGAGAAAGCAATTGGGGGGTTTCAGGGGCTCCACATGAAGACCATCAAAGCTGGTGGATCTGGACCCATGGGGGGGCCTTCATAAACTGATGCATCAACCAAGGACAATGCATACAGCATACCTAGGTCCACTGTTCAAATGTATCCAATGGATGGACAGCTCCTTCTCCTTGTGTGTTGGTGAGTGCGGGAGCTGGAACTGCTTCTGACAAGAACTCTGGTGCCTGTAATTTGATCACTGCTCCTTGGCGGGGTGGCTTCTGGCCACACAGAGGAAGGGGATGCAGGCTATCCTGATGAGACCTGATGGACTGTTGTCAGAAAGTGGATGGGTGGGAGTATGCCAGCCTCCTCTCCAAGACAGAGGTCTAGAGTAACACAATAGGTAGGGGAGGTGGGAAAGGGAATATAAGAGCAAAGGGATAACAATCGGGATGTAATGTGAGTAAATAAATAAATAAATAAACAAATAGCAGTTAGGTGCAGTGGCACATACCTGTAATCCCAGCACTATGGGAGGCAGGGCAGGGGAATATCTGTGAATTCAAGGCTAGCCTGGTCTACAAAGGGAGTTCAGGCCAATCAAGAATACAGAAAAAACTTGTCTCGAAACAAATCAAATCAAAACAAAACAAAAAAGAAAAAAAAAGGAAAAGAACTTTCAACTTTCAAAAATTGCAAGGCGAGGAAAGGTTTTAGGGAAGGTAGTTATGGGGCAGGGGGCAGGGAAGGGGGTGGAGAACCGCTGGAGAAAGGAAAGGGAGGAAAAAAGTAATGTGCTTAATATTTCAGTTATAAATGTTAAAATAAAGAAAAATAGACACCTTAAAAGGAGAAAATGAGAATTATTGAAAAAGTAGGACAATAGATAATAGATCTGGACTGAGTCTGCACAGATAAAGATAATTTTCAATATTAATATGGTAAAAGATGTAAGACCCAGTGGGAGAAAGAAATTAAACAGTAGGAGCCAGTTAAGGGGTAAAATAATAAAATGCCATTAAAAAACAACCAGATGTGTCAGTTTAGAAAAATCTTTCAAGGATGAATTTTTAAAACTATCAATTAAGCTTAAGCCATTAATCCTCTTAATCAAAGAGAAAAGAAAACGCTTGATTACCCCAAAACTAACCTAATCAAAAATACAACTAAAACTTGCATGGTTAATATTCTATTTTAATGATTGTTAATAGGCACCACAGTGGGCAATTCAATGTGGTACAAGTATGAGAGATTTTTGAAAATTAAAGTCATTATATCCCAAGCTTATCATTAAAATAGGAGATTTAAACCCACGAAGGAGACATTTAATAAAGTCTAAATGCCAACAGATCTCTAGAGCTCTTGGATCATCTCAGGCCATCCAGTCACCCATGCTATTCTTCAATACATAACAAGCTAAGACTATGCTTACGTTAGTATGCAATACTAATTCTATATCTATGAAAAGACCTTCAAAATCTGTTATACAATTGATCAGCAAACCAGTATCCATGACTATAAACCACCTCCTCCATAATGCCAGAATGATTGTTGCCACGCAGATGCTCTTTGTGTCCAAGCATATCTGTAAATATCCTATTAACACTGCGTAGTTTTATGTTCATATAAGAGTCCCAGGGGGGAAAGATGTGGGCAGAGCTGAGTTGATCCCACACCAAACCTAGACGTCTAAGTTAAAGAAAAAAGGTTTTCCCATCATCAAAATGACTTAGCCCTAGACTTTTTAGACCCCATAATATTTATATCTGGTTCTTCCTCAAAAGGAAACAAGAACCAGAAATTTTCCAAAAAATACATTGTATTAATCTTAAGATCAAGAAAAAAACTTGGACAGGAACAACTCTTTTAGAGATGGCATGTGTATATGTGTTCGCAAGTGTATGTATTTGTGTGCATATATGTGCAATTGCCCTTGTACATTTGTAAAGACCTGAAGAGGAGGT